>NC_139942.1:43760116-43835116 GCF_963454915.1 Gymnoscopelus microlampas | reverse complement strand
CATTTTCGCAGCCCTGGCCTGCGGTGTCTTCGTGGGAAAACAGTGAGCTGCACTTCGAAATGGAAAGATCTGGGTCTTTGAACGGAAGATTTAAAGAGCTCAGGTACTCCTTGCTATGTTATTTAATTATTTAAAGGTGCCGTAGCAAGGTGATGGATGTTTGCAACACACCAGAGGAATGGCTGAAGTTTATGGATGGAGAAGCAAGCAAGAGGGAGGGGGGAAGAATTCCTGTGGATTTGTTGCCACCATGTGGTAAAAAGGGAGAACACTCTCATTGACCAACTTCCTTTACTCTCCTTATCTGCTATTCATGGCCTGAGGCCACATACTGTATTACAGTCAAAGGGGGGAAATATTGAGCAATGTGCTTTGCCTCTCAGACTTAGATGTTTTGTCTCATCAGAAGACAGTCAAAGTCAGATTTGTAGCATTATAGGAGGAAGTGCATATTGTACAATTCAAGGTGTGTGACATAATTTATAGTTTTTGACCGTGTAATCAAGAATCCAATCTCACTGTTTATTGTGTCTCTCCACTGCTGTGTCCATTAAGAAAATTTGACATGAGCTGCACATGTAGGAATGAAACCCACCATTAGTGTGAGTTCTGTGAGTTAATGTTTCTGCATGCCATGCAGAAACATTTTGCTGATTGTAATTGTAAGAGTGAGTGACAAATAAAAACTATTGAATCTTGAGTTCCAAACCACTGTATCAACTTGCCAAAGAAAGTAGCCGTTTTTCACCACTCATGTCCGATGACCTATGTCTGCAAAATGTCGGCTGCAAGTTGATGCATGTTTGCTGTAGCTTTGTCAACGGCAAGCTATCAGATTACCTCTGACTGAAAACAACTGACTGTTGCTGTTCAGAAAACTACAGGGTATGTGGGTTTACTGCTCTTATCAGAGCTGTGAAAGCTGCTGAGTCTTTGGGTGGCTCAGTGTATTATAAATCAATAAAGACACAATGTGTGCCAGCAGGCAAGGGTCAAATCCGTTTAAAAGTCCTCTTGCTGTTTCCAGGTACCCTCGAACCAGGCACTTAAAACTCATCTGCTCTGGCCGAGTTGCTCACGGGCCAACAGCGTTATACTGTGTAGTGTACTGTATGTGAAAGTGGAGCAGGGCATTGAATCATTCTAAAATCATGCCAGGATGAATAAGGGTGAAACACAACCTCTCTCCTTTACTTCAAGTGTTTTAAGTTGAACCGTGATGTCTTACTCATCTTTACCTTTTTGCCACACCCCGGAAAGCAGTATTGCTTCAGTGTCTTGGACCTGTGTGAACTAGTAGCAGGTCCTAAGTTATCTCTAGGCACACTCTCCATGCATGTGCATGTTTGCACTTGTGCATTCAGCATCCTCAACCGTGAATGTATATTACGCAATGTATGTTTGAGAATAATTGCCCCTTGTGTAAAGTGTGTAGCCCTATTTGTGTTAGTATGGACCATCTACAATTGCCCGGGGGACGAGAAATATGCACTTCCTAATTCATGGGATAAGGGGACTATTTGAAGCAAATGTTTGTTTATTTTTTTAAGTGGCCATCAAACTAGTTTTGTGGCATAAACACTGAGGATATATTGTCCAAGCTCAGACGTGTCATAGTCCCTGTTTAAATCCTGTGTGTGTATGTGTGTGTGTGTGTGTGTGTGTGTGTGTGTGTGTGTGTGTGCGTGCGTGCGTGCGTGCGTGCGTGCGTGCGTGCGTGTGTGTGTGTGAGAGAGAGAGAGAGAAAAAGACACAAGAGAGGAGGATGGAGAAGGATGGAGAATAGAGAGTGAGATATAAGGAATTGAAGAAAACAAAGACTGAGAGAGAGAGAAAGAGAGGAGAGAGAGAGAGAGAGAGAGAGAGAGAGAGAGAGAGAGAGAGAGAGAGAGAGAGAGAGAGAGAGAGAGAGAGAAAGAGAGAAAGAGAGAGACACACACACACACACACACACACACACACACACACACTCACACACACACACACACACGAGAGAGAGAGAGAGAGAGAGAGAGAGAGACTCAAGGAGGGGAGAGGTGGAACATAAGGACAGGCACACCTCTCCATTCACAGCATGTTGCAGCCTGTGGGGCAGCAGCACGTTACTCACTTTACTGCACACTGTTTGGGTAAGTAAACATACTCTCATAAAAACATGGGCCTAAGAAAACTGCGAGAAGAACGGAATAAACAGTAAGACGAGAATAGAATGTTTAGACTGGAGAGGCGGTTGGATATTTAAGACTCAGATTTAACACATATGCTGTAGATTGTTAGTGAGGGCACAAACAGAGCTATAAGACATTCATCGCATACTCAGCTGCTTGACAAAGGTGAGGTAATGATCTTCTTCACTAAATCCTTCTCTTGAAAGTTGCTGCTTGTATTTACTTGACCTACATTTCAGGGTTCTTAATATACATTCCTCAGATGCTACATTATCAGGCAGACGAAATGTATCGCTTCTTATCTTTCAGAAAGGATATGATGATATTGCTGATACTTTGTGGGTCTTTCAGGCTATGAGGTGATGGGTTATCAGAGACTCAGTTTGTTTTTAATCTATATGCCTTAAAAATACCTGAAATGACAAATAGCTTTTTGTATTTTCCAGACATGCATATAACCCTGGCATTTGTACTTTGTGTACTTATATGAAGCAGTAACTAAGTATGATGTTCCACTCATAACTTGGTGTTTCAGTTGCAGGTTGCTCTTTTTGTATTTCTGCTTTTGTAATTAAGGCTCATTCAGGCATTGCAATGGTATCAAAGAGGAAAAAAACTCTTACATTGTTGGCTTTCATGTATTGTTTTACTTAAATGTATTGATCACATTGGATTAGCTTAGTTAAGACTTTCAACTTTCACTATCCATTGCTTTAATTAATCAAGTATTTGATTGACAAACAAAAGCAAAATATATTCTTCAGGCTAACACGTTATTTTGGGGATACAAAGCTTTTCTTTTGACAACATTTTGGTGAGCTTGCTCAATCTGAGACTGTGCTTTCTTAATATTAATCCAACTGTGCTTTGACTCATTACAGTATGTTTACTGATTCACTCTTATGTAAAGGCATCCTGGGAAATAAACAGTGGACTTTGGAAATGGCACAGTCAGGATATATGACATGAGGAACTAATGTAGTTTTCTCACACAAGGAATTTGCTTTCATAGTAATGGAGCAAACCGTTTGAGAGGTTATTTCCTCTTTGGTCCTTGAGGAAAGTTCAAAACTTTGAGAAAGATTGAGAAAGACGCTCGCACACTGATGTGCTCCAATGAAAGCCTCACTATGTAATTTGTTTTTAATGAATATAATGTAATTTTGTCCAATCTGTATGGTAGAGTATGTTAATTATACAATTGGGGTGGTTGTATTTTGTCTCCCTGCTCTTCTTTTGAGACATTTAGATTGTGTCAAAAGTCATGTCTCACCTAGAAACAGGATCTGACACAAATGTTGACCTGATGGTCAAGATTCAATTCATCCCCCGAGCAAGGCAGGCAGGATCTATTAGCTCAATGGCAAAAATGTCAGCACTTGCGCAGGAATCTGGGTTCAAATCCGGGGTAGAAGAGGAAGAAGTTACATAGTGCTGCTTTAAAGAAAAATGCATTTATTGCACCCTAAAGGGCTCACATGCCCTTCATCAGACTGAGCTTGATGAAGGGCATGTGAGCCCAAAACGTCACAGCACTTTATGGTGCAATGCATTTATTTTTCTTTAAGTAATGATTGAGAAAGAGACACAGAGAGGGAGATGACATGGAAGGGAAAATTCCTTTCACATTCATTGAATGGATGGCTGTGTCGTAATATTTTTTGTTTCTTTATGACAGAGCGTACTTCTAATACTTGACGTGTTTTATCATGTCTTCTTAGAAGCTTGCCAATGTATTGTGGCTCAGTGCGAATGTTCGGAGGTCTACATATTACGGTTGTTTTGCTGCTATATTGTGTGCCTTTACAGTGGAAAGGAATTTCCCCCTGGGGACAGTAATGTATAGAGTCTAAGGTAACCGTGTAAAGTAAAAACTTTAACCATCTAGAAACGAATGATGCCTTTCTAGTTATGTGCAGATTCTGGTACATTCTTTTGCTCAAACAGTAATGTCAGCTTTGTACCCAGAACTGTAGCTGTCACATATAGCTCCATCATATATCATATATCATATCATCAATCACAGTTTTCATTTATGAAACAGTATCTTGAAATATGTCTGTGTCTAAGGCTCTTTTATATTTTTTACTACAGTAAGAATCATACAGATAATAGGATGACAGAGTTGATACAAATTCAGTATTGAAGTTCAGTCATGAAGTCTCAGGCTAACATAACTGATTGGAGCACCAATAGAGATCAACCAGATTTTAGACACTTCTAGGTTTGTGGCGAGGCTATGGGGAAGCACTAAATCAGATAGCAAAGTCTCAGCCAACTTGATTGGTGCCATTAAACTGAAAAACAAATCTAGATAAACCTCAGTGAAATGTAGTATTTTAACAGGCTTACTGAATGGTGAAGGTCCGGCCATTGTTTAAAGAAGGTGTGGCCTGATTCAATCAAGTATTTGCATTGTTCATCTGATTACTTTAATGATAACTGCTTCTCCTCATTCCCTCTATTTTAAACACATTAAAACCTGGGCGTCTATATTTTGGGCATGTTATACATTTTTTTGTTTTACTTTTTCAAAAATGTTCTTGTGAGATTGTAGATTGACATTTTCCCCCCTTAAATTTTGAAGTGGTTAAAGGACAACTTTACCCATTTTCAACCTATCTTCATATAACTGGTCCTACTAATGCTCATTTTAAGATGGCACCATCTCTGTCTACTCACTCTGTATCTCAGAGGTCTGTGGACGGTTCAGGAACCTGCCTACCAGTGACATCATTAGTAGGTAGGTTTGGTAATTTCAAACAATATTTAAAAAAATATATACATATATGTATTATGTATTGATGAAGAACAATGGCTTCTATTTCAGTTACGTTCCAGAAAGAGAAAGGCTGTAGTTTCTATTAAGCTTGGAATCCCAACCGATGCTGTCACTGGTGGGCAAGTTTCTGAACTGTCCATAGCCCACCGATGAGACCCAGACTGATTAGACGGAAATTATGCCATCTTATAATGAGCATTAGTGAGGACCAATTATATGAAGATATGGTTGAAAATGGGTGAAGTGCTTGTTTAACATCAAGGCCGGATCTCTGTAAATGCTCTGTCTAATTGTTCATGGGGTATTGTTACACAACATGGAGTTAATGAGAAGAATTATCAGCATCTATCTCGACTCCTCTCCCATGGGTCAGATGATGATGATGAGGATGATAATTATGATGATGGAGGAAAGAAACCTTCCTGAGATTAATGAACAAATTGGTTTACTAGCTGCGTATCAAAATCATAATGCGGTGATGAGCTATGGTTGAAAGAATACCCCAAGTCAAATTTATTTATACAAAACATTTCATACGACAGGCGTATGTGCTTCAAAATAAAAGCTAAAATAGGCAGAGTAAACATCCCAAACACATAAGATAGGAACATAGACATTATTACATATAAACACAAAATAAGATTATAAGATAATGCAAACCTTAGATAAAAACATATGCGATTTAACAAAAGGATAAGATAAACAACACACTTTGAACCTAACTAAACAGCTTGTACTGTACGTTTTGAGTCTGCTTTTAAAAGAAGCCAATGTAGCAGACCTTAATTCAAGTGGTAGAGTTCCATTAGTAGGACCATAATGACAGAAGGCACCATAACCTGATATAGAATGTATTCAGGTTTAATGAGGGGACCTTTATCTGATGATCTTTTCTAAGGGATCTACTGTATCTGTTCAGTGAGCATGCCAACAACGTAGAAAGAAAAGCTTTTAATAGTGTAAATATATTTGCGAAAGAAGCACTGACTTAATTCCACTCCATGACCCCAAAATGCCCCAGTCAGTACTCTCTGGTCAAAATACATTTTGTGCTTCCTTCTCTTTTTCTAGAATTATCCTGTATCTATCTCTGATGTTCCTCCTCCATTTCCTGACCGTGTCTTGAAGAACTCCTGTTATACAGTACATCTTGTTTTTTCCCCCTCTTGCACAATCATTGTAGTGTTACCCCGCAAATGCAAGACGGACCACAATGTAGGGTACAAAAATAGCAATTATTTTATTATAGAAAAGCTTTACAAAAATGGTACTTGTATTTATTTGCATATAGAAAATGGTTTAAAAGTGTTTAAGATTGCATCAAATAGAAAGGAAGACTGGTACAAAAATAAATCAAACAAATCAAATAAAGAAAGAAGGGAAAGGAACAGCGGTCCTTAAGGTGCCGCTTGTCCCACATGGACCTACAATCAACGACAAAGCACATTTGTCAGTTCATAATATACACATGGCACGATAGCATAGTGTCCCCCTGTATCTGTTAGAGCAATGACATTATACATGTAAGTTACACAGAAACAAACTACCGCACATATATCAACCCTGCACATATACTGTACATATACTCACATTTCTCCAGTTTAAATGCCTACATGTAGCTGAAGAAGCCACACCCCAAACAATGAACAGGCACAACAACAGTACACAGTGGCACAGACCTGACAATATAAAAACAAATCTTCATTGTAGACCATACAAAATAATACATCAGTAAAAGCGAGGATACAAAACAAAAACAAACAAACAGGCTTACTGAGTTCCATTCAAGAATTCTAGATTCCATACAAGCTTGTACATCTGCTAGAAGTTAATGATACTCATCAAGTACAATTTCATGTTAATCTAGGGAGTTTTGCTTAAACTAATCAACTAATTGCATTAAGTTAAAAGGATGGCAAACTTCCAGCGCTCTCCCTCTAAAACTCCTAGATTCCAGGACATTTTTAAGAGTGTCATGCTAAAGTGTAGGAAACTTGCTATTTGGCTGTATAGGGATTCTGTTTCTGGTCCACATTTAACTGTCATTTGTCTCCCTTCCCCAGAACCGGATGTCATTTTAACATGAACAATCCAAATCCTCCCCTAACACTCGTCAACGGCACAAATCCGGAGGACGATAGCCTGGTGAGCAATGACTTCACAACGGCCTTGGGTGCCCTCATCCTCAGCTTGGTCTTCCTCCTGGGGGTCCCTGGCAACCTCTTCATCATCTGGAGCATCCTGGCGCGCGCGCGTCGGCGCTCCATCACCACCATCCTCATCCTCAACCTCGCGTGCGCGGACGGCTTCCTCATGGCCCTCACCATCTTCTTCATCATCTACCTGGCCAAGCAGTCGTGGGTCTTTGGCGACGCCATGTGCAAAGGCCTCTTCTACCTCTGCAACGCCAACATGTACGCCTCCATCCTTATCATCACGGTGATGAGCTTGCACAGGCTGGTGGCCATTGTGTGGCCGCGTAAATTGTCCGTCCTAGCCAGCAAAAGAATCGTGATGAGGGTGATCTGTGGGCTGTGGGTGCTGGTCATGTTCATGTCCATCCCCGGCCTGGTGTTTCGGGATGTGAGAGAGGATGTGGATGAGAGGAACAAAACCAGGCTGGTGTGCGCCTTCAATCATACTAAACCTACATATGTAAGTGCATAGTGGGGCCTTGGACACAGGTTTTCAAAGTGAGGGCTGCCAGGGGGTGCTAGGTAGAGCAAAATCAAAATAAACAAATAAAAAATGTCTTCCAAAAGGTGAAACATTAGATAGCAGCTCTTCTAGCTCACAACATGTCACGATGCGACACCTTGTGAGCTTGCAGTTCGACTATTTCAGTTAGTTTTTTTTAAAGCCATACACAGGATGTCATGAAACTATTCCATGCGGCATGAAATCAGGGAGAGCATCTAATTTTTGTGAAGTTTGAGAGTGGAAGCAGTTATATATGGTAGGATTCCTTGAAATGATCAAGTGGGCATGTCTCATCACCACAACATATTTTAACCCATAAACCCTGGCATTAAACGTGCCATCACTTGTGATAGAAAACATTTGTGATGTGCATGTTTCTCTCTCGTGTCTTTTCATGTTCTTGAGGTTTATGACTAAAAGACAGATCCAGTCTTGTCAGTCTTGCCAAACTATTCACAAAGCAATTATTTGGAGTGAGGACAACACGTGTTTATCCTGTTTTACCTGTGCACACAGGTGAGGTTCCAATACGCCTTTGAGACGGTGTGTGGGTTCATACTTCCATACACGGTCATAGTGACCAGCTACATCCTGATTCTACGACGTCTGAGAAAGACCAAGTTCCGTCGCAAGGTTCGCAGTGAGAACCTCATCCTGGCCATCGTGGTGATGTTTGGCGTATTTTGGCTGCCCTATCATGTGATCAACATGGTGCAGGTGTGTGGTTGTATGCTTGTTGAATAATACATTGTGTGTGTGCGTGCGTGTGTGTGTGTGTGTGTGTGTGTGTGTGTGTGTGTGTGTGTGTGTGTGTGTGTGTGTGTGTGTGTGTGTGTGTGTGTGTGTGTGTGTGTGTGTGTGTGTGTGTGTGTGTGTGTGTGTGTGTGTGTGTGTTTCTTTTTACTGATTTAAAGATAAAGCTGACGGGGAAAAGGTGAAGGGGTGGTACTGTAGGTACTGTCACAATTAATCACTTATACTTCATTGACCAGAGCCCCCAGTCTGTACTCGGTCCCCTCCTTTTTTCCCTCTACACCAAATCGCTTCACAGAATGTTGGCCTACTATGATATGCCCAGAATAGGGCATAATAGTTGGTTAACCTTAAAGGCCAGCTTGGGGTTCATGTGGGTCTGGAAGCAAGGCACTAAATCAAAAACATCTGGTCATCTGAATGAATAGTGTCTGCTTCTGTCCTATAGGTGGCAGCAGAGTGGTACAATGAGGGCTCAGCAGTAAGAGAAAAGTGAGTATTGGTTGTGTCCTACTTTGTCATGAGAATTTTTTCACATTTACACATCAAATTTTTGTTCATATGTCTTGTAAGTTTCTGTATATTTAGTTAGTATTTTAGAAAAAATATGTATTCAAATCTTTTACTATAAAGTTTAACTTTTCCTCAAGCATGAAATATATTCTGATTCAGAAGGAGTATTACATATCAGTAATAGGCCCCCATCGCCCTCCAATACAAACTGACAAACATTAAATAGCTCCCAGAGGGATTTATAGAGCAACAATTGGATATTTCCTGTTGGCTGTAAACTTTTATCCAATCAGGAATGGATAGGGCACTTAGAAAGGATACAGATTAAACAAGTGAAATTGGAAGTGATGAAACAAAGAAATGAGCAGACAAATTGGACCTGGAACACTATAAAGAATTAAGCTGATAAATGGGTAGCCTACTCTCACCTGATTGGCTGATTTATTTGCAACCCACCTGCAAATAAATGTTCGGTTTATTAAAGAGCTGGAGAGATGGGAAGACTCCTGTTACTGACCAAACAGTAGCTTGTCGCCATAGGGGACACTGAGGTTCATATTTAGAAACATATTTAGGCTTACATGCCCAAAGTAGGGATGCCAAAATTAACCGTTAAAGAAGATTAAAAGTAAATGCATCAAGGGTATTATTTTTTCAACAGATAAGGTTGTTCAATTATTCTTGGTCAGGAGTTATCACGTATCACTCAGTATGGCAATATCACTCAGTTGTCAGGGATGTGTAAGGAGACATACAGTAGTGACAGCCTACAATACATGGTTGTATTTGACAGTGTCCTTTTCATTCTCTCTCCCTTCAGGTTGGATCACATTTGGAAGTCCAGTCGTGCCGTGACCTCAGCTTTGGCCTTCATCAGTAGCTGTGCCAACCCTGTCCTTTATACTTTCGCCGGGAAGTCCTATATCAGGCAGAACGGCTTGGAATTCATGGCTCGCCTCTTTGAGGGCACATCAATGGACATCACAGGGACCAAAAAGGGTGCTCATAGTAGTGCAGCAGACAACAGTATGGGACTTCGAAATGCAGAGTCTACTGCAACTGTAAGCAACGGCGCCAATTCTGTGCAGAACAACCTAACCCAATAAGAAGAACCTTTGTGACCCTACCAGAGCACTCTACGTTGAGTGAAATGGGTAACCGCCCAACTCACTCCAAATCCAACTCACTCCAAATCGCGCCCAACTCACTCCAGACATCTCAC
This sequence comes from Gymnoscopelus microlampas, assembly GCF_963454915.1. Classification (NCBI taxonomy): domain Eukaryota; kingdom Metazoa; phylum Chordata; class Actinopteri; order Myctophiformes; family Myctophidae; genus Gymnoscopelus; species Gymnoscopelus microlampas. The sequence goes on along the minus strand of NC_139942.1, from coordinate 43,824,978 downwards.
TCCACACACTTGCCCAACTCACTCCACACACTTGCCCAACTCACTCCAAAAATTATTATTGAGTACAATATTGAGGAATTAAGTACAATATTGAGGAATTTGTTACTTTTAACTCTATTCTGTTTTAGGCTTGGTTAAAGTTTTAAATACTGTCTCTACAAAACAACTTAATGGTTCTGGGGGGGGGGGGGGGGGCTCGCTGGCCACTTTGGCACTTGGAGTCCAGTGTTTGTTAGATGTCTTATTCTATTGTTGGTCAAATCAAGAGGTGTTGTTATATTCCTCGTTAAGGTTTTGGCCCTCCTCCACTGAGTTCACCCGCATAATCACCCTCCACCCAGGTTAGGGTTAGGGTTTAGGGTTAGGGTTAGAATGTAAGAGTCTCCACCGATTCAACCCACACACACACACACACACACACACACACACACACACACACACACTATAATATTATAATGTATAGCTGCAAAGTAACTAGTAAAACAAATACATTTAGTGGAGTAAAAAAACAATATGTGGATCCAATATGTAGTGGAGTAGAGGTAAAACCATTGGAAGTTGGGAATACTCAAATAACGCACAAATACCCAACATTGTACATAAGTACAGTACTTAAGTTAATGTACTTAGTTACTTTACACCACTGACACATTGAACCAATATTACACTGGTGACATTGCATGGAGTGAGTTGGGTTTGGTCCTGGAGTGAGTTGGCTATGGTCCTGGAGGGAGTTGGTCTTTGGTCCTGGAGGGAGTTGTCCCAGCCCTGGAGTGAGTTGGGCGAGCCCTGGAGTGAGTTGGGCAAATATTTCTTAAGTCTTCATGGAGTGAGTTGGATTTGGAGTGAGTTGGGCGGTATTCGTGAAATGACGTGTAGCATGAGACGCTGGTTAAAGCCAAGCATTGTCAGCCTAGCTGAGCCTGGAGTGAATTTAAAGATTACCTTTAAATCAGAGCACCATTGTGGCGTTTACATAGTTGCGTTGTAAATAGTGTATAATATACCCATCATAAAAGTGTCTATAGTATGTCTAGGCTGTATTCTAGGCACAACGCTGTTCACTATTGAAATACATAAGATTTGTATATAGAGATATTGGTCACACTTTACTTGAGCATATTGCAGAGAAAATGAAACGGAAGATTAAAATAGACATTAATCTGGCATGGCCATAGAAGCTATCACTGCTGTACTCACATTTGAATAAAGTATAGATGTACTGTATGTGGAGTAAATGCATGTCATACCCTGGGAAAAGTTAAAATTCAGAAGTTACCCACGAATCACTAAAAGCTCTGCAATTTTGTATTTATTAGAAACAAACTCCACTCTGCTGTAAATGCAGCAATTTTGTTCTACATTGAAAATGTAAATGTCTTGTGTTCATACAGTAGTTAAACTACAATGATACATATAATTCTCATGTCCAGACTGAATTGGTTTATTTTTTACACTTTTATATTAAAAGATAAATGCCATTTTGAAACGCTTTGTGTTTTTATTGGGTCGTGCTCGTCTCTTCCTACTGCAACACCCTTGGAGAAACTCAAATACAGGTAGAATAGTTCAAGAAATAGAATATAACGATGCATCATGTGACTGAGGCCAGGTATATCCAGACGGTAAACGGAACAGTAGGCACCTTTTTAAAGGTTTCTTTTGAAGTTTTAAGTTTGATTTTATAAATGTAGGTGGCCAAATACGTATGACATTTTTTTTAATCACTTACATATTTTACAAATCCTGCAATATGATATCCAGTAGCTAATTTAGGGGATAAACAAGAGGTTGAAGGGTACATTTAGGTCTGATAACGTACCAGGCATGTTCAAATCATAAATACTTCCAAAGCATACATTTAGGTTAATTATTTTCCATTGAAGTCCCCACAGGGTTTAGGTGTCCACTGGACCTGTATCCTCCCATCCAGACAGTGAGCTAAGGATTTCAAATCTTGTAATGTTCATAAAGCCTCTGGCCAGACAGCAACTATGTGTGGTGTGTTTACACAAACCCTAATGGCTGCAAATCAACTAAAACTTATGACAGATGATCAAGTCACATAAATTAATCTTATGCTTTTCAGAATGGTATATTAACTGCACAGCACACACAAGACTTGTAATCAACTTCTTGTTTATTCAGTTATTGAAAAATGTTTTGGCACAATACTACAATACTTCCCTAGTCGTCCAGTGATGTCCCCAATACCTAGAGCATCAAAAGAAAAACATTGTTTTAATAATAGTCTGCAAAGTCGTTCATGTCTCAATGTTTGCATAATAATAAGTATTAAACAAATTCAACTCAAGGAGCTTACCGTTATGTATATAATGATCCAAGCCCTCCACAACCTATTGGGTAGGGGAGAAAAACACAGAATACCCATCATTACACTCAGTTCACCAACACACGTGACAATCTGCAACATGGTGGAGGAGGAAATCAAACCCATCAGTGCAGTAAAAAATGTAATCATGAGGTTCAGGTGAAACACGGACTGCAGAGATCATCATGTTAGGTTTGACTAAAAACTGTAGGTGAATCGACCGCATAAATAATGATAGCCTACTAATAATCATGTTCGAACGTTACACCTGCTTGTAACAGAGGCACACAGACACAACCCCCCGCATGTCGAGTCGATGTTACATGCGGTTAGCTACACGCTAGCACACGAATAGGCTACTATCAACAATCGGTGGTTTAATGCCAATGTATGGATGGCAGCCTACAAATTAACTCTATCAGCTATAATATATTACAGACACAGATGGCAACATCAGTAGCCTACAATTAAAGAACACTACCATGTGACAGACGGTAATCCAACGCCACAGAAACAGCGAACGACTTGACGTTAAATTATAATTAATTCTAAGTACACAAAATGAAGCGCTAAATAAAGTGATCTAATAAAGCATGTTCTTACCGGTTAGAGTTACAGGAACATATGGATCGTCAGGCAGGAGTACATGAGGTCGGTCCACCGCATGTTGAGGACAGACCATAGAGTTAGAGGACAGACAGAGAAAGAAAGAGACACATAATGAGGCTGCGGCTGAATTTATGGCTTCATCAAAACCACGTGTTTGTTGTCCTACCTCCCGTTTCCTGCCTGGTCTGGCTCTCTGCCACTGTCTCTAGGCAGACTTTAAGCACACCAAAATAAATACATTAATCATATGAAATTTATATATATATATATATATATATATATATATATATATATATATATATATATATATATATATATATATGCGCGCACTGGAAAACTCATTTTCCAGTGCATTTCATATAAAGCAGTATAAAAAGCACACACTATTTTGTCAAAAATGTGAAAAATAAATAAAAGTAAGTAATGTTTTACGTATACATGATGTGAACATACACGGTACATCATTCTCAGACTTAATTTTGTCCTTCTACCTCATGTTTATGCCCCAAAATGACTGGATATACAGGTTTTGTAGCAATTTGTAGCTACAGTAGAAATATTAGACCTTACTTGTCGAATATTCAAGCATGTATACTTTACTTTACTTAGAAAGATTTTCCAAATATATATATATTTTTTATTAAAAAAAAATTAACACCAAAGTGCCCACTCTTCCTTGGTGCCACTGCCCACCTTAGAAAATGTTCCCTCACCAAGATGGCGAAGAACACCGTCCAGTTTGCATTTCCTACAGACGTTTTGGCTACGGAAGCACAGCAGGTCCAAATCAGACATGCAGTAGAGCACAGACAGGACAGTCTGGACATACTGTACAATATTAAACTGTTACTGCGACCTATTATAACATTATAACCGGGACGTCTGTGGTCATGAGGGTATTAATAGGTATGTGAATGTTTTTCTTGTTGTGATTATATGTGCTTCAGTCCCAGACTCAATGTGCAGGGAAGGTCAGTGTGTGTTTGGTAACAGCTCATTTATACTTGGTTGCGCGCTGTGTCGCGCACCGAAAATAGCAGATCTACAAGCTCACAACGCGTTGCGGCGCTTTGCTTTGAGAGTTTGTAGATCTGCTATTTTCACAGTATCACCTCCAGCAGTGTGTCACACACTGCCATTTTTTGACAAATTAATGAATGTTGTTGTTATAACATCCATCCAGTTTGTTTCAGTGTGTGTGTCATTACAACTCAAACAGGACATTTTTGATTGATTGAACACTTTATTAACAATTTGTACAGAGGTACGGTTTACAGTGATTGTTAAAAGGATAACACAAAAAGCCATAGGGGCTTGTTTTCATTGTGGTCTTGTTTCCATAGTGTCTGTTGACACTAAGGTACATTCAATGGGCTTGCAAAGTTTGATACGCAGGAGTCAGGACCCCAATAGAAACAAGCCATAGTGCTTTCTTGGGTTTAATCATGTTAGCATTGTATTTGTATTAAACTGTATTCAATCAATCAATAATACAAACAAACAAAAAAGTTAAACAGACGTTTGTTATGAGTGTTGCATTGTTTTTGTCCCATTCAGATACTTTCTTGAAGGTAGGGCAAGTGATTTTCTTTAGTTAAAATACGTGTTAAATACCTCTATATTCTGATAGTATTCCTTGCCATAGATAGAGTGTTTGTCCAGTAACAGAATCCATGTCTTTCCAGCTTAATAAACAGAAAATGCATTTTCAGATTGGTATACCAATGTTATCCAATCAGGAGAGAGAACTCAGACAGGATACAGATTAAACAAGTGAAATTGGAAGTGATGACACAAAGAAATGAGCAGACAAAATTGCAGCTACACTTCACATCAAAATGAAGCTGATAAATGGGTATAGGCTACTCTCTCCTGATTGGCTGAAATGTTGACACCTGCCTGAAAATGTATTTTCTGTTTATTAAAGAGCTGGAGAGATGGGAGGACCCCTGTTATACTGAACAAACACTCTATAGCAATGTAGCCAATATAGTGCTTTTACCTTTTTAACAAAAAACTTTTTGTTTTGACCAAAAAATATTTTTGTAAAGTTTTGCTTCACTTGCTCTGCCTTTAAAGTGAGGATGAATTGTTGTTGGACGTGGCATAATTTTTTATTTCTTTGTAATGGTGTTCATTGTCCTCCTATCTCCGTTTGAAGGAGGGGGGTCTGGCTTCGTGGGCCGCGAGCTGACACGTTTGCTGCGAGACAAAGGTCATGAGGTCACAGTCATATCTCGCCAGCCAGGTCCAGGAAAAATCACGTGGGTGAGTATGATGTCATAGAAGTGATTTTGGTCATGGATAGATTCATATCCCATAATGATAGCAGCATTATAGATTCATATCCCACAATGATAGCAGCATGTACATAGATTCATATCCCACAATGATAGCAGCATGTACATAGATTCATATCCCATAATGATAGCAGCATGTACATAGACATAGATTCATATCCCACAATGATAGCAGCATCATGTACGTACATAGATAGATTTATATCCAAGAACAATAGCTGCATCATACATATACAGTAGATTCATATCCCATAATGATAGCAGCATTATAGATTCATATCCCACAATGATAGCAGCATGTACATAGATTCATATCCCACAATGATAGCAGCATGTACATAGATTCATATCCCATAATGATAGCAGCATGTACATAGACATAGATTCATATCCCACAATGATAGCAGCATCATGTACGTACATAGATAGATTTATATCCAAGAACAATAGCTGCATCATACATATACAGTAGATTCATATCCCAGAATAATTACAGCATATAGACTAATATCCTAGAACGATAGCAGCATCATATACATACATACATAGATAGATTTATATCCCAAAACGATCTCAGCATTTTACATGAATATCCCAGAAGGATGGCATCGTGGGGAAAGGGCAAGAGTCTTATCTAAACCTGATTGAACCTTTTGATTCCAAAGGATGAGGTAGTATACAGTCAATGGGTGGCACACTGGCACTCCACCGCCTCTGTAGCTGGACCATGCTGACTGACTTTAAAGTGTATTGTAGAATGATAGCTTTTGTCTGCCTTCTAAGTGTCTTGCTTAACCGATTTGCATTGTGCTTTGTCCTTAGTAGGGCAGTTTGTCAGCGTGACTTTTCCACAAAGCCATCAATACAGTGTTTTGTGTTGTACATGATGAATGAAATTATTTTGATAAGTGCAGCGGTGCGTTCAACTTTGTTGACATTGCGCTGCATTGTTTCTATAGGGTGAGTTGGAGTCTGGGGGCCTCCCACCATGTGAGGGCGCTGTCAACCTGGCAGGAGAGAACCTTATGAACCCTCTTAGATGGTGAGGTACTAACCGCTCAAACTAGTTGAAATTTTGAGGACAGAACTGTCTTTACACCTGCTTATAAGAAAACATGTGTTTTCTTGCATTTACATCCAGGCCACATAATATGTGTGGTCATCATAAGCGGTTTGGGGCTGCAATCAGTTTGATGTTACAAATGTAGACCAAATAGTGTCTTTGTAATATATTTTTGTATTTGTTTTTGTTTGTTTGTGATAAGGCCCATTGATACTCAATGCTAAATACGGATACAGATTACATTAATGCAGTGTATGGAGTGAGCCTCCCTCTGCGTTCATGCCATCCGTCTTTCTGCAAATTGTCTGAAAGCTTATTGATCCTACAGTATATGTATATGCATCCGTAAGGTGCAATACTGCAGGAAACCGTGAAACTCTGCTAGATGGACACAGCAAATGGAACACAGTGAAGAAAGAGACAAATTGAAGTTCATATGCCATCTTTTTGCTGTCCTATCCTGCCCTCTAGTGGATGAAATTGGTTGAACCTCCATTGAAATATTAAATAAGTATGACATGTATTGTGACTTTGTGAGCGATGGCGCTTGTGTTCTGAACATATACTGTATGTACATTCACATCCATTATGAACAGGAGTATAAATGGGCCATTAGTTGAGCTATCTCGCCCATTTCTACTTGAAAAGTTGTATTATAGTTTAGAGTTTCTCAGTGCCTTTACTTGGTCTTGTTGTTTTCAGGTGGAATGAGAGTTATAAGAAGGATCTGTTCTCCAGTCGCATCGACACCACGAAGACCCTGGCACAAGCCATCGCAGCTTCACCCAACCCCCCACACTCCTGGGTACTGGTAACTGGCGTAGGTAGGTCACTGTCAAAATGCCATCATGGATGGTGTATATATGACACATGTTTAGTTGTACAGTAGCTTATACACTGCCCTGAGTGTTAATTTACTCCGAGTGTACAGATGGAACCAAATGGGTCCATTTGGTTCCATCTGTACGCTCTCAGAGTAAAATCAACACTGAGGATTTTAATGTTATATATATATATATAATGTATTCAACTATGACAGTTTTTATATTAAGCTGCTTTTTGTTTTTGCTTACACTTGTATGTCCTTGATGATGCAGGCAGTAGTTTATCTAAACTTCTTTTGACCTACAGCCTGCTACAAGCCCAGTCTTACAGCTCAGTATACAGAAGACAGTGAATGGACGCCCTTTGACCTGCTGTCAACATTGGTAAAGGAATGGGAAGCTGCAGGGCGTCTTCCAGAGGATATTTCCAAGGCTACTAAACAAGTGGTCATCAGACCTGGTATGAACTGCACAATTCTAAGTGTATTATTGTACAATATTTCCAGTACTTTGCTATATAATAAACTACAAATTATAATAGTTCCATTCCATGATTGGCTGAGCTGTTCACTTCAGCTAAAATCACTGTAAACCACAACTTCTTGTGGCTTATTATTTCAAGCCTGATTTGTATTTAGTTGCACTCGGGTGTTGGTCACCGGAAATAGATCTGCATGTTCAAAACGCGTTTGCGAAGTGTTGTGAGCTTGTAGGTTGGCCTTTTACATTGTGCACCACCCATGTACCACTGAGAATAATAACTTGAGCTATAGTGTGTGTGTGTGTGTGTGTGTGTGTGTGTGTGTGTGTGTGTGTGTGTGTGTGTGTGTGTGTGTGTGTGTGTGTGTGTGTGTGTGTGTGTGTGTGTGTGTGTGTGTGCTTGTGTGTGTGCTCTTACCTGACATTTTCTGGTTCTCCTGCCTACTGCCAGGAGCCGTGCTGGGTCGGGATGGCGGCGCCATGAAGCAAATGCTGCTGCCCTTTTGGCTTGGCCTCGGAGGCACCCTGGGATCTGGGAGACAACCTTTTCCGTGGATTCATGTCTCTGACTTAGCAGGAATCATCTCCCATGCCCTGGAGCCCTCACCCGACACGCCTTCCCCAGACCCTCAAATTCTCAACGGAGTTGCCCCCACGCTGTACACCAACCACGATTTCACCAAAGAACTGGGTCGCGTCCTGAGGCGGCCCACCATCTTCCCGGTGCCAGGCTTTGTCATGAATGGTCTCATGGGCTCTGAGAGAGCCGTGGTCCTCACGCAGGGACAAAAAGTAGTGCCCGAGAAGACTCTGGAGTCTGGGTTTCGGTACAAATACCCAGATCTGTCCTCAGCCCTTAAAGAGATTGTTGGGAGTTAACATAATAGGGAGAGAGATGCTAAAGTGCAGTTTGACTTGTGTGACATCATTTTAATCTGAGCTGTCGGGTGAAACTGGAAACCTTGTATGTCCTAAACCGTTACTTTTCAGGAAATGTAACAAACATTTCAGAAATAGACTAGTAAAAATATCCGATCTACAAGTTGTTGATCGGGTATTTTACTACTTTTGCTTGACACTCTTGTGCGACGAAGTAGGGCATTAAGTAATCCGAGTTCTCGCCAGCTCTCGCATACAAACAGGCATTAAGTGACAAAAAAACATACACATTTGAAATATGGAGATACAAGGTTTCTGCCCGACATCGACGATATGCAGTATTTGCCCCCGGTATGTAATGATTCTGAATATAGTTAATATCACTACATTACATTTATACAGTAAAATCCTTTGTTCTGAGGACCACATACAACACCAGGCAATAGGAACTTTTTAATTTTATTTTAGAGATTAGCACTGAATCTGATCCACCTTCCTTCCACTTTTTATTTGAGTGTTCATTTCTTTGAAGAGTTTCACTCTGTCTATAATGCATTATAACCTGCTTATAACACTGTATAGTTACTTATAAGCATATGTTTCCCTAAAGCAATGTCATTAATACTTTGGCTATGAATGCTTACACCTACAGTATAATTATGAATTGTTATAAGCAGATTGTAATGTATTATAGACATGGGCTTCATAGAAATGTATTTCCGCTTACTGTTGCATGTGGAATGTGCTTGAAGGTACTGATGTACCCTGTGGACATTCCCAGGTTCCACAGCACAGAACAAGATAGGAGATCTCCGAGTCCACAGCGATATCTATGTAATCTTGGATATTAGCTCATGTCAGTTTTCCTCATCAAATAACATCTCCATACAGCCGCACACCATTTGTAAATGTATTGGTATGCAATCCCAATTTCCTTCATACAGTAACAGAGGACATGATTTAATGACCTCAGTGAGCCAGAGCCTGCAATGACATAAAACTACCTCAACAGTCAGTGGTCCTGTGGGCCTCACCTGTGGGATTCTTTTAGGAAATCAGTGTGTTTTTTCTCATGATGTAAACACTTGGCAAAAAACGGCCACGTTTCAACATATATAATAAAATGTTATTTATGTAGCAACTTTCTGAAACATGATCTACAAAGTGCTTTACAAATGAAATAATGCTCTATAATACAAGTACAACAGAGGCCTCAAAGGAATACCTATACTGTCTATAAATTCAGGAATCTCTGAGTGAGTGAGTGAGTGAGTATAGTCCAGTGGTGGAGAGTTACCCTAGTACATTTACTCAATTACTCTTAAGCACTTCCTGTAATTGGTCCTCTCTGATGCTTATTTTAAGATGGCACAATTTCTGTCTACTCACTCTGCGTCTCATTGTTGGGCTGTTGACATAGTCTAGTAGGGGAGAGAGTACAACGGAGTGACATTTTTTTGTAACCTGTTTTTTAGGACCCTTATGGTGTCTAGTTAAGATTTCTTCTTGTTGGCCAGGTCAACGTCCCATGGGATTAATTTTTAACCCTTTCTTCTTCACCTATCCCCAACCTGAACCATGAAAATACAATAACTCTTGAAGTAAACAACATACAGAGTAAACAAATTAACACATTTTTATATACCATTTTGCCATTATATATCATTTTGCCACTCTGAGAGTGTACAACCCCTAATGGGTCCATTTGGTTCCATTTGTACACTCTCAGAGTTATATTAACAACATTGATTTTACAATATGAATTGGGGTCCCAGAGATAGAAATGCCATTAAATGGGGATCCGCAGCCTAATGCATGTCAAACTGGGGGTCCTTGAAATTAAAATGGTTGGAAATCACCGCTAGAGAGCCCTAAAAATCTTCTCTTATGGGGGTCCCTGACTCCCTGCCATATCTTTTCAAATGGGGGTCCGCGGGCTAATAAGTGTCAATTTGGGGGTCCTTGACATGAAAAAGTTTGAGAACCACTGGCATAGCAACCATCTATCAGTCATGTCGTACTGAACAGAGCTGTCCTCTCCTGGATCCTTTTGACGAAGTGCTCTTCGGTGGCTTCGTTCCAGGTGGCCGTCTTGGCGAATGAAAACTTTATGTGTTAACGAGTGTTATTGTTTGCCTGGTTTCTACTTACTGCCCGTGTTCAGATCTGGTCTAAAGCCCGCACACTGTATCCGATCATTTGCACGCACGCACACAAAGGTCGCTTCCGCATCCGCTCTCGACCGGATCTGCGAACCACAAACCGAATTGATCCCCGATTCCCCGATCCAGTCTCTACTTCTTTTTTGGAAGCTCTCGGAGCACTTACTTTAGAATATATCCCACAAACCCAGTTATAAATCTAAACATATATTTCTTCTCGTGATGTCGTCTGCTGCGTTGTTTATTTATCATTCTAAAAGCCGTCCCTCTTCAACTAACCTCGCATCACTAGTCCTGTCTTTCCACCACTGCGTTTATGCATCCGGAACTCTTTGTAAGGTGTGTGTTGTCAGGGGGACGGGGACCAATGTGGGAAGTACAACAGTGAGAGGAATCAATTATATCAGGAGTTGGAAAAGGGGAAACATCATGATTTAACACTGTCAGGTCTCTTAGGGAAAGCAGCACGGAAAGTATACGATAACATCATTAGATACACAAGAGAAACCCAGTTAGTCAATAGAATATAGAGTTTTGTTTTTATTTTTTTGGTTTACTGTACATGTCCAGTTCACAATCCAGTCCAGCTGGTGGCGGTAATGCTCCTTAAATGGTTGCCAACTGCCAATAAACACGAAAGAAGAAGAAGAAGAAGGGACGGCCGGATGGGGAAAATGTAACCTCGCGTCGTCACAACACAGCTCGAGTTACCAGTCTTTCAGGCAAAATGTTGCACTCATTTGATGACGAAGGGAAGGTTTGTTGTGTGTTTCTAAGTTCGTTGTTTAAGTTTATGACTATAAGACAGAATATTATATGTTTGAAGGAACTTCATACTTGATTAACAGTTTGCAAAATAGTACAGTGGTAGTGGTAGGATTGATTATACAATGCTAAAAGCAGGGCTAGACTTTCTGGTGGGACTGGGATTCGGCCTTGACATGGTGGCCCAGACTGGCACACCAAAACCCGGCGTGCAGATACTCTAGTACCGCCCCGCTCCGGCCGTCGAGGCACATACACACATGTAGCTCCGACGGAACCTCTCCCTCCGCTCGGAGCTATACAGCGTACAGCGGAGGGAGAGGTTCCGTAGGGGCTAACACACATGATGCCCCACATCAACAGTCATTAACTAAGAAACACCCTCCATGTTCTGGAGTAAAATAAAACTACACATTCTATAAATATGCTAATTGCCTCTATAGCAGGGGTCTTCAACTTTTTTACGACCAAGGACCGCTTTAGCTGAGAGATGAAGCAGGGACCCCCATTGTATAAAATGGTGTTGCAAACCTTTTTATTGATTTCGTAGACCGCTTCATAGACTTGTTGGACAGCACTATGATCAGTGTAAATGAATGTTTTGTTAATGTGTATTTTCAGACATTTATCCACCCCCAATACTCAAGTAAACTTGCCCCTTAGCTCACAACGCCTCGCTGCGAGCTTGTAGATCTGATGAGAGACACGCCAGTGGGCCAATTACATGAGTTCATTTTACTTTGTGGGCCGACCAGCCCCATTGTGGTCCTGGGTATTCAATTCATAGAGACAGACATACAATAATGAATAATTAATTCCTTGTATGTTTTCTGTTTGTGTACAGTTGCAACTTGGGCCCATGTGCTTGCAGATGTATGGAGAGGAGACTGCTTTTAAGGTACTAGCCCATTTCCTTTTTGAATTTGCATTTGTTTATGGAATTTGTGTTTGTTGTAAAATATATATATACAGCTGTGATGAAGATGTGATTCGATTCGATTACCAGTCTGTAGTAGTCTAAACTTAAGTAGTCTGTTTGGTGGAGAGCAGCCTTTATACAAACGGGGTTTGGACTACAGTTATATTGCAAATTACAAAATGGCAACAATGAATTGGACTACTTCTAGCATCTTTGGTTTCTATTGATCCAGAAGTTAAGGCCACGCCTCCCTGCCTGGACCAAGCATAAATAAAGCACCATAGCATGCTTCTGTTTATACTTACTGTTTACTACTATGACTAGAGAACGTTCAGTCTATAACAACCGCTGTGAACAATCTTTCAGCTGTGGGTAGAATCAATCAGCGGTGGAGAATTAGAAATGGAGGACTCACTACCCTTCAGTCACTACCCTGTGGCGGACATTCTGAGAACTGTGCGGTTTATACTGAACTACACAGAAGATCACGGCATCAACCTGCGTGGAATTCACCTTGGTCGTGCTCCCTTTGAGGACTTAAGTACGAGGAAGCTGCCTATAAGTTACAACAAAGCCACAGTTTGGCAAGTCTACAAAGATGCTGTGGAAAAGCTTGGTATGTGGAAAAGTTTAATGTTATCAAACTTAACCATACACTTCATTTCAGGTCCGATAGTGACAATAGCAGATATATAAGCTCACAAAGCGTTGTGAGCGTGTGTAGATCTGCCATTATCGCCAAATGCTTACCTATTTTTGCTGATATATTCATATATTGATATATTTATATTCCGGCTATAACACATGCCCAGGACTGGACAGGTGGTTAAATGCTTTTGTAATGTTGTGGTGAAAGGTATTCATAACATTTCTGTCTTTGCAGGAGAGCCTGTTGTTGATCTGATCAACTTCAGAAAGATGTGGAAGCATTTCTTCCCTCAGATAGTAAACAGGGAACCCACGACAGAGCTGTGCTTGTTTTGCCACGGTAACAAGCAGCTGTCTCGTGCCATGCTGCCGACTGCGTTAATAGAAATCATTGAACAGGAACGGCTGCAGCATGTCGAATTTGTCGAAAAGGAGAGGTTATTTTTCCAGAAGATGAATACTAAATGTGGAATGGTCTGTGAGGATCATCATCTGTCTCTGGGCACCTCCAGTCCCATCAGCAAGAAGATCACCATGAGCTACAGTTTTGATTATACACAACAGGTGAAAATAATTACCATAACACCATTTGTTTGTTTTACTAAACACAATACTATGATATGCAGATGTGATTTCAATGCATCGGCTCTTTTTCTATCTTTCTCTCACAGGTTCACTACCCTTCTAACCCTCAACAGCCTGGGCCCTTGTATTTTTTGATTCCACGCAAGTGTGGCCTTTTTGGTGTCTGCTGTGGAGGGATGCCGATGCAAGTGAGTTATCTAATGGATGAAGGGATGTTACCAAGCGAACCAGCCTCAAACTTCATAAACTATCTACATCATTTTTTCAACAACTATGGAGTTGGAGAAACGTATGTGGACCTACATAGCAGTGAGGGAAACCGGAACAATTGTTTGCTATGGTACTGTGCCTGGCGGACGATGCACAACCTTCACCTGAAGGTGGACCTCCACTTTCGGATTACAGGCCATGACATGTCTGGCCCCGACTTGCTCTTCGGACTGTTCAGGCAGGTCTTTAGGAAGACCAGAGTGCAGACGTTGTCGGACATTGCTGGGGTTGTGAGGGACAGCACTCCTAAGAAGCAACTAAACATTCCCCAGCTTGTAGGACTGGAGGATGGCACCGTGCTTGTTGAAGCCTACGACTGGCACAAGCACCTGAGCAGCTGCTTCAGAGGCTGCTCAAGCATTGACAGATACAAGCACTTCAGGTAATTATCATTGGCATTGTACAGTATAGCAATTATATTTTACAACATTTTATGCAAACGGCACATTGGTGACAGTAGGCATTAGGCAATATATTAAATGAACTATCTGCTTCAATTCTATTACAGCTTTGATTCCCAGAGACCTGGTGTGATGTTTGCCAAAGAACAGTCTGATACGGAAGAGATCAAGTTTGAGCTGCTGTGCAACGCTGGTGTCCGCCCCCCCATAGATGGCCTTCCTGTCCAACCACCACCCGGACTGAGCATGTACAGGCAGAGATATCTTTTTGAGAGGATCAGAGAATTCTGTTCTGATGTGGGGACAAAAAACATCACATGCCCTCCACCAGCCTACAAGAGAGCCTGACTTTACACTTGGTGTGTACACTACACATATACCACAATGATAGATCAGATGATATTTAAAATACTCTAAATGTATACATAGTTATGTTCGTTTTTTCCCCATTTTTTTCCCCAATACCTTCCTTTTTAATCCTATGAATCCAAGGGTTCCTAGTATTTTGGGACGAACATTTGACAAAAACAATTGTGACCCGTTGAGAGCTTGTAGATTGTCAATTTTTGGTCAAAAGATTTGGTGTGTGGACTAGAGGGGAACAAAGGAGCGGACCATGTATAGAGCCCTGGTTGGCCCCCGTCAACGAAGTAGTGTATAAGGTTTAAGTGAAGATTGTTCATGTTTAAATACTTTTCTCCCAGTTTGTACAATGTTTGCTTTGTAATTGGTGGTTTTGTTCGCACCATGAAATTCTTATAAACTGATACAAAGTTAGTTTTGTATGCTTTGGGGTCATCTGAAATGCAACTGGTTTATTCAGCTCAACAATAAATGGTATTGATATAAACTCCTCAAAAGAAGTTTGGAAACTTAACTTCAGTCGATTATTTCTCCAATTCAATAATAAATAAAAGGATTGTGGAATGAGCAACACAGCTAAACGTGTGGGTAGCCCGTGGGTAGCTTTTGGGAGGCGCTACCCACACGTTTAGCTGTGTTGCTCATTCCACGATTGCACGATCCTTACAAGTTATACCTTGTTGTAATCAACGATGACAACAATTTAAAATACAATACCATTTGCTATTATTGAAGGGGAGAATTCATCGACCGAAGTTAAGTTTACAACGTTCTTTCGAGTTTAGTGTAGACTATCATAGCTCTCAGAAAATACATGTTGAGGTTGGGATGCCAATTTGGTAGGAGAGAACTCATACAGGATTAAAAAGAAAAAAATGGAAGTGATGAAACAAATTAATGAGCAGTAGACAAAATTCTCCCTGACTGAATGAAATTTGGTAGGCTACCCACCTGAAACTGTATTTTCTCATTAAAGAGCTGGGGGAGACTCCTTTTATGGAACAAATACTCAATATGATTTATATAGTATGGAATAAATCACATAATTTAAGATTACAAAAATAAAAAATATATGAAAAGCTGGCCCCCTGCTATGCAAATAATGAAAAAGAAAAAGATGTAACTAATTTGCCAACGGTTGCCAAAGCCAAACATCTCAGACCCCCACCCCAAACCTCTTCCTTCCTTAAAAATAAAGAGATTATTTTAAGCTACACAGTTATTCAATTCTCTAATGTTTAACTTCTTATCGTGTGATACTTTGGTTGCCTATTTTGAGTTGTCTCTCTCTCTTTGTCTTGCTTTGTTGTTATATGTTACGGTTTGTTTTGGTTTCAAAATATTGTAATAACTAATGCAAATGTAACTACTGTCATGTATATGAGGCTATATATAATACTGCAACACAACTGACAATAAAAACAGTTAAAAAATATATATAATTGATTTATTGAATTTTGTATTGACAAATGTGCATATATGACCATATGTTTGTACTGTAAAGAGTATAAAACAAAAAACCTAGCAGAGACATACAGAAAAATATAATCCATAATAAGTACATTAATACAATTGTTGCCAAGTAAAATAGCAAAGAACAACTAAGGAACTGTAAAAGGTTACCTGCTCAACGTATTGACTGTTATGCCCAGCTGCTATTCAGCCAGCTCTTTATAGAGGACTTGAAGTTAATAAAAAGTTAATAAAATGCTATTTTGTCCAATCTGTATGGTAGAGTAATGCAATATATAACTTGTACAATTGGGGTGGTTGTATTTGTCTCCCTGCTCTTCTATTGAGACATTTAGATCCTGTGTCTAGGTTGGACACGGTCCTGTTTTTGACTTGAAGGTCAAAATTCAATTTCTCCCCAGACCAAGCAGGCTCTAATAGCTCAGTGGTCAAATACATTCAGCACTTGTGCAGGAGACCTAGGGTTCAAATTGGGGTTAAAACAGGAAAGTTACATAGTAAGGCCAGGTAAAAGCTTGTTCAAAGAATCCCATTCGACTGAATCCCAACCTCAGAATATAGAGCTTTAACCTATTAAACCAATTTAACCAAACAATATTACTCAGAGCACATTTGATTGTCCATCTTTTATAGATAAGGCATACTATAGTTTAATCCATTTAGAATATTCTGGCTAGAGAAGGATGATTCTCACAGCCTAAATTAAACCTGCTAGCGCTGATTCTGATTCAAGACATAGATGTGAATATTTTATGTTAATGATAGAAATCATAATGAATGCATGTTTGTGTTATTTTCATGCTATGTTGATGAATTGAATTCATAGGACCACAATGGAAACAAGTCCCCAGGACTTTTTTAGTGTTCTCCTTTGAGCCTATACAGTCAGTCAGTATGTTTGACTGCCTACCTTGTGCTGTTTACATTTCTGACTAATAAAGTATTCAATCAATCAAAGATCTTCATCTATAGCAGTTTTATGGACCCAATTTGCTCACACACAAGGTCAATTAAAACAAAAAACACAGTCTACATAGTATACCAGTTACTCTTAAAAACTATTTTAGTTTTTTAAATACAGTTTCAATACAAATTTAAATGGAGTTCTTTGTTTAAACGCTGATGTTTTATATATATATATTGTTTTTTTTCTCCTAGATTTTTATCTTAGTTAAGGAGGACTTAACTAAGATACCTTTTCACAACAGTTTTAACGAAATATGATTGTTTATACATCTTTATTTGACATTCTCATCTTCCCTCTGGCAGAAAAGATCCATCTGAAAAGATTGTTTCACAGACAGAGGTGGAGACAGACTGAACGTTCTAGTAGTAACACATTTGGTCACATATTTGTTTTGTTTTGTGTGTTTGGGAGTTAATTTATGTTTCCGACCGGAACTCTTTATATGGGGTGTGATGTGAGGAGGCAGATAGTTGATACTTTTACTTAAGCAAAGCATTTGAGTACTTTTTCCCACCACTGTTGTTTTGTCTAGAAGGAGTGATATCACTTCTGCGTTACATTCCTGGGCACACTTTAAAGTGCTAATTAAAAGGTGTCTTCCTCGTTGTTCTAGCCTACCCATATGGCGTTACCCATGGCAACGCGATGGGGCCATTGGAGTGGACTGTTATGATGCAAAGCACTTAATGCTGGTGTGAGACCCGCAATGACAATGAAGCGGGCTATTGGGATGAATGACTACAATGTAAATCAGGGGTCTTCAACGTTTTCAGGCCAAGGACCCCCTAGCTGAGAGAGAGATGAAGCAGGGACCCCCTTAATATTGTATAAAATTGTGTTTCAGATTTAACTTTTTAAGTTTTTGTTAACTTTTTGTTGTTGTTGTTTTTTTTGTTTACTTGCTCTGCTCTTTTTTCCCTCTACTCCAAACACCTCTTTGCCCAAAAAAATAGCCGATCTACAAGCTCACATTGTGAGCTTGTAGATCTGCTATTTTTTTCGCTAAAGTTCTCAGAAAAGGGATGCTAGGGTTCAAGTGGTTAAGGTAAAATAAAAAATCTTATTACACAAAGATTTGGCGGACCCCCTGTTGAAGACCCCTGATGTAAATAATTAAACAGGAAGGGGGGGGGGGGGCTTATTGATTAGCATCTTTGGTTATTCATTGGCTATTGATCCAGTCAGAAGTTAAGGCCACACCATCTGCCTGTACCAAGCATAAATAAAGCAGCATGGTGCATGCATGCCTGCTGTTGTTTAGTTTACTCTCTGTTTACTACTAGAACGTTCAGTCTGTCTCCACCTCTGTCTGTGAAACAATCTTTTCAGATGGATCTTTTCTGCCAGATGGAAGAAGCTCGCGTCAGGTTAAGTAGAATCATCATGGAGGAGGGGGAAATATTCGAGTCATTCGGTTTCAGTCACATCCCTGAGGAGGACGCGATGAGAGCCGTGCGGTTCATGCTGAACTATGCAGAGGACCACTCCGTTATCCTGCGTGGACTTCACCCTGCTCGTGCCCCCTTCGAGGAGCTTAGTACATGGAAGCTGCCGTCAAGTTTTAACAAAGCCACAGTGTGGGGTTTCTACAGAGATGCTGCGGAAAAGCTTGGTAACTATGTGGGAAAGTTGAATGTTCTTTAGAACAGTGGTTCTCAAACGTTTTCATGTCAAGGACCCCCAAATTGATATGTATTTGGCCGCAGACCCCCATCTGAAAATATTGTGTGCCAGGGACCCCCAGAGGAGAAGATTTGTGGTTAAAAATTGTTTTGTAGATCTGCTATTTTTTGGTAATACTTGAAAAATATCTAAACTGTTGGGAAAATGTTGAACAATTTTTAACCACAAATCTTCTCACACACACACACACACACACACACGCACACGCACACGCACACGCACACGCACACGCACACACACACACACACACACACACACACACACACACACACACACACACACACACACACACACATATATATTCATATTTTGTCTATAACATGCCCAGGACGCTAGGATTCATGTGGTTGAATGATAAACTGTAATATTATGTGGAAAGGTTGGTATTCATAACATTTCTGTCTTTGCAGGATGGCGTGTTGTTGATCTGATCAACTTCAAAAGGATGTGGGAGTATTTCCTCCCTCAGATAATAAGCGAGAAACCCCAGACAGATCTGTGCTTGCAGTGCCACAGTAGTAGGAAGCAGCTGTTTCTTGCCAACCAGCTGGATGGGTTAAAATTATGCGAAATAATACGCGAGCGGCAGGAGCATCTCGCCCTTGTCGAAAAGGAGAACTTGTTGTACCAGGAGATGAATGCTAAGTGTGGAATGATCTGTGATGATTCTCATCTGTCTCTGGGCCCCTCCAGACCTGCCAGCAGGAAGATCACTATGACCTACAGTTTTGGTTATGCACAAGAGGTGAACATAATTACGATAATACCATTGATTTATTTGACTAAACACAATACTATGGTATGCAGATGTTTATTTTTCTGATTCTTCCACTCTCAGGTGCACTTCCCTTCTGACCCTCTACAGCCCGGGCCCTTGTATTTTTGGATTCCACGCAAGTGTCAACTTTTTGGTGTCTGCTGTGGAGGGATGCCGAAGCAAGTGAGTTATATAATCGATGAAGTAATGGTACCAAGGCACGCAGTCATAAACTTCATGCATCATTTTTTTAACAACTATGGAGTTGGAGAAACGTATGTGGACCTTCATAGCAGTGAGGTGTACAAGAGCAATTCTTTCCTATGGTACTGTGCCTGGCGGACGATGAACAACCTTCACCTGACGCTGGACCTCCACTTCCGGACTGTAGGCCACGACATGTCTGGCCCCGACTTGCTCTTTGGACTGGTCAAGCAGGTCCTCAGGAAGACCAGACTGCAGACTTTGTCAGACATTGCTGCGGTTGTGAGGGACAGCACTCCCAAGAAGCAACTAAACATTCCCCAGCTTGTAGGACTGGAGGATGGCACCGTGCTCGTTGAAACCTATGACTGGGAAAAGCACATATGTAGCTACTTCAGATGTCTCCCTCACATTGAGAGATACCAGCACTTCAGGTAATTATCATTGGCATTGTACAGTATAGCTATTCTATTTTATGACCATTTTGTGAAAATCACACTTGGTGACAGTAGTTCACATATTAACCCATTAAGACCTGAGGCCGATTCTACAAATGTCTTCTAAATCCGAACCGTTTTCTGAAAAACGTATGTTTCTATGTCAGCGGTGACTTGAAAGAGAAAGAAGCAAGCAAGTACATGTGTACCGGGTGCACGGTTCAGGCGGACATAGTTTCATAGATAGGAATACCAGCACTCACTTTAGTCCATTTAGGATCTTGTTTATTAAGGTCTTATCCCCCCAACAGCAGCTCATACAACGGACGTTTCGGCCCACCGGCCTTCCTCAGCTTATATGAGACATACAGACATGTGAAACTTATAAAGGGGACCTCGGTGCCTCGCACACAGCGGTGCGGGTGAAAAAAAAACATCTGAATGTTACAACACTTTTTCCACATGAGGGTAAAAACACAGAAAACCAACACAGTAACCGTATTCATTTGTTTCAGTTTTGGAAGACTTTTTTTTTTTTTTTAGAAAAACCTTGTCTGTGCAAGTTCCTAGACACCCCTTCAAAGACAGACTCAGATTTTTTTTAAATTACACAATTGTAAAAAGACTACAAAGCACATTTTAAATACCGAAGTATACACTGTATCACAACTAGAGAGGCACCAACACTTATTTTCATCTTTAAGACGCATAATCAACTCATTGCACTGAAAAGTGTGACACATTTAAATATAGCAGCACTCTTTTTCTGGCACAATTCTATAAGAAACAGCCAAGCAGTAATTCTTCATTAAGCCTTTTAGGGTGTTCAGTTTGTAGGGTGTGTATCCACCACGCCTCTCACATCTATCTCGATCCCCACACATCTATCTCGATCCCCACCTCTCACATCTATCTTGATCCCCACCTCTTTTTAACGGCTGTACTGTCTCTATACCCTGGAACCTTAAAGAGCCGCTTAAAATGTCTAGCCACAGGCGATTTTTCATCCTTGTTTCTAATATTACTTTTATGTTCTGAAATTCTCACTTTAAGTTCTCTTTTGGTTTTATCCACATAACAAAGGCCACAAGGACATTTTAACAGATATACCACAAACTTAGTTTTACAGGTGATGATGCTCTTGACGACCATTTTTTAAAAAGTCTGTTCTTTAAGGTTCCAAGGTATAGATGCAGTACAGCCGTTAAAAAGAGGCGGGGGTCGAGATAGATTTCTCTTACAGAGAGAGGCGTGGTGGATACACACCCTACAAACTGAACACCCTAAAGGGCTTAATGAAGAATTACTGCTTGGCTGTTTCTTATGGAATTGTGCAATGAGTTGATTAAGCGTCTTAAAAGACAAAAATAAGTGTTGATGCCTCTCTAGTTGTGATACAGTGTATATTTCGGTATTTAAAATGTGCTTTGTAGTCTTTTGTCTGTATGTCTCATGTACGCTGAGGAAGGCCGGTGGGTCGAAACGTCCGTTGTATGAGCTGCTGCTGGGGGGATAAGACCTTAATAAACAAGATCCTAAATGGACTAAGTGGTGCTGAAACCTTTTTAAAAAAATCGAAAATTCTTCGATATTCTGAATATTTTGTTTGAGCGACCCCCAGATACAAAGATTTGAGTAAAAAAGCTCTAAAAATACATATATATATTCAAAGATTTACACATTTTTTTGTGGTAGATCTACAAGCTCACTTCATGAGCTATGAGCTGATATATCTGCTATTTTTGAATAGCCAAAGGATAAAATAATGGATAAAGTGGTTCAAATCTAAAATGACACGGATGCTTTCCCGGTTCTTCATGGGTTAAATTAACTATCTTGATTCTATTCTGTTTATATTCTATACAGCTTTGATGCCCAGAGACC
The DNA here is from genome assembly GCF_963454915.1 of Gymnoscopelus microlampas. NCBI lineage: Eukaryota > Metazoa > Chordata > Actinopteri > Myctophiformes > Myctophidae > Gymnoscopelus > Gymnoscopelus microlampas. The sequence continues at coordinate 43,802,973 of NC_139942.1, read as the reverse complement.
TGGTGTGGTTATGGCCAGAGAACACTGTGACGCAGAACCATTGGAGTTTCAGCTGCTGTGCAACCCTGATGTCCGCCCCTCCGCAGATGATCACCTTCCTGTCCAAACTCCACCTGGAGTGAACATGGCCAGGCACAGCTATCTTTTTGAGAAGATCAGAGAATTCTGTTCTGATGAGGCAAAAAACATTACATGCCCTCGACCGAAGTCCACAGCATCTCGGAAGAAGGCTGTCTGATTTTAGATTAACTTCAAGTGTACACACGTATACCACAATGATGGACCATTGGATCCACACGATTACATTTTTTAAATGCTGTTAAATGTTTTTTCCTACATTGTCTATTTGCAAATACTGTTTCTTTTTTCAAATTGTAAATACTGTTTTTTTTTACCACACCAGCTACCCCTTTTTTGGGGTGAGAGATTTGGTGTAGAGGGGGAAAAGGAGCCCTGGTAGTACAGCCCTGGTGGACCCCTGTTGCTAAGTATAGAGGATTTACATTTTATGTGAACATTATTTTTTTTATACTCTATATCAGATATTTTACTTTCATATCTCTTCTGTCAGGCAGAAACCAGCTATGTCCAAAATATTAACTTTCCAGGAAATATTTTTTTCTTTTCTTTTTTAAACACGATACTGCCTCATTAAAGTTGGTATGGTGACTTTATACATTGTCAAATACTTGAATGTGTCCTTATATTATCATGACGTTACCCAAATACAGCTTAAGTGGATTTAGGAGGTTACTGGTCATTAATGTGGAGATATTCTGTGGTTATTTGTACAGGGTTTGTTTTTGTAATAGTGGTTTTCTTTGCACCATTAAATTCTAATTCTGATGTTTTTGTTTTCTTTGGGGTCTTTTGAATGCAACTGTCTATTCAGCACAATAAATGGTAATTGTTTTAGCACCTAAGACAATACATAGTTACGGCACGCATGATTAATGGGGCTTGTAGGATTCATGTAAATAATACAGGAAACGTAAATACATACCGTAATAGTAAATACACAGGCTAGTGTACTTGCTTTGGCAATGTTAACGTTTGTTTTCTCATTCCAATAAAGCCCCATTGAATTGACTCCCAATGGAAACACTACATGTCAAGCCATTGAGAGCTTGACTTGTATTGAAAGCCATTATTCATAACTAGATAAAGGTTGCACCCCAGAAAGGACAATTACTGAAACAGGTTTAAACAAAGTCCTCCGTTTGTCTCACTATAGTAGTGTGCTTGATAGGGCCAAATGCAAATCATTTATAATATACAGGTGTAGACTAATTGATAGAATAGATGATAGAAACATATTTTGATAATTTAGAAAAACAATTATTGATACCTTTTTTTTGGCATGTTATATGCAAAAATATTTTCAAAAACTGAAAACTATGCCGAGTTATGAGTGAGTAATACCTTTATATGTCTACACAACAGCCTAACAGTATTCAACTGTTATAATGTAAACACATATTTAGGTGCCATAATTATTTGCCATTATATGTTAGTTTTTGTTTAGGCTATGATGTATTCCTTAGACATATTGGTTTGTTTTGTGTGCTTCGAAGCAGTGGTGTAAAGTAACTAAATTACATTTACTCAAGTACTGTACTTTACTGTACTTTTACTTCTACTCCACTACATCTCAGAGGCAAATATTGTACTTTTACTCCAATACAATTATTTGAAAAGTTATTTAATTACTTTGTAGATTTTGATTATTATTACATTAATCACTGCATTAACCATTGTAGCCCTATGCATACTTAGGCTATTTGAAAATAGCCGATCTACAAGCTCACAAAGCATTACATGCCCTCGACCGAAGTCCACAGCATCTCGGAAGAAGGCTGTCTGATTTTAGATTAACTTCAAGTGTACACACGTATACCACAATGATGGACCATTGGATCCACACGATTACATTTTTTAAATGCTGTTAAATGTTTTTTCCTACATTGTCTATTTGCAAATACTGTTTCTTTTTTCAAATTGTAAATACTGTTTTTTTTTACCACACCAGCTACCCCTTTTTTGGGGTGAGAGATTTGGTGTAGAGGGGGAAAAGGAGCCCTGGTAGTACAGCCCTGGTGGACCCCTGTTGCTAAGTATAGAGGATTTACATTTTATGTGAACATTATTTTTTTTATACTCTATATCAGATATTTTACTTTCATATCTCTTCTGTCAGGCAGAAACCAGCTATGTCCAAAATATTAACTTTCCAGGAAATATTTTTTTCTTTTCTTTTTTAAACACGATACTGCCTCATTAAAGTTGGTATGGTGACTTTATACATTGTCAAATACTTGAATGTGTCCTTATATTATCATGACGTTACCCAAATACAGCTTAAGTGGATTTAGGAGGTTACTGGTCATTAATGTGGAGATATTCTGTGGTTATTTGTACAGGGTTTGTTTTTGTAATAGTGGTTTTCTTTGCACCATTAAATTCTAATTCTGATGTTTTTGTTTTCTTTGGGGTCTTTTGAATGCAACTGTCTATTCAGCACAATAAATGGTAATTGTTTTAGCACCTAAGACAATACATAGTTACGGCACGCATGATTAATGGGGCTTGTAGGATTCATGTAAATAATACAGGAAACGTAAATACATACCGTAATAGTAAATACACAGGCTAGTGTACTTGCTTTGGCAATGTTAACGTTTGTTTTCTCATTCCAATAAAGCCCCATTGAATTGACTCCCAATGGAAACACTACATGTCAAGCCATTGAGAGCTTGACTTGTATTGAAAGCCATTATTCATAACTAGATAAAGGTTGCACCCCAGAAAGGACAATTACTGAAACAGGTTTAAACAAAGTCCTCCGTTTGTCTCACTATAGTAGTGTGCTTGATAGGGCCAAATGCAAATCATTTATAATATACAGGTGTAGACTAATTGATAGAATAGATGATAGAAACATATTTTGATAATTTAAAAAAACAATTATTGATACCTTTTTTTTGGCATGTTATATGCAAAAATATTTTCAAAAACTGAAAACTATGCCGAGTTATGAGTGAGTAATACCTTTATATGTCTACACAACAGCCTAACAGTATTCAACTGTTATAATGTAAACACATATTTAGGTGCCATAATTATTTGCCATTATATGTTAGTTTTTGTTTAGGCTATGATGTATTCCTTAGACATATTGGTTTGTTTTGTGTGCTTCGAAGCAGTGGTGTAAAGTAACTAAATTACATTTACTCAAGTACTGTACTTTACTGTACTTTTACTTCTACTCCACTACATCTCAGAGGCAAATATTGTACTTTTACTCCAATACAATTATTTGAAAAGTTATTTAATTACTTTGTAGATTTTGATTATTATTACATTAATCACTGCATTAACCATTGTAGCCCTATGCATACTTAGGCTATTTGAAAATAGCCGATCTACAAGCTCACAAAGCATTGAGCTTGTAGATCTGCTATTTTCAAGGTATTTTTATACATTTGGAAACTTGTGAAATGGGGAAAAAAATCGGTATTAAATTCACACTGGACTTTTACTTGTAATAGAGTATTTCTACATTGTGGTATTGGTACTTTTACTTTACTAAGTACAAAATGTGAGTACTTTTTCCACCACTGCTTGGAAGTTCAAGTTCATTTACGTTTCCGCCCGGAACTCTTTGTCATTGTGTGTTGTTTTCAGGAGGACCAGTTAAGTAGTCACACAGGCACCGTGCTCACATTTAGAAGAGAAGACCTAAAGCGGTAGAAACTACAAGGTTTGTCTTTAACAAAGTTTAAGTTAACATTTAACATCTTAAGAAGAATGTTGCATATGGTCTGTTTTATGGACAATTTGGTTTACGGATTTATTCTAGCCTTTAATAGATCAAGACTATCACACATGTGTTTTTTTATCGAGTCTTACTTTTGCTTCCGTATTTGATTAAAACAAAAAAAAAAGCATCTATCCATGATAGTCTTCTTTATCCAAGGCTAGATTTATTCCCTCAGTTCAGTGGTGGTAAAAGTACTAAACATTTTTACTTAAGTAAAAGTATCAATACTGTGAGGTAAAAATGCCCTGTTACAAGTAAAGGTCCGGAAGTCAAAGTTTACTTTGATACTACTTGGTATCAAAGTGACTTAAAGTACCAGGCAAGCAAGTACCTGGCTTGCTGGCCCCGGCAAGCAAAAAAATGTCTCAAAGTCATGATTACTGGCAGAATCGCGGAAAGTTTACTTTAGAACAGTGGTTTTCAACCTTTTTCTTGTCAAGGACCCCCAAATTGACAAATATTAGCCCAGGGACCCCCATTTGAAAAGATATGCCAGGGACTCAACCATTTAGATTTCTTGGGGGTCCCAATCTACACTGTATCACCATCCTAACGGGTCCATTTGGTTCCATTTGTACACTCTCAGAGTTTCACACATATAAGGGTCAATTTGGTTGCTAACTATTAATTTGGCTGGGGACCCCCTGGAACCCCCTCAAGGACCACTGGTTGAAAACCCCTGCTTTAGAATATTAGGCGTCCCGTTTTCATTTTTCACAAGTGGTTGTTGCAATGAATTGCACTACAATGCTTCACCATATGCTGCGCTTTGACAAAATAAAACCACACAATGTAACGAATGTGTGCATTCAGTGATGCAATTCCAATGGCGAAAGCTGTGTTGTTTCACCCGGTGAAGTAATGACTGTATATGTGTGTCTCAAAGACAGTTTTCAAATGTCTAAAATGTCTGAAAAAATCTTTCGTAAATAGCATATGATATGCTATTTGAAAATAGCCGAAATGTGGCTGAAGTGGGTAATGTTTTGTTCTAAAGTTAATATTTGCCTCTGAGATGTAGTGGAGTAGAAGTAAAAGTACAGAAATGTTGAAATGCTCCAGTAAAGTAAAAGTACCTCAAAATTGTACTTATGTGCAGTACTTGAGTACTTGTACTTATGTACTTTACACCACTGCAACCAGTGTTAGATTAGTATCTTTGGTTTCATTAGCTATTGATCCAGAGTGAAGGCCAAGCCCCCCCCCCCCGCCCCGCTTCGACCAAGCATAAAGTTACACAGCATGCTGCTGTTCTTACTCTGTTTACTACTACGACTAGAGAACGTTCAGTCTGTCACTCATCACCACCACCTGTGAACAATCTTTCAGCTGCAGGTGGAGAATTCATGGAGGAGTTCAGTCAATACCCTCAGGAGGACGTGGGAAGAGTCGTGCGGTTCATACTGAACTATGCTGAGGATCACGGCATCATCCTGCGTGGACGTCACCCGTCGTGTCGTGCCGCCGGTGCCGAGGACCTGCGTACGAGGAAGCTGCCATTGAGTTTGAACGAAGACACAGTGTGGCGTGCCTACAACGAAGCTGTGGAAAAACTTGGTGATGGTATGTGGAAAAGTTTGAAGGCATTAACTCATTAAAACCGGGGAAGAATCTGTGTCATTTTAGATTTGTGCGTTGGCTATTACAAAATCACACCCAGTGTGAAGAGAGTGGTGCCTTTGAAAGTGTAACTGGTTGCATCCTTGTGTTGCAATCAGCAACAATATGTTGTCACCTGACACGTGACAACATATTGTCACGCGAAGCTTGACCAATCAGCCGTGCTCAAACATACGGACGGACGGACGGACATACGGACGGACGGACACGGACAAAGTCAAATGTAGGAGTGGTTGGCACCACTCAAAAATAGCAGATATACAAGCTTATACACCTGCTATTTTTGAACATTTTTGAAAAATCTTGAAAGTGTGAGAACTACTGATTTAGAAGGCATTTGTAGAATCAGCCTCAGGTCTTAATGGGTCGAAACGTTTTTGCAGTATACAGTGGTCTCCCTCTATCCCCAGGACTCTCCACTTTTTTTGTGGTGTATAGTATATAGAAAACTTAACCATACACTTAGTTCTACATCAGATAGTGACAATAGCAGATCTGCAAGCCCACACCGTGTTGTTGTGAGCGTGTAGTTCTACCATTATTGCCAAAGGTTTGCCTGTTTTTATCGATTTTAAATTGTGTTAAATGATTTTGTAATGAACAGTAATGTTGTGTGTAAAGGTGCTCATAATATTTCTGTCTTTGCAGGGGAGCGTGTTGTTGATCTGACCAACTTCAAAAAGATGTGGAGGTTTTTCCTCCCTCAGATAATAACCGAGGAACCCCAGACAGATCTGTGCTTGCATTGCCACGGTAACAAGAAGCTGTTTCGTGCCGACCTGACGAAAATCTCGATAAAGTCGAAATCTGGCAAAATACGGGAACAGCTGCAGCATCTCGACCTTGTCAAAAATGAGAACTTGTTGTACCAGGAGATGAATGCTGAATGTGGAATGATCTGTAAAAAAAAACATCTGTCTCTGGGGCCCTCCAAACCTGCCAGCAGGAAGATCACTATGAGCTACAGTTATGAATTTGCACAACCGGTAAAAATAATCATCATAACCACCCCTGATTTGTTTTACTAAACACAATACTATGGTATGCAGATGTTGATGTCAATGTATCCAATCTTTTTTTCTGTTTCTCTCACTCAGGTTCACTACCCTTCTGACCCTCAACAACCCGGGCCCTTGTATTTTTTGATTCCACGCAAGTGTCTCCTTTTTGGTGTCTGCTGTGGAGGGATGCCGAAGCAAGTGAGTTATATAATCGATGAAGGGATGTTACCAAGAGAACCAGACATACACTACCTGCATCATTTCTTCAGCAACTACGGAGTTGGTGAAACATGTGCTAACCTTTATAGCAGTGAGGAAAACAGGAACAATTGTTTGCTATTGTACTGTGCCTGGCGGACCATGCACAAACTACACCTGAAGCTGGACCTCCACTTTCGGATTACAGGGCATGATTTGTCTGGCACTGACTTGCTCTTTGGACTGGTCAAGCAGGTCTTTAGGAAGACCAGAGTGCAGACTTTGTCAGACATTGCTGGGGTTGTGAGGGACAGCACGCCTAAGAAGCGCCAACTAAACATTCCCCAGCTTGTAGGACTAGAGGATGGCACCGTGCTTGTTGAAGCCTACGATTGGGACCAGCACCTGAGTAGATACTTCAGATGCGTCCCACACATTGAGAGATACCGGCACTTCAGGTAATTATCATTGGCATTGTACAGTATATCTATCTATTTTATAAACATTTTGTGAAACGGGCACATTGGGGACAGTAGGCAATTTATTAAATAAAACTATCTTGCTTCTATTCTATTACAGCTTTGATGCCAAGAGACCTGGTGTGGTTATGGCCAAAGAACACTGTGATGCGGAACCCATCGAGTTTCAGATGCTGCTGAACGCTGATGTCTGGCCCGCGATAGATGGCCTTATTGTCCAAGCTCCACCTGGACTAGACATGGACAGGCAGAAATATTTTTTTGAGAAGATCAGAGAATTCTGTTCTGATGAGACAAAAAACATCACATGCCCTCCACCAAAGTCCTAAGCACCTCAGAACAAGACTGTCTGATTATACACCCACTTCAAGTGTACACACATATGTGTACCACAATGATGGATCATTGGATCCTGAGAGCCATGTGATTTGATTTTTTTTTTAAATAACCCAATGAATCCTAGCTTTCTGGGGCTAATGTTCGGCAAAAATTGGGCTAGTGTTAGTGTTGACTCGCAATGAAAACAAGCCACGCCATTGAGAACTTGGTTTATTATTCATAACTACATAAAGGTTGCAGGCCAGTCGACACAATTACTGAGTTAAATCATAAATAAATCCAAAGTATTTAATATCCCTATCTTGATCCCTATTCTGGCCAAGTCATTATAGGTGAAAAACGTAAAAAGAAAATAGCCGATCTACAAGCTCACAACACGTCGCATCACGACACAAGCTTGTACATCAGCTATGGGGCTCAACTTGTAGATTGTCAAGGAGATGTATGACACAACCAGCAGACAAGCCACCAACTTCAGAAATAAAGTAACTCCAAATTTGATATGAACAAAATAGACCTGTGCTGGAAGGACTAGAGATTTCCTGGGATTGTCCAAAATTGGAAGCTTATTGGGACAGGGTTAGAAATACTTGCCATTTTGATTTATCCCTTACATACATTGACTTATATTATGGAAGTTACTGTTTACTGTGGATAAACAAAAGGTTTAGGCTACTTGTTGCACACTTACTAGTGGCAAGAAAAATTATAACTTTATTCTGGTTTAAACCATTGCAGCCCATAATACATCAATGGCATGAAAGGTTCTTTATAATATTACAGCTAAACTCCAGTCTGACATCTTGTATTGGGGTATTTGAAATGACCATTCCGATTAATTTCATTTTGTATTTAATTTTAATTAATAATTAAAGAGGAAATTCCTTTTTTGTATGAATTCAGGTGATGCCATGTATGAACGCTCCTTTTTTTTGTATGTTTGCCAAATTTTTCTTTTTCATTTTCTTTAGTTTTTTTTATTTGCGTGACAAAGATGGCTGTGTACAATTTGAAAGTGCATAAATGCTCATAATGATTTTTGTTCCCAAAAATACATAAATAACTAAAGTTACTACTGAGTCTGTACTGCTTGGCCTTGATGGCTAATTTATGTGACATAACGTTGCTGTCAGGCAGAAACCTTGTGTCTCCATATTTCAACTTTTTATGTTTTTTCTCTGTAAACGAATGCACTACTTCATCATACAAAAAAAAAAGAAAATAGCACATTTATAAGCATTTTCACACTATTCCTCCCTCTCACACACAGTCAGACACACACACATCTGTGCATGCTTTCTGCCGCTCTTGACATTAGGGATGGGACATCTAGATGGTTAACCATGGACTTGAAAAACCAGTATGGGGTCGCGTCTACCAGACGGTGAGGGAGCACAACCCAAACTGCAGTGCACCAGTGCATATACCCTCTGGATTCTGGAAGCAGGGGACGTCAACCTGTGATCTTTGGTGCCCCGAGGGGAGCCCGGCCCCCTGGTTGGGAACCACTGGGCAGACAGACAGAGCCTATTCTAGACAGCTCACCTCCTACAAGAAATTAGGTGCCGATTAGTCCAGTGGTTTGTATGATAATCCCCAGACTCACAGACACACCCACAGACAAAGGAATGAAAACATTAATCTCCCCCTTTTGACTTCAGCCTTGCGCTGGGTGGCTGGCTGGCTTTAAGTGAAAATATCATGGTCATCTTAATGTGTTGCTTTTGTGCTGCATGAGCAATTATAGTCTTTGTTATGTAGGAGAGTGCAGTAAGAGGATATTTAAGAGATCAAAAACACTGCAGGTTGCTGTGTTTTCAAACCAAAATTCGACCCCTTCTGAAATGAGTCATATTCCAGTTAATAAATCGAGGCAATTATGTGATATGTCACGCATTCTTTAAAGACAATATTGGGAAATATTACCATTTTCATTAGATGACAAATGGTACAATAATTCACACTATTGATTTGACAGAACCACTAGATTACTAGTCCAGTGGTTTTTGCAGTACCCAGAGCTTCTCTAGTCTCTACTACACTGATACTGCCTTGTTTAATCCACAATTGAGTCCATTGATGGTGAGCAGAATCTTTTACATTTAACATGAATTTGATCATGGAGTGCACATGGAAACACCAAATAACACATTTCAGTGAGTCAAATCACAAAGATAAATGCTGGTACTCTTCAAAGTTCTTTCTCCCTAATTTGCTATTCCTATCCAGGCCAGCAGGTAGTGTGGTCTGCCTTTCATTCAAGGCTGTATGTTTTTTGTTTACCATATTTTACAATTACTGAATATTTAAGTGTAGCACTTGCAATGTTCATTTGTATTCATTTAAAATACATGCAAATAAAAGTACATTACACCAGATAATTAATATCAAGCAATCTGCATAATTATCCATTTTGAAACTTTTGTTGGGGGAAAAAAAACAAGACATGGTATAATAAGCTTTCTCTCTCAGTATGTGGATCTCAGACTTCATGTAGCCAGTCTATGACATCACATATATGCATCTATGATGTGTGAATTGGGCAAGGTTTCAGCCAGATCCGACTGCCATTGACTGACATTATAAAATGAAAGTTAGATATTCAAAGAAATGTAAATAAAATAAATCATGGAGTTTGATTTTATTTTGGTATGAAAAAAAATGAGATTCCACACATGAGTCTTCACTTACAGCAAACAAGTAGTTTATTACAATGTTTCGGTCTAAATGACCTTCATCAGGTATTTTATTTCGGTAAAAGATATACAAGTATAATCACAATATAACTTATAAGATAACACATTAAAGCATAACGAAACACTTGTTTCCAATGTGGTCCTGAGGTACTTTACTTCCTTGGTCTACTGGTAAGGAAGTACTGTTGCAGTAGTCAGCCCCCGGGGGACCGTTGGTGTTCACCGGTCCAGCGGTTTGCAAGATTAGCCCTGGACAGACAGACAGACAGACCAACAGACAGACCCCTCTTCTAGCTGTCTCGCTTCCTACAGAGTCACACTGTACAAAAAGCAAAAAGAATCTGCCATGGTGTACTTAGCCGTCAATCCCTATATGGAATCTGTCCAATATATTGTTCGATCTGACATATTGGACTGATATATATACTCCCTGTATCTCTTCTCTACCAAGAATTGAAGTGAATCATCAACTATTCAGCCAATGTATGAATCAGTAATGGAAGTGGACATTGAAGGTGGGTCCTCCCATTGACATGTGACGTGTAGATGTTCTGGTTCACTGACATTCTTTGTTTAGCTCCATTTGAGGGTTCATTCCAATATGCTGGTGTCTGTGTATCAATGGCAGGACATGTACAGTATGATCACTCTGAATCACTCTGTAAGTCCTCCTCTTCGCCCTGAATGATTGGCAGCTGATCTCCCCAATCACTGCTCCGGGCACAGCGGTAAACATCTCTGTTAGGGGACATCAACAACATTTCAAGAATACCTCAAAAGTGACTACGTTTACGTAAACGGTATATCCCTATTTTGGGCATGTCATTGTAGTTGTCATTTTTTTTTAAAATAGCGACAATAGTTGATCGACACATCATATGGTGAAGTATGAAATAGGGCTTAAGTGGTTAATCTGAATTTCCTGAATGTTGGGCATACTGTATGTTGTTTATATCGCAGTTTCTATGTGCCAACAAATAAACATTGTCAGCCTATCTTTATTCTCATAAACAGAGTTTTTTTCCCCCCAAGTACTTAAGATGTTTGGGGTTAATTAACATTTCGTTACCTGCTGTGTTTCCTAGCAGTGACTACCCGGTGTTCGATTTGTCCATTGGAGCTGCATGTGTGACAGTGGACATGCCTGGGCCTGCGTACTACTGGTGCTATTAGCCTAGCCCAGTCCAGACCTTCTCCTAGGTCTGCTGGTGTTTTCCGGGTCAGAATCAAGTAGCTGAACTTCTCCGTCATATGCTGAGGGTTCTGGAAAGGACATGAGATTAGAGTTTTTTATTATTTTCGAAAACATGTTGACAAATGTTCTCTTCTGGAGGTCCCTGGCACAAAATATTTTCAAATGGGGGTTCAAAGCTAAGTAGCTGCCCACCACCGCGGAGGTTGTGGGTTCGAATCCACCGTAGTGCATCCGTCTTCGACGTCACAAAAAAGTGCCGACTCAGAATCACATTATTATATAAAAAAGTTAGTATTGATGTTACAGTTCCAAGTTATTCATCTTTCTTCATGAAATGGCAAATAAAAGCAGCTCTTTGAAAGAATATCATGAGAATGATGGCAGAGCATCCCAGATACAATTCAACATCATCTTATGCTCCAAATGAGTGGGTAAGGGTTCAAAAAGCTCAAAGCTTCAATCCCTGGCTGACAACATACAGTACAGGTGTCTCTCAACACCTGGAGGGAATCAGACTGACTAGTTCTCTCTTTTTCCAGGTAGTTAATTGCATTCAAATGGTATCCCAAGTGTAAATGTGTCCCCAATCATACAGTTGAAAACCATATGTCTCCAGTCTCTTCTCCTAGACCTAGAACAGACACTGCCCCCCACACCAACTGTCTCACTTTGCACAAGACTTGACAAAGGATGCTGTCTTACCCCGGGCAAAGGCAGAGGGTGGAACCTTTGGTTGAAGTTGCAGGGTACTATGTTTACCCGTGACAGTTTAGGACATTGCAGTTCATGAGGACACTGTGAAAACAGCAAAGGAGAGAAAAAAGGATGTCAATATGCTTCATGTTAGTTGTTGAGAGTTAACATACATTCAGTTATACAACATGGAACAAAAAGCACATACTGGGGCAAACACTGAAGCTGTTCTGGTGTCATGGACAGTTTTCTCTTGTTGCTGTAGTTGGAGAAATGAACCAAACATTAGTTTGCTTTTAATACATTAGAATTAGTATAACGTATGGATTGATTTTGCGAATACCTTTAGTAGAATTTCTCTGGCCTCCATAAGTATTTGATGGCCATCTTTAGTCCCATTCTCAACCAGGACCTATGATGGGATATTGAATGGGATTATTTGTTAAGCTTCTAGTTATAATGATTAGAATCACTATACTGTAATTTACGAGTTAAGAGTTATTTTGTTTGTTTGTTTTAACTGGTGTAGATTTGCAAAGTTTCATAGTACATATTGATACATGTGGTGTACATAAGCACAACAGGACAAGCACCAAGGCCTGATGGACCAGTGTCACACACCAAAAATTACAGATCTACAAGCTCACAATGCATTTCAGTGTGATGTGAACAGGTAGATATGCTATTTCTGGAGTGCAACACGATGCGCAACCGTATACTCTATACTACTGTATATGAGATATCACAAACATGGGTTGTTGTGTTTACTATGAACCAACCAGATATGAGCTGGTCTTTCTCCACAGTGTGAACAGTGTGTCCTCTCGCTCCCTCTGACCGGGCAGCTCTGACAAGGAAAAGGCCCCCAACACCACGTCAAACTGCACCTGAAAACATACACATTGGATTTCCAGTTTCCTACGTTTCTGACATGCACAGTTCCACCATAAATAGGCTGCGCATGGATGCACTTTTACAACCACACTGCATCATACTCATGATGATAGAGCTCCGATGCATCCACACCACTGATGACCACTGAACAGACACGGTACGAATAATGTTCTATTAAAAAATATATATGTGTTGCTAGAGAATATAGAGGCAATTTTGTTCTCACCAGAAGAGAAGTGGCATTACCTTCGGTGAGACAGGGAGGAACTGTCGGAAATAGACGTGCTTGATGTGAGGTTCAGCTGATTCATTGTCACCTGCTCAACGAAAAAGAACATTCTCTGACCTTCACATTCATTTTGCATGCATCAAAACACACAGATTGTCATTGTGGAAGGGAGCTACACTAAATTAGCAATGCAGTGTGTGTGTGTGTTACTGTACCTTTAAGAAGTCGCTCTGCCAGGGTGTTCATTGGTCCAGAACTATCCACACAGATCATCTCCTTCAGACTGTCCCCCCAGAATGAGTGTGCTGCCCTGGGGGAATAAAAGAGAGAGAGACCTTGGACGGACCATCTCACAAGAGAAGACAGATGTAGAGGCTCTTACTGTTCACATGGACACTAACCAGACAGATGTTCCCAACCCCGAGCCAAAGTCCAGGAGAGAATGAGGGGCAAACGACGGATCTCTTATCTTTATCTGGAGAGTGAAAGAAAAAGTCTTTATAATGGATGTGATAGCCTGGGGAGATATAGAAAGCGGTATTTCTTTTCATAAATTAATACCCTATTTTATACTTTGTCGTATGATGCGCAGATACCACGCTTTGTATGCTGGTAGATCGACTATTTCCGGTTAAAAAAGGGACCCCAGGTTGATAGTGGTTAAGTCTGTCTGTGGGCTTTATAAATATTTAACCAAGGAAAAGCATTAACAAGAACTTGTGACTAAACAATAACTACATTGGATCCATTGGACCACACGTTCCTTTTTCCACTTCCCGAATTGTAACAGTTTTGGTCTTGAACGTGCAAGATACGTCCTTACGTACGTACCCGACAGTGACAAAATCGGTATGTGTTCCTTAGAAGTCTGAAGAACGTGAAAGTCTGAGGTGTGTACCTCATTAAGAGCTCTTCTCACTGCAGCGTAGCCTCCTGCCAGCCGAGCAGCCATGTATGTCACACCCAGCTCTTCATCATACCTATGAAATACCAGAGATTATGAAAGAAATATGAGAGATTTCAATGAGAAAAACAGGGTAGTAAAAACACACTTCTCATTGTGAAACACAACATAATTTCAAAACAGCAGAGCAAGATAAATACAAAAAAAGATAAATACAGCAATGTTTTCATTTGCAGAACAGATGTAAACATAACACAGCAGTTAAAGAAAATGTCAGAATTACTTCATTTGGGTCCAATGATATGTTGTTCTTTTGAGTTCTGACATCACTTTCTTCCTGATGCTGGCCCCAAGCACATAATCATCTACATCCTCTAAATTAGGAAAAAACATTTTAACAAATCAAAGACACTCCCTTGCATTAAAAATGTCTCTCCTGTCATTCTATATGCCATCGCTTCTTAATCATTCATTAATCTGTCAGTTACCTCCTCCTTTTGCTTTTGCCTTCTCCCACAGAGCGTTCTCCAGGTTTTTGGCTTTCTGTCTCAGTGCGACATCTTCAGCCGCTCTCTTCCTGCTCCACAGGAAGTTTGTGAGGCTCTGAGCTCTTTCAGCCAGGCCTGCCACCTCAGCTCCTGAAGGCGGGAGGAATTACACAGCACGTCAAAAATACTATTTTTTTTTTGCATGCTACTACAACTGCTGCTGCTACTACTACAGTATACTACTACCCAGCACAGCAGCAACAACAACGCAATGCACAGAAGAATCCCTTACTTCTGGTCAGACAAAGGAGGAGCCAGGCCCGGAGGCAACCCACAGAGCCTAGAGAGCCTCCTAGTGTCGCCAACACCTGCTGCAACTTCTCACCTAACCTGGCCATGGCATTGGCCGGACTGATGGCGTGGATTCACTCACACGTGGAACTGCGTTGTCGGTCGGGCTAGTGCCAGGCTAACCCTAACCCCTAATTAGCACTGTCTCTAGCCATGGTTCACATGACGCTTGTATACAAGTCATGGTATGACAGTCATGTTTCAGGGCTACACTGTCTCTAACCCACAAGAGACAGTGGGGGCAGTAGCATGCCTCTTGTACACAGGCCGGGGTCTGATCAGCCTCACCGGGTCGCCTGGAGGAGGGTGTCTGTTGCAAGACCCGAAACACCCAGTGACTCCAGGTCACAACACTGATGATGTGTCCAAGTTTATGCATCAGTTGATGTTTTATTAACTACTACTAATAATAATAATGATTATTATATAAATAATATCTTGATTATATTCTTTCCTTGATAGTTACTAAATGCTGTACAATAGAAAAACAATATCATGAAGTATATATATATAATATTTTGTTTGCCAGCACAAGTTAACTTACTTTTAATGATGGAATATGCAGCACTTGTGAGCTCCTCTGGCAGGCGCAATGTTTTCAAGTTGGTGACACCTGGATGCTTCTTATGAGGAACTCCGTTTAGGAAATTAACCATGGGCTGAGGGTGGGCTGCTGCTGCTGCACTCATCCCCTGATTAAAAAAAACATTAAATAAAACGGTTATTTATGCAACATCTCACCCACCCACCCTTTCTTCTAAGATCCAGATTTACCGTATATACAGAGCGTTCAGCTGACCGAATAGTTGACGATGGTCGCCCTTTACTCACTTCACTTTGTTTTTTCAGGGCATTAGCCTTGGATCAAGACGACAGTCTAGTATCAAGGTAGTATGACAGTCATGTTTCAGGGCTAGTATCAAGGCTAGTTACAGTACCTCACAAAACAGAGATGGATGAAACTTCTATCCGATCGGGACCCCTGAGGGTCTGAAATAGGACCAGATAAGATTAACTTAAACAGTTTTAGCCTTGATACAAGACTGTCTATCCTTATATATCTATATATCCTTAAGACCGATGATAACCGTCTTGATCCGTCTTGAGATGGGGATCTCATCTTAAACAAGCTAAGTGCTTAATGAGCTATCCAGTTTAGTAGACCTTGTATTGTGAATTTGTACTTCCATGTACTGTTATGTACTGTTCTCATGTCTTACTAAATAAAGTACATCAATCAATCAATCAATCCAAGGCTAAGCCAGTTGATGACCTCTCCTCCCTGGAAAGATGCTTTATTCAGTGACCTAGCTAACAACAACACCTGCTAAAACCAAACTCACCCTCCTGTTCAGACACACCATTCTCACAAGTGCCTTTTGACAGAGAACACGTGCGCCATAGCTTCTAGATGCCATGTTTACGAGTTCAGTTAAGGACTGTAGTGTTTGATGACAAGGATTTTAAGTCAGTGACAACATCTCTCCTGTGTTGGTTCACTCCACATGCTGGACAGTCAGTGTTGCCAGATATCATGAGAGAAAAAAGCAACCATGTCTAGGAAAACAAGCCCGAAAAGAAGCGACTACGGTTATTTGAAAATAGCCAATCTACAGCTACACTTTATAAACAAGCCCCAAAAAGACGCATCCCGCAACTGTCAATATTTAACAAGCAACTTTGCAGAAAAAGAAGCCCTTATTTTTTGTCCGCTTATAATAAGCGGACATGGCAACACAACACTGACACCTGATACACCGGCAATGGTACGTCTAAAAAATAATTCCGACTACAAACTGAGGCCGGAAGCGGAACCTTTCAGTGACACCACTGGCTAGCTCTGAGCTAGAGAATAGATTTTTCCCGCGTTCATCTGACTCTCACTTTTTGGCTTTTTATTGTTGTTTTAACGTTTTAATTTAGCATAAACCATGTCGAAGCGAAGAAGCTGTAGGTTCGTCACCACATCATCTGAAGATGCCATGGAGGATAAACAAGAAGTTCAGACAAAAACTGGTGAGTGTTTTCTTTTTGTTGTGCTGCGTGTGCCTCACGTCACCAGTGGTGGAAAAAGTACTCAAATTGTTTATTTAAGTAAAAGTATCAATACTGTAATAAAGAAATAAATACTCTTTTACAAGTAATTGTCCGGAAATTCAAAATGTACTTGAGTAAAAGTACAAAAGTATTGGCATTAAAATGTGCTTAAAAGTACAAAAAGTAAAAGTACTCATTATGTAGAATGTCCCATTTCACAAGTTTTCAGATGTTTTTCAGATGTATTAAAAACTTTTGACAAGAGCAGATCTACAAGCTCACAATGCATAGTGAGCTTGTAGGTCGGCTATTTTCAAATGGCCGAAATGTATATAGGACTGAAGTGGTTAATGTATGTTTTGTAATAATCATCAAAATCTATAAAGTAACTAGTAATTCGAGTTTTCAAATATTGTAGTGGAGTAAAAGTATAATATTTGCCTCTGAGATGTAGTGTGGAGTAGAGGTAAAAGTACTGCAAATTTGAAATAGTCCAGTAAAGTAAAAAATACCTCAAAATGGTACTTAAGTACAGTACTTGAGTAAATGTACCTTGTTACTTTACACCTCTGCACACCACTCATGGAAACAGCCAGGACATGTCTGGTAACCTGACGCTGCCAGATCCAAGAAGCTTGCTTCACACATTGTTTCACAGCTTATTTTGAGGAACCTGGTTAGTCAATACCGCCCCCATCTGGCAGGGTCAGGTTACATGTCTGGACCATAGTATAATTATATATTTGATCTGGACCATAGAGTTATAATATATCTGGTCTGGACCATAGAGTTATAATATATCTGGTCTGGACCATAGACCAATTATTTGTTTACTAACATTGAGCCTGGACGCACAGGTGATTGTTTCACGCAATCAATTCCCAACCTGTTTCGGGGTGCACTGGTTTCAGCACACCCCAACCCCCTCTTGTGTGTGTTGGCTAGTGAGACGCGTCCTAACGAGACCTGATATAATGGGTTTCGTTGCGCGCATACTGGCTGCACGCAGCCAGTATGACGTCGTCTGTTAAGGGGTCTATAGAGTTATAATATATCTGGTCTGGACCATAGAGTTATAATATATCTGGTCTGGACCATAGAGTTATAATATATCTGGTCTGGACCATAGAGTTATAATATATCTGGTCTGGACATGGACAACACGTTCTGCTACAACATTAACTAGACAGAAACAGTAATGGTTACACCCATGTCCATAACTAATTATGTTGATCAATGTTAACAAGCCCCCATAGGGCTTTTTGTGTTATCCTTTTAAACCGTAGCTCTGTACAATCTGCAAACTTGTTAATAAAGTATCCAATCAATCAATCAAGCATGTATTTTACAGCCTAAAGTAAATTAGTATTCAGTGTCTGCGGTTGAGGGCTCCTGAGAACGACAGGGTTACAGTATTTGCAATGTCACAAAAAATCAACAACAAACATAGCAGCTCCTCTTTTAAGCCCCCATACAACAACATCCACTGAAAGTTACATGATTTCCACTAGTTTGTATTTATCCATCTCTAGACATGTCTCCCTGCAATTGCAACTGTTGTTGTAGGCTACATTTTAATGACCAAGTCAGGGCTAATCTTGCATTCTGAGATTGTGCATGCATGCATCTGATGATCTGATATGAACACAAGTAACACATGTATTGTTGTCATCCTCTTATCAGTGTGGCAGTGGGAAGGAGATGAGGGTCAGTGGGAGCCCTACCCTCCGTCAGAATGCACTTTACTAGACTCTGCCGTCTCTGGTGGGAAGACCTCCGTCACCCTCAGTCTGGGCTCTGGCACAGCCTACAAGGTTGACCTGAAGAAGATGGTCCAGATTAACCCGGTTACCAAGTACAAAAGGAAAATACGCTCTCACGCAGTGAAGCCAGGTGTGTGTGTGTGTGTGTGTGTCATGTACATGTTTTATAAGCATAATGCTTGCAGAAGTTTGTATTTTTGTCATGCTTTTTTGTGTGTGGGTCTGAGTGAAATGGCCTCACTCTTAGGCCTTTCACAATTATTACATAATCGTCTAATAACAATTGTTTTGCATAATCGCAATTATTTTGCATAACAATTGTAATAATTGGGAGTTAGGATTTGCTGAAAAATTCCTGTGCTCTGGAGCTGTACTGCTATAGAATAGAAACAGCCGGCTAGGCCACTTTACCTGGTTCCCCCTAACACTTAATATAACTTTTATAAGTTTACCATATATATATATATATATATATATATATATATATATATATATATATATATATATATATATATATATATATATATATATATATATATGGTCAACCTTCACCATTCATACAGACCATATTTGATTCCTTTATTTGTCTTTACACATGCAACAAAATGAAGTCTGCAACTCTCAAATAGGAAGAAACATATCTACAAATGTTTTGGAGGAGAACCTGTGTTCCTTTACATTCAGTTACTTATTAACATGTTTTTTCTGTTGTTTGGCTTCATGTTATTTGTTTATTTTCGGTGTTTTACCATTTTTATTTTTGCAAAATACGCGATCAACATTATGATGCTCTCTGCCTAACCAGAAAGCTTGAATGGAGAGAGTGATTTAGCCGGTGAAGATGGGACTAAAGTTGAAATTAAAGAGGAACAGAGAGAGGATGAACCCGTCACTAAG
The DNA here is from genome assembly GCF_963454915.1 of Gymnoscopelus microlampas. NCBI lineage: Eukaryota > Metazoa > Chordata > Actinopteri > Myctophiformes > Myctophidae > Gymnoscopelus > Gymnoscopelus microlampas. Next base: position 43,783,369 of record NC_139942.1, on the reverse strand, counting down.
AAGAAGAGAGGAGCAGGAAAGAGTCAGACCAAAACAAAGCCGCCTAAAGAAGAAATGGAAAGTAAAGGTATGTACCTACCCAACCAAGCTCTCTTTCTTTTTTTTTATGTACTCTGTTTCTTTTTAGAATGATAATACATGACATGTATATAGCGCTTTCCAAGATAAGTCGCTTTACAAAACAAAACTGTGTTTGTTTTTTTTACTTTCACTTTCACTACTTTCACTGTTTTATTATTTTTCAGGTTTTAGACAGAATGTCAGTCATTACAAATAAAGCATTTTAATTGTTCAACCCCCCCTCCCCCCCCACATATCCCCCCATCCAGGGACATCAACCACACAACATACAAAGTCACATACACAGAAGAATGTTGTTGTTTTTTAATGTAAGATAGAGATTTGTGAGGGTTATATAATGTTATAATGTCCCACAAGGGGAAGTTCTAGTTGGCGGACCAGCTGCCACGCCTGAATTTGCATAATCATGACTCTCAACCCCACCTTCATGCAAATGTCCAGGGCAACACAGCCGGCTCACAAAACACGGCTCAAACTATCAAACTAGGCAGTACTGATCCAATATCTGTTGACTTGACATATGTCAATGGATTCGATGTCACTCTGCACCATCAAAGTTACTAAGGCAACCTTTACTTTATAATAATAATACTAATAATACATTTTATTTGTAATGCACTTTTCATTCACAAGGAATCTCAAAGTGCCACAAGGTAAAACATCATCAATCATATAAAGTTAAAAAGCACGGTTTAAAAACAGATAAGACTAAACAACAATTCAACATGAAAATGCCCTCTGAAACAAAAACATTTTCCGGCCTATTTTAAAAGAGTCCAGGGTCTGTGGTGCTCTCAGGTCAATAGGAAGGCTGTTCCATAGGCGCGGCGCTGCCGAGCAGAAGGCCCGGTCACCCATAGTACGTAGATTTGTACCAGGGACATCGAGGAGGAATCTGCTGGTAGATCTGAGGGTGCGGGTGGAATTTTGTGGGGGCCTAATTAATTTCTGTAGGTAGGGAGGGGCATGTCCATTTATGCAGTTGTGGGTGATCAGCAGGACCTTGTAGTCGATCCTAGCTGACACGGGGAGCCAGTGCAGTGAAAATAGGACCGGTGTTATGTGGTCATGCTTAATACGCACTCTCATTACTTTCTGTTGTTCATACCACTGTTTCCCAAACTTAGGGTCTCACAGACAGTTTTTTTATGGGTTGCCTTTCCTACTGTAAAATCATTATTTACACCATGTAAATGTGTTTTGAAAAAGGTCTTTAGCACTTGTCAAAAGATTTTCAGAAAAAAATACATTTAAAAAATATAGTTTCAGAAATTTTCAACATTTTCAAAAATATTGAAAATGGCAGATCTGTAAGCTCACAACGTGTTTTGATTGGACACATTGTGAAGCTTGTAGATAGGCTTACGTGATTAATTCATAAAGTACTTTTGTAAGTTTGGGTCCCAGGCAGACACCATGTATCTTAAACGGTTTGTGCTCATTTGCAGGATCATTCACACCACACACACACTTTGACTTTGATTGATGATTGACCTCACCGTGATGTTTCTGCTGCTTTGTCTTTGTACAGAGGTTGTCAGGACAGTGATCATGAAAGGCAAGGCTCCCGTGGACTCTGAATGCAAGGCCAAAGTCGGCAAGGTATAGTATGCTTAGGTAAATGGGACATGATGTGATTCATGCCAGTGAGTACACACACACGCACACACACACAACACACACACACACACACACACACACACACACACACACCTGTGGTTTGGCATCTGTTTGGGCAGGCTTTTTAAAATGACTTCCTTTTTTCACATTTGGTAATAATGTAGGTAGGTATGTTTAAGATCTCTTTTCCTCCCGCAGGCTCATGTTTACAATGAAGGAAATGATGTTTATGACGTGATGTTAAACCAGGTAAAAACATTACACTTTATATATAAATGGTCATTAGTAGCTCTAGCAATATACTGTACATTTAAATTTGTATTATTATAATATTACACTTACAATTATTACACTTCATAAATAACTAGCTTAACTATTATGAATGTGATACTGTATAAGCTATATTGTTTCCCCCATTATGGCTGGGGAAAAGGAGTGCTTGTTTTTGTTACTTCAACAAGGCAGTGTACGCATGAGGCTCACAAGCCAGTGCCCGCAGTGAGCAGCCATTTGCCACGTGCGTTGATGAGCGCGGTGGACACGGAATCTATAGCGTGAAGTAAAACGAGCGTTCCCTTCCCACCATCCCAACCGATCACAGTCCTTCCAACAACCATAGGGGGAAAACATTAGTCGTATACTCACTGTAAGATATAATTTCATATTCAGTAGAATTTGTTTGGTGTTTGCAGACAAATCTTCAATTCAACAACAACAAATACTACCTGATTCAGCTTCTGGAGGACGACAGCTCAAAGTCCTTCAGCGTGTGGCTGAGATGGGGCAGAGGTAGGTTCATGTGTGGCTGAGATGGGGCAGAGGTAGGATCATGTGTACAGCAATGTTTCTCAACGTCAGGTTCAGTGATCACCAGGGGTCCAAATGGGACCATTATGGGTCTATAACTTGAGAGTTACATTACATTACATTACAGTTATTTAGCAGACGCTTTTATCCAAAGCGACTTACAATAAGTGCATTCAACATAGGTAGGGAACGAAACTACTAATCACCAGAAGCATTAAGTGCATTCTCTTCTAAAACAAGCAATCAAGAGTATACCTAGCGCTAAAGTAAAAGTGCAATATATCAGCTACCTACTTTCATAAACAGATGAGACAAAATAGGAAAATCAAATGAGCAAGAGCTAAAACAAATAAGTGTATTGAATAAACAAGATCCAATAAAACAAGTACAAATATAGCTGCAAGCAGCGATAATATGGGGCCAGGAGAGAGAAAGAGAAATGATAATTCCTTTAACAGGTCAGTTCATGAAAGTCCTTGCGGTCTTGTTTCCAATGAGGGCCTGTGAGCAATTAGGGGTTAAGAGTCTTGCTCAGGGACAAATTTCGTTTCATCGACACATTTGCTGACCTGGCCTGGAATCGTACCTGGGTCAACCAGAGCCTCTGGCTCCCTAGGCGGGCTCACTAACCACTCAGCTATGGCCGACCCTCAGAGAGAGAGAGAGAGAGAGAGAGAGAGAGAGAGAGAGAGAGAGAGAGAGAGAGAGAGAGAGAGAGAGAGAGAGAGAGAGAGAGAGAGAGAGAGAGAGAGAGAGAGAGAGAGAGAGAGAGAGAGAGAGAGAGAGAGAGAGAGAGAGAGAGAGAGAGAGAGAGAGAGAGAGAGAGAGAGAGAGAGAGAGAGAGAGAGAGAGAGAGAGAGAGAGAATAGATTGAAGAGACAGAAACATGGAAACGGAATAGATTGAAGATAGAAACGGAATAGATTGAAGAGACAGAGACATTGAAACGGAATAGATTGAAGATAGAAACGGAATAGATTGAAGAGAGAGAGAGAGCCATGGAAACGGAATAGATTGAAGATAGAAACGGAATAGATTGAAGAGAGAGAGAGAGCCATGGAAACGGAATAGATTGAGTCATGTTTTTTGCAATTCAACTTAAATGAGTCTGCATCAAGTGAGGCTTGAACCGGCAACCTTGCGATCATGAGGCACTCTTAGGTAGCTGCAACACTACCTATAGTGCTATAGCTTTGTCCAGGCTGATATCGTCTGTTGAGGATCACAAACTCTTGCCTTCTGTCATGACCCAAGCCCCTGTTTCACTAACACAAAGATCACTCGTTCACAAACCATTTACCAATGAAGAAATTGTACATCTCCTCAGAACCAAAACTAGTGAAAGTAGCCAATCTACAAGCTCACAAACCATTAAAAGTTGTCAGATTGTACATCGGCTATTTTCACAATGAAGTATGTTATACATTGAAAAAACATACTCTCATTGCTATCTGAAAAGTTGTGAGATTGTACATCAGCTATTTTCACAATGAAGTATGTAAAAAACACTCAATTAAGTATTTCATGTTATCTTTAACAATTGCAAATGTATTCATTGATAGTCATGTTGTGTGAAATGCAACTTAGATGAAGTCTGCACCAAGTGAGGCTTGAACCTGTGACCTTGAGGTTGTGAGACATACACTTAAGCGGGACGCTATTGGACCAAGAGACAAACCTCTGAAAAAAGAGATCACACTGATCATACAGTTTCACGCAAATAGCTGAAAAATCCTGGGTTTAAGTGTTTTTCAAACTGCTCAAGATTGCGGACAACCTAAGGGCGGTGCTTACTGGTCAACGTGATAGATGTGTTCCTCATTAGTCAAGGCACATGTGTAAGCAGGTCTAATGGCTGTCGGCCAAACGAGGCATGACTTTTGCCTGTTTAAAGTTTCAATTTTCAAAAAATTGCTATAGCGCCCCCGTTTGACCAATTGGAGTAAGATTGGTTTCAGTGATATTTGGAATGGCCCTTTACATTTCTGCAAAGTTTCAAAGAATGGTAAGTCTGCATGTATGAGTTAGGGGCAGATGAATAATTGTCATAAAACTGCAATATTCATTGGCTCATTAAAGCTTAATTTTTTCACTTATGGAAGATATTTTGCAAACGTTTTTTGGTATAGGTCCAAAGTTCATGTGTAAAAAGTTTCGTGCAGATTACTCAAAAATCCCAGGAGGAGATAGGTTTTAACTGTTTTTCATATAATTCAAAATGGTGGGAGATCTAAAGGTCAGAGGTCAAAAGTCAGAGTGTGAAAGTTGTTCAGCATGAGGAGACGCATGTGTGCATCGAAGTTTCATGGCTGTAGGTGAAACAGGGCATGAGTTGTACCTGATCAAAGTTGGCATTTTTCAATTGAGTGCTATAGCGCCACCTTTTGACGAAAGATTGTGAGAATTATTTCTTGATCGTTTTTCATGACCATCTATCATATGGCCGAGTTTCATAAAAAGCGACTGCACGGTTCAGCCAGAACTGCCAAAAGTGGCAGAAGAAGAAGAAACGGAATAATGCCAATAACAATATGGGTCCATGCTGGAAGCCTGGCCCCATAACTAGTTAGCAAGAGTTATAAACCACATTAACACTGTCATGTCCCTGTTGTGGACATGCCACATCGGAAATAGACGATTTTTATGCAACTTGAGCTTGTACATCAGTTATTTTCGCTGTGCGACAGCATTGTACGACAACATATGAAATTGGGCTAAGTGGTTAATGCATTTATACTTTAGTGGCAATCTAATGCTTTTTTTAAAAGTATTTGACAACTGAAACACAGTTTAAAATACTTATTTTTGTAAAGTGATATGTCATACGACACTTTATTTGCTGAAGCATAAACTCTGTCTGTCTGTCTGTCTGTGTTCTGTAGTGGGTAAAGTTGGACAGAACAGCTTAACTGCCTGTGGGGGAGACCTGCTGAAAGCCAAAGACTTCTTCAAGAAAAAGTGAGACTGTTTATAACAAATACATGTTTCACACATACATACCTTGCTTATTGTAAGTTGCTCTGTCTGGTTAAGAGCGTCTGCTAAATGACTAAGTTGTAAATTGTACAGAGAACAGAAAGGAGTTTGGTAGAAACTGACTTTTTTTTGTTACAGGTTCCTTGACAAGACCAAGAATGAGTGGGATGACAGGGATGCCTTTGAAAAGGTGGCCGGAAAATATGACATGGTGTTCGTGGACTATAACACCAATGATAAGGCAAATGTAATGCAATTTATTTTTTTATGAAGTTCCGTATTCCCTTCCATTTTGTTTTCTTCCATCCCTCCATTTAATTTATTGATTAATTCCCTCCTTTTTATCTATCTGCCCTCCTTCAAGCCCTCCTCTTTGCCCCACGCCTCATAAATATGGATGCCAACAATATCAATGTCTGTAGTAGGGCTGAAACTATCGATCAGTTTCTTCACGATTATTCGATTGATTACTTTTTCCATTAATCGAATAATCACGAGGCATGTTTTTTTAAATAATATATTTTAAATTCTCAAGTCTAATTTTATTAAATGATTATTTGTAAATCAATTAATTTCATTAACTGTTGCACTCCTAGTCTGTAGTAGCAGGTATATGGCTAAATCTACGAACCTCTACCTGAACCTCTTATCACCTCTGATCTTCCAGGAGAACCTGACTGAGGTGGACACTGTGGTCAAGAAAGAGGCCTCCAAGCTGGACGTGAAGCTTCAGAACCTCCTGGGGCTTATCTGTGACCTGAAAGCCATGGAGGAGTGTGTGCTGGAGATGAAGTTTGACATCCGCAAAGCTCCTCTAGGTTTGTCAATCAGAAGCACTTAAAAGCGGAACTAATTGGCATGGTTTTGTCTGAACTGCCACCATAAAATGCCTTCTTAGCATGAAAGATGGATAGAAGGATGTCAGTCGGGCTGGGCTAGAAATTACTAAAAGTTACACAAGGGCTGTCACGAGTATTAGATTTTAGTGGACAAATAATTGCGATTAACAATTTAATAGTTTTGTTTGACATTGAACAGTGGGACTTACTTTATAAATCAAAATTATATTTCTGTGTGCCTTTTAGGCTTCATACGCAAACAGTGCATAGGGCAGATATGAAAAAAAATTGACAGACAATGACCGCTACCAATAATCAAAATAAATAATGTACTATTGCCAAAACGGGCCATGCATTTAATAATATTATACTTTCCAAATGTTTTAGAAATAGTGGAAATAGCCGACCTATAAGCTCATGGCCAAAACGGGCCATGCAATTAATTATTTTATAATTTCCAAAATGTAGCAGAAATAGCTGTGTGAGCTTGTAGATCGGCAATTTTTCAACAGATGCATTTATACAGATTAAGATTATGCCAAAATAATTGCGATTATCTCAATTAATTGTGTATCAGGCCATTATGTAATAATTGTGACAGGAACCCCATCACTCAACTCAACTCGACTCAACTTTTATTTATAAAGCACATATAAAATGACCGAAGCCAACCAAAGTGCTATACAAACCAAGAGAACAACTGTAACTCGGTCAAAACAAAAAACATATTAATACAGCAAATTAATTGATTAACAAATTAAAATACACACAGCAGAGAAACAGTGAGGTGGGGTCTAGGGTCATGGGGTGCCCGTTTCAGCTGTGGCCAGAGAAAGGCCAGAGAAAACAAATATGTCTTCAGTAATGATTTTAAAAGTGTCTATGGACTGGGAGGCTCTTAATGTTAAGCGGAAAGCTATTCCAGAGCCTCGGGGCAGCTGCAGCAAAGGCTTGATTACCTCTGTTTTTTAACCTGGTCGTGGGCACAACCAGCAGCAGTTGGTCGGCCGACCTAAGAGCTCTGGATGGAGTGTAGTACTGCAGAAGATCTACAAGGAAAGGGGGGGGGGGGGCAAACCCATTTCTTTGAAAACAAACATTAACGGCCTAAAATCAATCGATCACTCTGCTTGTCCTGTACATTAGGTGTTTCCTTGCTGATGAAAGATGCATCTGTCTCTCTGTGCCTGTAGGCAAGCTGACCTCGGAGCAGATCCGTGCGGGATACACAGCCCTGAAGAAGATCGAGCAGTGTTTAAAAAGGAAGGGAAGCAATCGTGAGCTGCTGGAGGCATGCAACCAGTTCTACACACGGATCCCCCATGACTTTGGGTAGGGAGTTACGTAGTAGTGCAACAGGAAGAGCATGGCACCTACAGTATGGCTCATTTATACTTTGGTGTTGTGCCCTTATTGACATATTTTCAAATCCCGCCAGTTGAAAGGGTTTGTTTGACAAAGTATATCGTCTCTGTCAGGTAGAAACCTCATATGTCCAAAACTGTTACTTTTCAGGAGAAAAAAAAATAAAATAGCAAAAGTAGCAGATCTACAAGCTCAAAAGTAATACGCGTTGCTTTGCACCACGTTTCGAGCTTGCAGATCTGCTACTTTAGATACTTAATTCTTTTGCACTTGACTTTTATTTCCATTTTCATACCTTCTGTAATCACATTATATGGACATACGGACAAAAGTTGCATCACACATTCAACAGCATCATACACATCAAAGAAAAACTTTCAAAGGCATCACAGACACAGGCAACCAAAAATCACTATTCTAACAGCACCAATCATCCATACATGACCTTTAGGACACTCCGGCCAATAGCGCAGGGAAGACAGGCAACCAGCCCGTTCAATCAAATCTCGTCCAACAACATTAATCCCCAATCAGTCTGGGCAACTGCAGTACCGGTGTCCATCTGATATTGAAATCCTCTGTCCTCATATGTAGTTTATGCTTTCCATCAGATTATGCTTTTTAGCCTCTCCCATCATTGCTGGATAGTCGTTGGCTTTACATTTCTCCAAGACACAGTAATAATATTTTTTGTGATCAACAGCAACACCCCAAGCAGATATATCTGGTTCTTGGTTGCTATTCCCCCCGGAATCTCACCAAGTATAAAGAACGCTGGCTCAAAAGGAATGTCAACTCCCATAATTTGTTTAATCTCCCCTTGAATATCCGTCCAAAACGTATGTATTTTGGGACAATCCCAAAATATGTGGGTTTGGTCCCCTATCTTTCCACTTTCTCTCTAGCATAATTCAAATGTTAATTTCTAGTTCCCACTTCTGTTTAATATCTAGAATGTTTCCCATAACATTGTCTTGAAGCCATCTGTATATATGGGCTATCAGATTCCTTGTTATCTCTCCCTCCATGGTCAACATATGTATTTTTTCTAGATTTGAAGGCAATTTACAGATCTGCTCCCAGTTTGTATTTTTTTGTAAATAGTGTCTTAATATTTAATAGCAGTTAATATCTTGTAATAATACATATAACTTTATGTGTCAGGTTGAAAACACCCCCAATCATCAACTCAGAAGAAGTACTGAAGGAAAAGATTTCACTGTTGGAGGTGAGTGTGTTGTTTTCTTTTAGATCTACAGGTTTCACTGTTAGAGGTGAGTGTGTTGTTTTCTTTTAGATGTACAGGTTTTATCACCTCACCATCATCCTCCACTGGTTGCTCATTCATCTCCATCATCCTGCTTCTCCTCCTCTGGTCAACTTTTGTGACTAGTGACTAAAACATTGCTTTAGGCCAGGTTTAGGTAACCTCACACTAATATCCCAGATGCACTCAGTGTTTAGCCTGTTGAGCATGCAGTGAGTGTGCTCCTTGCCGAGACCATGCTTCGCATTTAGGACAGTCATTTCTGTAACCACTTAACTTAGACTTAACTAAACTGGAACTGAGTTCGCTCTATACTTGGACTGCTTTTTTACGTCTACACCAAATCACCAAAAATGGCCGATCTATTGGCACAACGTGTTGCATTGCGGCGCGTTGTGAGCTTGTAAATTGTCTATTTTTGGCTAATACATCCCCCCAAAATATGGATGCTGAGGTTCAAGTGGTTAGCTTAAACTCTGATTTTGAGTTTGGTTGTTTTTTCTTTTCAGGCATTGGGTGACATCCAGATTGCGGTGAAGATGGCCCAGACTGGTGCAGACAGTTCGGAGCATCCTCTGGACAGACAGTACCACTCCCTCCACTGCCAGCTACAGACTCTGGACTCCACCGGCCACGAGTTCCAGGTCAGTCACATACCACACCCGTTGCGATGTGACACGTTGTGAGCTTGTAGATCGCATTTTTTCACTTATTTTTTTATTTGTGAAGGAAATTTGTAAATACATAAATGTAAAAGTTTTGTCTATAATGACATGCCTGAAAATAAAATATGTATTTTTAGGGTATAGAATGTGTATAGAAGTACTGATATAGTAGCACACTGATAAGTAAAAAATCATTACTTCTTGTATAGTTATATTGCGATAATAATGTGTGGTTGTCACGAAAACCCAAGGCACACCTGGACTTGTCTAATGGCACACCAGTGTGCCTCGGCACACCATGTGTGAACTACTAATAGTCTACCAGGCCTCAAAATCAGAAGGATTCTACGTATTGTGACATAATCTCAATGCTTATTCGCTAGTAATCTCAAAAGAGAAGGCATCTATTGATTTGTATTACTGAAATTGGATTAGGGTTAAGGTGCAGGGGAAAAAAGCAACACAATTTCTTCCTGGCAGGTGGTAGAGAAGTACCTCCTGTCGACCCATGCCTCCACCCACAGCGACTACACCATGACTGTGCTGGACATCTTTTCAGTGGACCGGGAGGGAGAGAGGAACAACTTCCTCTCTCAGATGCACAACAGGTACAGTAGCAGCTGTTTGTGCACTTTCTGTGTAATATGTGACTTGATCCTAGATATGTGTCATTCATATTTTGATTCATGGTTGTTGATGGTGTGATCTTATGCTGTCTCACATGAGGTGCTGGCTGAGAGGCTGGATTATAACAAAACTGTAATCAGACAAAGACACTCATGGAAAGAAAGAATAAATAAATAGCATACAATGCTACGAATGAATTGAATGAACACTAACAGTTGTGCTAGTGAGGGTTTTTGATTCAATTTGTTATAGCACTTTACAATTCACTTAAATAATTCTTCCATTAACCACGTAACCCTAGGGGTACCCCATTTGAGAAACACCGCTCTAAGCGTGTGACTGTTTGTGTGTGTGTCTCCCCACTAGGACGCTACTGTGGCATGGCTCTCGTCTATCTAATTATGTGGGCATCCTCAGCCAGGGGCTGCGGGTGGCCCCACCAGAAGCCCCCGTCACTGGATACATGGTAGGATGGACGGACAAATAGACATACAGTATACATATATAAAAAGTTCTGTCTTTATCTGTCTATTCTTTTTTTCACAACAAGAGATGGAAAAAAGATGTTGTTTCATAGTTTCCCCATCTCCTACACCTGTGGTCTCAAAGCGGTCCTTTTTTTTAAATTATATTAATCTTCTCTTATGGGGGTTCCTAGCACAAAATCTTTTCAGATGGGGTTCCGCGGCCAAATACATAGCAATTTGGGGGTCCTTGTTTGTGGTTCTCAAATGTTTGAGAACCACTGTCCTACACCTAGCATGTTGTCTTGGTAATATTCTAGTCACACACACATTGATCCATGTGTTTTTCTCTGGTTTAGTTTGGTAAAGGTATCTACTTTGCTGACATGTCATCAAAGAGCGCCAACTACTGCTTTGCCAACCAGCGCAACAACACCGGTCTACTGCTGCTAAGCGAGGTGGGTGGGCTTTGTTTGTTTGTGTGACTTAGTACCATACCTTTACAAGAGTACTATATATTTAAATGGTGGTAAAATATATCATGTTGTCACTGTCGAGCTGAACCGTTGTATCTCCAAAGCCGATTTTCAGGAAAGAACCTGAGTTTTAATGGTTCCAACGTAGTTATGATTTAGTCACAAGCTCTTGTAAATACTTTTCATTTGTTCAATATTTATAAAACCCACAGCACTTATACTTTCCCTTTTTATTTTTTCAGTAATGCGACACATTGTGAGCTTGTACATCAGCTATTGTATGTATAATTTATGTATGTAGCATACATTTGTAAGACAAAGTAGGGCATTAATTTACAAAAAAATAAAAAAGATTTCTGCCCAACAGTGATGATATAGTATTATCATAATTACAGCTAAGTTCAGTATACAGGTATTTGTCTGTCCTTGCTAAATATTGATAACTTGTATACTGACTTCTGGGGGGGGGTCCTTGAGGGCGTTCCAGGGCTCCCTAGCGAAACCAAATTGGACCCTTTACAGTTCTATAACTCTTGAGAGTGTACAAATGGATGGTTCCATTTGTACACTCAGAGTTATGGGGTTTGTTCGTGGCCATTGGCCAATACATAGCAAACTGGGGGTCCATGAAATTAAAATGTTTTGAGAACCACTGCTTTTATTTGGTTCCAGGTGGCCCTGGGAGACAGTAATGAGCTTCTGGCTGCTGACTACGAGGCCGACCGGCTCCCTGCGGGCAAACACAGCACCAAGGGCCTGGGGCAGACTGCACCTGATCCACTGAACTCTGTCACCCTGTCAGTATCTCTCTCTTTCAGTATTTCATTTTCTTTCCAGCGCTTAAAAGGCTCATACTGTTAGTCTGGCAGGTTGTTTAACCTATTGATTATCACATGCTTAAGATATGTAATCCAACATTGTCAAAGTTACATTATGGTTACTTTTTGATGCACTTTAAAATGCAGATTTATTTGAAAATTCTAGCTGAAAATAGTCGCTGGAGGAAAGATTCATTTACAAAGATCATGACGTATTACTCACGCAGTGAGGTTTAGCTTAATTCAGGTAAGTTCGGTAACATTTTAATGACTATGGGGAAAATGTAAACAAACACAAAATCTAGAATTAAACCCATTAACAGGAACATTTTTGATTTATTTAGGTACAATATATGACTGAAGCTGTGAATAGATAATCTAATAATAACATGTATTGACTGCAATATGGTTCTTTAAATATGAATCCTCCTGAATATGGCTGAATAATGCTTAAATTAGGAAATTATGAACATATAATAGTAAGGAATGCAAGGGTCAGTGCTGCAACAGCTTGACGATTCATACAAAAGTAACAAAGGTTAACATATTGTGTTATTAGACTAGAGCACAGTTGATTTAATAGACATATTCTATTACCCTTTTCCGACTATCAGAATCTGTGAAATATGTATTTAATTTAAAGCAGCACAATTTAGATCCAAGTAGTTTTTTTTCTTCCCCTGATAATCTAGCATTCTAGTAATCTCTCTCTCTCTCTCTCTCTCTCTTTATCCCTTCCTGCCTCTTCCTCGTCCTGCGGTCAGGGATGGTATGACCGTGCCCATGGGTCCAGGAGTGAAGACGGGGATCGGGAAGGACGGCGGTTATTCCCTCCTCTATAACGAGTTCATAGTCTACAACCCCGCCCAGACCCGCATGAGGTACCTGCTACGCATTCAGTTCAACTACGCCTCACTGTGGTGACACAGTGCAGTACAGGATCTATACACTATGACAACGTTGCAATACAGTTACTATAATACACTAGCCTGGAAGACTGGAGCAGAACTTTGTGAAGTGGGGGGTGTCGGGTGGATATTGTAGTTTGAAGCACAATTAGATTAGATTAGATCACTTTGTTTGGTAGACAAGTCAAAATTGAGCGTAGTGGTGGTGGTGTACCGAGGGGGGAAAAAATAAACCAAATAAGAGTCCACATTTTATCTCTGCTATCCATGCGTTTTGAAAATAATTCTACCAGAGTAACTTTCAAACACGTTTCAAAGCTCCAGGTGTCATGGCACTCGCACCCTGTTTACCTTCCATTGAGATAAGAAAAGGACAAATAAGGGACTATATTAATCCATTTGGTAAGGATAAATGGTGTAGAATAATCTATCTGGTTAGGATTAAAGGTTGTAGAATTATTTGAGAAAAATCTGCAGAACATTTTGTACTTTTTGTTTGTATTTTATGATGTGTCAAGAATGCATGTATAACAGTCTGTGTCACAATTTAGCTGTTGACAAAATTATCTCATCTAAAAAGTTTAAAAGTTTAAAAGTTAGTTTTACATTGTTGGTTAACAATTACAGCTCAGTCCACGCAAATGTAGCTTGATAGACCAGTTTATTCCATGTAAATTGGAACACAAGTCCATGTGTTTTGTTTGTATTTTATTGATGTCATGAATGCTCTTGTAACAGTTTATATGTCACAATTTGGTCAGCAAAATATCTAGTTCAATTTTAAAAAAAGTTGTCATTTTTTTGTTTTTTACAAATTGTTGGTTAATGGCTACTAAAATCTTTCAATAAAGAAACATCTTATTTTATCTATCCATTGTGTCTATCAGTTAAAACCAGGGTTATGTATTAAACAAATAAACGCCAGTTTCTATGAGAGACTGACTGAGAGAAAGAGACAGAGAGAGACCACAGGGTTACGTACAAAAATAAAAGTAATTTTCTATGAGAGACAGATGCGTACTTGACCTCTCCCCCAGGAGAAACAAAAAGGTGAGAACAATGTCCAGGTGGATCATAAGGGTAGTGTTGATGTGCTCTTCACCCCTATCAACAGCTGACACTTAACCATCAGGAACTGACAAGAGTGGAGGAGTGAGAAAAATACACTTAACCATGTGATTGCTCGAACAGCAACTGGACAGCAATGCAACAGCTTATTCCTTGAAAATGTAGCTCAGTAGGTCACGTGTTTTTGTTTGTATGTGAGAGGATAAAGAACAGGGAGGGAGGAAGGGAAATAATTAAATATGTAGTTTTAATAAGAGTAAGTGCACATTTTGTCACACATAGGCTCGATCTATGAACATAACTGATTTTAGTCCTTGTTTGTGGCAGGCCTGTAAAGCCTGATTTATTCTTGGTTGCACATCGCGTTGCATGCTACGACGCGTTGTGAGCTTGTAGATTTGCTCTTTTCGGTGCAAGAAACCACTGCACAACTAAGTATAAATCAAATGGTGGCTCGTCGTGTGTTTTGCTATGATGAAACGCACTGAGCAGCATGATCCGCCAAGGATGAACCATACATTAGGCTTAAATTACAATGTTGATTTCTCTCTGGCCTAGTAAATGCTGCTGTCTGTTGCTGAGTGAAATAGAGAAGGGAGATTGGCAGCCGGGTGACAATGAAGAGAAAGCAGAAGAGATGAGGGCCAGCTATGTACTGTATTGCTAAAGTACAGTGTATAGTGGTGTCTTGCAATAGTCATGTTACAGTAGAGTGTATTAGTGACAAAGTTAGTCCACTCATATTATGTACCAAACATTGATTGGAGATTATTTAGTCTAGGCGCTTAAAATCAAGTGTCGGGTAAAAATAATGCTTCAGCTGCTGTGGTCGGTAGATGAAATAAGAGAGGGTGATGTAAGACATCACTTGACACACTGTATGCAAATTAGATCAACTGTTTTTTTCTTTCCCAACCACGTGCTTGTGAGGGGCTATAGTTTTATTACGTCAAACCTTACACTTCTTGCCATTGATTGTTTGGGAATTTCCAATAGTCAACCGTCAACCGACAAATCAAGAGGTCAGTGATGGTAGTATGATTCTGTGAGAGTAGAATCACAGCCAAAAGATCATGAGACAAAAGTAGTACAGTTCAATATTGTTGCTGCAGACACCTTGTATCTACATTTTTTGCACTATTCTATACTTTAATAAAGTAGTGAATATAGCATCTTTACAAGCTTACGACACGTATCACAATGTGTTGTGAGCTTGTAGATCCGCTATTATTACGTTGTTTTTTTAATGTTATTTGGAAAATGTTCACCTATAATGCAAAGACCAAAATAGGGTATTTCTGTGGGTTTTTGTAAAAGTGAAAAGTATTTTACTACATTGGATCTATTTCCGCCTGTGTGATGTGATTATTTTAGACTGTCTATCTGTGCATGTAGGTTACTGTTTGTCACTCTGTCCACAAAGTTGCATCGTCGTAGAGAAGACAATGATGGCCACGGAAACCACTGGTGTCGTTCCCACAGTGATGACAAATGGAGGTGGTGTTGTGAAAGGAAGCTATATGGTTCCCATCGTATAAAACAGACGCCACCACCTGCAGGCATAAAGCCTGACTGGCGCGCAACTAAGTAAAAATACGGCTTAATACTCACAATTAAAATAATGAGGGGAGGCCTGGGTGGGCAGCAATGTATAGGTTCATTTAACTGCAGCCATGTGTCCTGGCTAGCCCTTCAGCAAGGCACTACTCTATCAGTATGTCCCATCTGCAAGTCATTGACTGCCATTTTTAATGTGTGACTTCTACAATCATTGTCGGTATAGCATACAGAGAACCACAATGCTGGAAAAAGAAACAGCCTGGCCTAATTTTTTGTAAATCCAGACAGCACACTGCCCGTTTACAGTAAGCTTGTGAGCTCACAAACAGGAAACTGAGGTTTTTTTATTGAGAAAGAACTGACGTTTAGTTTAGTTTTTGGGGTATTTGGGGACCTTCCGTTCCATTCAGCTGTTCCACCTCTGGTTAAGATAGTCTAGTCTCAAATGCCTGCTAGAGGCCTAAAAAACAAGTTTATCTTGATTTCTCGAAATGAGATGCTGCATTTCAAGGGGCATATCCTCTAGTGAAATTTCAAAATGAAAAATGTTTTAAAATAAATAAAACATGCATGACTGTGCACAGGAACACGCCAGACCTGTTTGACTCAAAATATAGCAAATGAAACTTCGGAATGGCACTGCTGTGTAGTGATGGGATCACCAGTGTCAGAATTAAAGATATATTGAGCATTATATAGTATGTATGTAGATACAAGGTTTCTGCCCGACAGCAACGCTATTCCAAAGTCGCCTCCTCTTCACACTCCTACTGCAACAAACCCTATTCTTAGGTGATGTATCTTCACATCTATTGAGATGCACAGGTACTAGTCCCATTCAGTGGTAGAAGAACAATTAGCACAAGTAGAAATATCTTCTTTATGAATGGACCAGAGATGTTCAAACGTATCTATTAAAATGTTGATGTTTTTTCAAGTTTCTTCAAGGCTAAGAACAAATGTTCTGAATAAACTGCATAAACTGCAATAAAGCTGCATAATTTTCAGCTGACGGTGCTTTTTGGTGTGTAAAACATAACACTGATGTGGTCAAATTAGGGAAGTTGGCAAGTGCTGAAAGAAATTAAAACAACAGTCATCTATTCTGGCAAAGTGAATAAGAAAGTAAAACAAAGATTAGAGTTTATGAAATATTTAATAGAATTTTGGAAAGGTGTGCCATGTTAAAACAACAATGACAGAAGGCAAATGGACATATTACTAGCAACTCCATCTATAGGCTGTGCACAACTGTAGTCCCGGGTTTCCAGAAGTTGGTAGCTCATGGTCCATAGTGTTAGAAGGAGTTCTCCTCAACTCCTAACGCTATGGACCAGAGCTAAGTAGTTGGCATACCCATTTAATCTTCCCATAGCTTTGTTTGATGGGTTCTGTAGCAGATTTAAACCGAAAACATATAACAAACACTTAAAACGACAACTGACAAGAACAGTATTAATAACAGGTCAGAATGAGCATTGGGAATAACATTTTTTGAAGATTGTTTTCAGGGCCAATGTGACTTTGTAGCGTCAACCTGATGATAGTACCTGTAAGCCAAGGACAGCTGGAGGGACGAGACTTGAGATGATGACAGTAACTGTCAGGACTGGTGAGGGGGTCGAGAGAGGTCGAACTGGATCACAGTTGTTTTCTCGATTACAGACCGCATGTACAGTTCAGATGGAGGGGGGGGGGTGGATTTTCCATGAGAAATCTATAATTACATACCTGAAAGAGGGACGCTCTCAGTAGGTTTAAAGTGGTTAAACGATTGTACTTGTACTGAAACCTTTAAATACCATGCATATTTTGGAAGATTTTTTTTCTTATAAAGCTGCATTGTGCGATATTCGGTAGGGGCCCCATTTTCATAAACAAGATGAATTACTATAACATGCACTCAAAGCATTGTTTCTCAAGACAAGCCAGCTCTCCTTTTGAATTATTGGATTACAGTGTGGTACGTTTTGTGATACTGTTGATGTGGATGGAAATAAACTTAACTATACTCCTGGGCTCTTAACCACTTCAGCCTTATTTCAAACATCATACGATGGTGTTGCGTGGCACAAATAGCCACTTGACAAGCTCAACATGACATATTGAGGTTGTAAATCTGCTATTTTTTGACAATGTTAAAATATAATGGCATGCCTCCGGATGCCAGGTTGAAAGTGGAGTAACATACATAGTACTTGACCTTGAAACAGGATATTCAGGTTAGTGGCTCATTGCACAGAATACAAACACACAAAGACTTACACAAAGACAGGTCTCACACATATATTTATTGTAAAAAATACATATAAAAACAACTTTTGAGACATACAAAAGATTGGAGCTTAGAAACAGTATATTGACCAAACAAAGACCAAGCCATTTTTTTGAATTGCATTACAATATTTACAATTTAATAAATAAAACTCAAACTTTTGTTTCTATAACCAGAGTTAAAGGCAGATTGTCCATATCGGGATGCAGATACCACTGTGGTGACTCTTTAAAAAACTAAAACAAAAACACATTCTCATCGAATCGATCAATACATCGATGTATCCATGATCTCAAAGCACAGGGCAGAGGAGAGATTTTAAACCAAGGATGGAGGAGAATTGTACAAAATAATCATCCTTGGTTGTATAGGAGCTAGTTTACACAGAGTGTCTTAGTTAGCATTGGTAGAAATTGAGGTATTGCACCACACAGCTTATGGGGAAGGTAAAAAAACAACATTTGGGAGGTTGTTCAGATTGTCTATTATTTTCACCGACAACCCAACCGTGCTTTTATAGCCCCTCCCCTTTTCACCCACTCCAAGTTAATATTATGCGTTATCACCACAACAAAATGTAACACCTAATTATCAATGTTTCTCTTATTCTGCTCTCTAACACATAGCTCCCGATGCACAGACATACTTTTGGCATTCTTCTTTTTTCCAATACAAAAAGGGGGGAAACATGCACACGGTCGCCAACTCGTGGCAGGACAAGTCATAGCACCTCAAATTGCAGAACAAGGGACGAAAAAGCTGGGGTGGACAGAGCTGAACGTTGTGCTGATCCAGATCGTGCAGAACAACAGACATGCCCTTTTAAGTTCAGGCAGCAAAAGCAATAAATCCATGTTTTGTTGTCTACACTGCTGGTCTGTGCCAATCGTGCACCAAACTCACACCAGTCAGGCTCCACTCGTCACTAATTCAGCCTCAGAATTAGGCTAGCATCTCAACTCACCCCGTCACTAAAGAAAGACAACAAATACCAGCTTGCACATGAATCCCTTCGCCTGGCAAAGGCAACCAACACACACACAAAAGGCAAGGGTAGCCATTTAACACCTTAAGCAATACTTAGAATCAATAATTGGTAAGATACAATGTCTATGAATCCTCAAGAGGGAAGAAGGGGGGAGTTAACACTATTATTTAGCCATCAGTGCTGCGCTCCATAGCCTCCAGTATTGGGGAGGCATCTGCCACATGGTACAAACATGCCCCCCGAGAAATGCCTCCCTCGACTAGTCTGTCCATACATTTTTCTCTCCACTCTGCCATTCAACAAACCAGATGGCCCACAGTACCACTTGGCGTCTGGTTTAAAAGAAATCTGGACTTAGTCCCCGGAGGGAGTGAAGGCGAGTAATGCCTGTTTTATTCTTGGTTGCGAGCCGTTGTCACGCACCGAAAATAGCTGATCTTCAAGCTTGCCTTGAGCTTGTAGATCAGCCATTTCCGGTGGGCCACTTAGGTGTTAATCACCCTTAAAGAGTGACAAAACACAAACCACATTCCTTCAGCCAAGTAGAATGAGATAGTGGGACACCATGTAATACACCACTGCCGTATAGCGGTGCGTTACCAAAATCGCAGTTTGATTAAAAACTAGCATAAAAAAGAGCCCTCTTGACCAGCAGACCTCTGGGCACTGTACTGTAAACACACACACACACTCAAATTCATCGGGACAATTCCTGCCCTCAGTTGTCATCACACACTCTAACACAAACACACAGTCATCAGGACATTTTTGTCCTCACTCGTCGGTACATATGAACACACACACACGCACACACAGTTTCTTGAATACAGTCAACATCAGGACAATTTCTCATTCACAACTTTATCTGAGACCTTATTTGAAAAGAATCTGCCTTGAGGGAGAACAAAGTGCTCAAAATGGTGCCAACACTAGTACTGCTATGGCCTTCTGAAATACCTAAAACAACCACCAAGTAGCAGCGAGTTCAGCACTAACCACCTACTGGGAAACTGACCTATTCAGCAAACAATCAATCAATTCACCCCCCAAACTTCCCCTGAAATGTATACAGGTAATGACGGAAAAAAATAAAAAAATCCCACCTAATCTACAGCAGCCCCCGCTCACAGAAATACAACCCCTCAACCCTCCAGCTAGTTGAAAAAACAAAGCAATGCGATATTCGTTTTATGTGGTAACTGTTCGCTCTTTTAGTTTCCAGTCTCTGGATTAACCAAGGAACGAAACATTCATTCAATGTAACATAATAAATGTAGGCTGATTAGCAATACTTTCTTTTGCAACATTGGCAGAGAAGAAATGACTATACCATTTGTAAAGAATAAAAAAAAGTTGAGGATTTAAGAGCCACAGTCAATTTGTTGCTTTCCTCCTCGAGGTCAAGAGGTCTTTCTAAGAGGGTTTTCCATCATCTTCGATTGAAAATATTTCTTTGACGTCTTTTTTTTGTGTGTCCAGCAGATTCTGAGTAGTCCTTGAAGGAGAAAGGGAGGGGACCAGTTCCATCACTTGTCCGAACCAAGGACTGAGGGAACAGCTGGTTTCATTGTTGCCATTTGGCTTTAAAAATGGTCCACACCAAGTACAAATGGGAGTGGTCCATGTGGAAAAGATCATTTGGTGCTTCCTCTTAGGACTCTCTCTCTCTCTCTCTCTCTCTCTCTCTCCGCCACATGATTGTAGAAAGTTTTCATCTTGGGGGGGAGGGGTTTACTTGTTAAGAAATTCAAATATGCTTTTTATTCTGCAGTATTGGGATTCGGTATAGTCTCCTGTAGGGATGCAAAAAAAGGAGAAGCCATCTGTTAGACACATGGATTTGTTTTCTAATCAGTCTTTTGAGATAAAACTTGGACTGAGATATGTCGTGCTTCTTTCCACAGTATGTTTACTGTACTGTACCATTGCACGATATGCGAGGTTACATCTGTGATGGCATGATGTGTGAATCTAAACGAATTGAGCATTTCTCTGCACCAATACAGAAACCAATTTGATACTCTATATGTGACTATTTTAACCACTTAAGCATCACTGGTTATTTTATCTGTCAAATGACAAAGTATATACAATCTACAAGCTCTTCTTTCGTAATAGGAAACCTTTTTTTAACACAAAATAAGGATGCCAGGGTTAATGTGGTTAACCACCCAGTATCCCTATTCTGGGGTGAGCATTCGCCCAAAAACGTATTAGATCTACAAGCTCGCAACACGCTGTTAGCTTGTAGATCGACTATTTTCAGCGAAGGTATTAAGTGTAGCTCATGGGAATATGGTCTACTAAGTATTGGACCCATGAAAATACAGACATCAAGTGTAGGGTTTAAGTGGTTAAGTGAGACTGAATGGAGTGTGGAAAATGAATGAATCTTACATTGAAATGTATTTATTTGTTCAGAATGGAGAACCCCTGTCGGCTGGACACACTCTTATATACCCCATGAATCAACACACACACACACACACACACACACACACACACACACACACACACACACACACACACACACACACACACACACACACACACACACACACACACACACACACACACACACACACACACACACACACACACACACACACACACACACACACACACACCCTACCTGAGTGGGGTTGGTCACTGTGTTCAATACATGTGACATGTACATCAATCAAAGGGATGTTCAGGGCAGCAGGGCTTCACCTTTGACCAGGAGTCAATGCAACTGGAGGAGCGGGAGATATTGACAGAATGGGTAAGAAAATTAGAAGAAGGGAACGAGGACACATTAAAGGAGGAGGAAGGACGATGAGAAGAATAAGGAAGAAGGGGGAAGTTCAGAAAGAAGCAGAGGAATGGAAAGAATAAGGAGAGGAAAATGGAGAAAACAAACAAAAAGTCAGAGGGAGAGAAAGAGAGGATGACAAGGAGTAAGACAAGTAGGGGAGGGAGATGACAGTGGAGGAGGAGAAACAAGTGGATGGGGGGTGCACAAGGACAACATTACATTTTCATCAACTCATGTCAGTGTTCCTGCTGTGTGCAAACTACTGAAAAACTGTAGACTTAATTCACTCCACCTGAAGTGTGGCTAAATGCAATCACTGTGGTGTCATGTAAATCACAGCAGCGGGCTTTCATGCCATTAAATGCCAAATTAAAAAAGTCACACATTCCTCTCCACTTGCCGTGACATTCATTTAAATAAATACATTTTACTAAATTTCACAGCAAGTGTGGAGGAGTGTGAAACTCGTTTAAATTCCCAATATTTGGCACCTCATATGCAGCGTTTCAACTTTTTTTTTAAAAGTAAAGTTCTGTTATCTAATTGTCTATTTTACGGACAGTATGTGTTTATATTTCATCTCACATTTTGGGGGAAATGTGCATTTTTTGTGCATCTGCACAATTAAGTATTTTTTCTCACTGGGCAAATACACGTACAAGTAAGCTAGACATAAACTAAACAAATTGAACTTGTTTACCTCTTATGGTAGACGCAGAGGCAAGCCAACCGAGCAATGGTCTCTCCTTGCACCAGATCCTCCAGACAGATAGAGCACTCCCCACTGTCTTTACTGAGTACATCCGCTATAAGTACAAAAACACACACAAAAAAATCAGTGAAGGTAGGATGGTTGAACCACTTGATGCTAAAATACACACAATATTAGGGATGATATACGATGGAAAGTGTTGATAAACCTGCCTCTAAATATTACCCATGGTGTCATTGTGGTTCAAATACACCCTCCCCTGTGTCAACTACAGGTGTCCAGTTCCATAGCAGCTGTGCGTTTGGCTTCCAACTCCAATGTCACAGTTTCAATTGTTTTAATAGAACATTAACCACAGCCCTATATACACAGTACTCAATCGTGCGACGAATAGTGAAAATACTACTTGAGCTTGTTGATCTACTTTCTTTTCATGTGACCCAAATTCAAAATCACCATGAACACAAGGAGGGGCTCGGGAGGAGATAATACAGGGGGACTTCAGATCAGATGTATGTAAAAGCGGTGGCTTCAATATAATACTCACTATTGTATGGTAGAGGGGGGGACGTGAGGCAGCTCAACAGGTGATCCTCGATCCTGCCCCCCGGAAAAGGCTTGGTGCAGAAAGGACAGCGGATATCTGCATGAGAAAGGGAGACAAAGCCTTTGTTCAGAATGCAGGCAAATCAGATTTGTTTCTCACATCTGATCTTTCAGATTGACTGTCTGTCCACACTGTTATTTGCAAGTGATTAGATCAGATTTGTGTATTCAGATGTCGTCGACCGATCTGCATTGGTTGCTGTGGTAACAATGTTAACAACACAGGCGTGAGTAATGGCTCTGTCTGTCTGCTTCAGCATGACACCGTCGTATCAACAGTGCCATGCTAAGCATTTTGAGCTTGTAGATCGACTATTTTGAGACACACATTTAG
>NC_139942.1:43747616-43755116 GCF_963454915.1 Gymnoscopelus microlampas | reverse complement strand
CACTACCAAGTAACATTCTGTAGGCCTATACAGTAATAACTTGTGTACTTTGTTCCCTTTTTATTGCTGCTTTTATACTTTGTCATAATAAAGGCACACTATGGCAACATAACATCGTAGCTGCTGCACCATGCATGTACAAACAGGTAGAATGCTGTTGGGCAACTTTTCTGTTAATTATAGCTGCCTACACACTATACATTATACTGCTGAGTTCTTGTTTATCTAGGACTTAGAACAGGACTCCACCTTGCTGACAGTCTTTGTCTTTCTATTGATTTCTCTCTCAACAGAAATGAAAGCGGTGCATTTGGTTCATGTGGACCAGCAGGCTACATCGGGGAGAGGTCTGTTCTCCAACTACATTCCACCAAGCCTGGAGAACAAGCTTCTGGTCCAGGCCTCCTCCCTGTTGGCCCAAACAAACACCGAGCTCTCAGC
The DNA here is from genome assembly GCF_963454915.1 of Gymnoscopelus microlampas. Classification (NCBI taxonomy): domain Eukaryota; kingdom Metazoa; phylum Chordata; class Actinopteri; order Myctophiformes; family Myctophidae; genus Gymnoscopelus; species Gymnoscopelus microlampas. The sequence continues at coordinate 43,754,675 of NC_139942.1, read as the reverse complement.
CATGGCATCTCACTCCTCCTCATGCCCCTCTCTGCAACCCTCTGGCCTGTCCTCTACCACCTCCACCCTCCTTCTCTCCACTTCCTCCTCTTCCTACACTCCCTCTTTCAGCTCTCCCCTTCTCAGCACTGAGAACACGCTCCTAACTAGAGAACCTCTCCTGCTTTCCTCTACGCTCTTGTCCGCGGTGCCGTGGCTGTCTTCGTCCCTGGATACCTCCTCGAGTGGTGCCCTGCTCGGGCGTTTCTCTCACGTCCCTCCTTCATCCCTCTATCCTGGTCTGAGTGGAGAAGAGAAGCCGGACGGGGGAGATGGAAGACGTGACGAGGTATCTGAAGAGACTCAGTCTCTTAGCGAGGAGATAAGTGAGGTACATAATAATAATACCTGGGATTTATATAGCGCTTTTCTGAGTACTCAAAGTCGCTTTACAAGGCTAAACTAAGTGGAACACAAGCAAAACAAAACAACTTTAATAGGAAAATACAGAGAATAAAAAAGATAAAAAGATAAAAGGCTACAAAAGGCCAGCGAATAAAACAAAAGTTGATACTAGGGTGGTAGGAGATCAGCTAGGTGGGGAAAGCAGTTCTGAAGAGGTGGGTTTTGAGGGTGGTTGAAACCATCTGTTGTCTTTATCCTAAATTGCTTTGGTTTTTTTCTCGTTCAAAACATTGAGATTAAAGGTCTTTACACACAAGGGGCTTGATGAATAAACAATGCAACAATCACTGGCAAATATTTCACATCAAAGCTATTTATATAATTGATGCCTCGTTCAAATCGACCTCTTGCCAAATAAAGATTGCGTCGCTTTATTACCACTTAATATGCACAGTGTTGCGTTGGAGTTGTCAAATTATTTTATATGCATATTAATAATAATAATAATAATAACAATTTATTGAAAATGTACATTGTTTCAGTAAACTGACACCCAAAGCGATTGTAGCGTTTCTAAGACCCTGTTTGCTGTGCTGTTTTCCTCTCTATTTTCTGGGCCAACAGCTCTCTGAAGAAGACTGCATGGAGGAACAAGAGATGGAGATGGAGGTGGAGGTGGAGGCTAACAGGACCACCGAGTTCTCTGTGTTGCAGATGGAGCTTGGTGCTCCGGACCATGATGAGACTATAGCAGTCAGACAGGAGGAGTTTGCAGAATTAGACAGAGGAAAGGAGGATACTGAAGCAGAACTGAAGGCTAAAAAGGTGTGTGGGTGGTATTTATTTATTCCTTTAGGGCAGTTAATGGAACAAATTAATCAACTGAAAAATATATTGATTTAAATAAAAAATATCTCCAGATAATGTTTAACTGAATATATACACACAACAATACACAGACATTAAGACATCCTATGTTGTTTGTATGTCACTAAATACAGTGGCATAGATTGACTCAGTGAAGTCCATTAGAGCTGAAAGAGTTAATTGGACTAATCGATGCAGTCAAATTTAAAAAGTAGTCAATATATAATAATAACAAAAACAACAATAATACATTGTCTCTGTCGGGTGGAAATCTCATAAGTCCAAAACTGTTATTTTTCAGGATTCAAATTCAAAAGTAGCAGATCTCTGCAAGCTCCAAAACGCGTCACAAACTCAAAACGCGTAGATTTCGGCCGTGTTTCGAGCTTGCGAATCTGCTACTTTTGATGCTTTTGTGTGACGCTGTAGTTTGATCAAGTAGGGCGTTCATTTACGAAAAAACACAAAAAGTTAGAATATGGAGAGAGGAGGTTTTTGCCCGACAGCAACGATATCTGCATAGTAAACTAGCATCTATCAAAAAGGTGTCCTTCCTCTGAACACATGCCTCTGTTCCTCTGCCCTTCAGTATGGGTTACTGGATGAGGTATGCTGTTCTCTGGTCAATAAGAGCACGGCTCCAGGCCAGACAGACTGGGATGCAGAGGACAGTGTCTGGACCAGGATCACAAACCTTTCTAAGGACATCTCTGCAACTGACCCACAGTTTCTCCTCAAGGTGTGTATGTGCGTGTGTTTTTATATATGTGCACGGTTATGCAGTTTTCAGGTGTGTACTGTGGATTTCTTTTAGCTAGTGGAGCACTACGTCACACGCACACGTGAGCGATCACCAATTGAAATAACCTCTTTAATATGTGAGCCTATTTATTAACCAACAATATACTGTATATCAAATTTTATTCTATTTACTTTCATACTGGGGACACTGTAGTGTTGACGCCACCTCTGTAATTTAATTAGTGAATCTATCAGCCACTGTTATCAAACTCTTTTGACTTCTTCAGACAGAATATCTGACACCTACAGTAGGCTACCTAGCAGGTCACACAATGCACCATTGATATGCCTCCAGCCAGGTCGGTCATTCCTGTTAATTCACGCTGTGACACTCCCCGTCGGCAGCTTTTGTAAGCAAGGTGCGGAAACTGCAAATGGCTGTTTTTGATCGATACGCAAGGTGAAGGTAGACGCACGCGGGTACACACGTGCATGTCCATGCATGTGCGGGCGTGCGTGCCCCTTCAGAGCTAGCTGCGCTCCACTTTGCTCCACCGGCAGTACGCCCCTAGTGTGTAACTGTGGATGCATTCTCCATTTTTATATGCCCACACACATATTTCTCATGAGCAAAACGGGTCACTTAACTTGTACAGTTATGTTTTAAACACTTAAGCCCTATTTTATATTATGGCTATTTAGGTTTGCTAGGCTCACCCCACAACCCTAGTAACTAACTAGTTGTAACATTAACGCTGTAATATTAGCGCTGTCCTCAGCTAAAGAAAAAAGATTATGAAGGACTGCCCTAGTGAATCTATAAACAGTGCTCCAGTATTACTTGAAAACCACAGTACCATGTACTGTACCTAACTTAAGCCATATAGACATACTGTGCCATTTACTGTATCTGTTCTTTTCCTTTTGCCCTCCAGGTGGCAGTGTACACCAGACAGGAGCTGAACATTCGCATTACAGCGAACTTCCTGTTGACTCTGGCTGCCAATCTGCCCGCCACCAAACCACATGTCCGCAGGTACTTCTGTGCAGCCATACAGCTGCCTTCTGATTGGCTGGAGGTAGCCAGACTCTACAGCACGGTGAGTCTCAGCCACATTTCTTGATTTACCCTATTTATCAGGAGTTGAAACTGTTGGGATTTAACAGGAGAGCCTTGTACATGTTTATCGCAATCATACTGAAGACAGATTTATTTTTTAAAAACAAAAAGAAACAGTTCAACACTTCATGGAAATAGTCTATCTACAAGTAGATTGGTTATTTCTGCTGTTTTTGCTGATTCTTGATCTGATTGGTCCTGATAAGTTGATAAGTTGCTGGCAAACCCTAAGTGTAATGTGTGCATGATGTGCCTTTGTGACTCTTTCTGCACGTTTTTGTCTAAAAACACATCTCACCCAAATGTTTATAGTTTCCCTAACTGCTACCATCCAATCTCCTCTGCAGTGTTTCAGTAAAAATCTACCAACCTGTCTGAAGAAGGCTATGGCTGACAAGTTCAAGCAATTCACTGAGTACCATCTAGCCAAATACAACACGCGCAAACATCGCTGCAAACACAACAGCAAAAAGCCTAAAGGCAAGGTACTGAACAACACATTTTCTTCTGTTCTTTTTTATTTACTTTTTAACATTAAGGTTTTAAGGTTTGTATAAGGTTTTAAGGTTTATAAGTTTATAATAAATAGTTTGGTGACCACAGGAGAGACTGTTGACAGCCGGAATGTAGACGGCATCCCGGGAGCAGTATGGGTTAGCGCCCCATGCTGTGTCTTCCGTGAGGAAGAAGCCCAACAAACCCGCGGTGAGGCCTTTAGGAGGGCCATTACAGCGTACCGCAAGCGTGGCTAATACCATTAGACGGCCCAATCTAGTGGTATCGGCCCAAGGAACCATCACACCAGAAGGAAATGTTTGGATCGGGGCGGTGCATCTGATCTGGCGCAGCGCTCAGGTCCTGGACCTGGTGTGACGAAGGAGGAGCCTGGCCAGGAGACAACCCACAGAGCCTAGTCCCTCCAGGTGCCAGAGCCTCCCCGAGTCCCGGCAGAGTACTTCCGGAGAAGCGGACTGCCCTGTCTTTCCCTATAGGACTGACCGTGGGTGCTACTGGGACGTAAGTCTGGGCTTGATCAACCCTTGCTGGGTCACCTGGGCGAGGGTGTATGTTGTACAGTATGTTGCAAGACCCGAAACACCCTATGACCCCAGGCTACAACACTGATGATACGTCCCAGTTGCATCCATGTGATGTTTTTCTTTATCATAAGGTTTCAAATAAGAAGGTCATCAAGTCTTGCATCATAACATCGACTTTTTCTCGTTCGCTCGTTCTCTTTCTCTATCTTTCATACAACTTTAGATGTCAGCTGTCTGTAGACATACATTTACAACGTTAGCCGTATATGCATTTATTTCACAAAAAAACCTGTCCACTGTACAGTGCTGGAATGGTGATTTTGTACACCTGTATTTCATAAATCATGGGACTGGTGTGGCTCTAATGTGGATTTCAAACTTCAAGTGGTCAGCCTGTGACGTCAGTCATCTATGATGACATCAGTCGCCTATGTCTATGACATATCTATGACGTACTGTATTATTCCATATTTGGGATTTGGGCCAAGGTCTCAGTCCGATTAGGGCCCTATTGTCTTCCATTATAAATGAAAGTTTATTGTCTCCGCCAGGAGACTATGTTTTCGTTCACGTCCTTCCGTGTGTCCACCAAGCTAACATTGGTCAAGCTTCACGTGACACGTGACAATATGTTGAAAGGGTGTGCTTTGATTGGCTAGCGAGACGCATGATGAAATAGAGATCTATAAATAGGTGTGTCACTTCAAAACATCATTTATATGTTTTTAAGTGACACACCTATCCATCAGCCAAGCTAACATTGGTCAAGTGACACGTGACAATATGTAATATTGACAGGATTAATGGAGAGTATCTTTTCCTCTCCGTCCGTCTCTGTATGTGTCCGTCTGAGAACACCAAACATTGGTCAAGCTTCACGTGACATCACAATATGTAATATAAATAGGTAAGACAGGATAATTCAGGAACAGTACTTTCCAGTACAAATTACCTGACCGTGCGTGTGTGTCCGTCTGAGAACACCTAACATTGGTCAAGTTTCATGTGACATCACAATATGTAATATAAATAGCTTAGACAGGATCAATCAGTAACAGTACTTTCCAGTACAAACTGAGATCACAGCCTTGAACACAGCTGTAGAATTAGAACATTTCTAGAAAACTATGGTTAAAGATAGGGTAAGTGATTTCCTTTGGTTAAAATAGCACGGGTCCGCTGGTGGAGACCTGTGCTCCGCGGAGCACATTTTCTAGTATTTCAATTCAAAACATTTGTGGAGGTATACTTCTGAGGTCTACTGGCAGTGTGTACAAGATATTTAGCGCTTTGCGAGATTAGCAACAGACAGGCAGGCAGGCAGGCAGACAGACAGACAGACAGACAGACAGACCCTTTTCTAGACGGCTCACCTCTGAGGGGCCACGCTGTAAAAGAAAATTATCTTTTTTTACTGCTCCACTCTCCATCATCCCACACATTGTCCTCTATCTTCTCTGCACCCCAGGTACCAACCAATGCACAACTGAAAAAGTGGGCAAACATCCTCAGATCAGATGAAAAACTACTGAAGGAACATGTGAGTCAATTCTCAATTCAGTGTACTAGAATCTGGGCTGATTTATAGTTAGTTATTTTTCATAATCTGATTACGTAATACTCATCACGTGTAGTCAGTTACTACCAACCGCTGTAGAGGACTATGATAAATTAATGATGCATGACTACTGTATATAGTGAGCTCATAAGCAAGATAGAAAAACACTTCCCGGTTGCACCACAACTACCGGTACTCCTTCGAAATAACTTAATATTGCTCTTTATAAAACAACTTTTAGAGCTATGTTGAAATGTCACCTCCTAATATAAAACTTTCTTTGTTTTGTTCTCACGATCATGCAAATATTTTTGGGGCGGTGTAACCGCCCCCTATACGTGAGGTTTGGACACCGACCAATCCTACACCGGGATTGGCCAATAGTCTACAACGCAGTCTACAACCCTAACCCTTCCACAGTCAATGCAGATCTATACTTTTGCAAAGTCAGCCAATCACATTACAGCTAGTGTCATAACCACTAGCTGTAATGTGATTGGCTGACTTTGCAAATTCAGGACTGTGATTGGCTAGCGAAACGCACGACACATGTGCAGCCCTATGAATAGCAGTATGGACTTAAAAAAACACTTTTATGTTTTTTTTTTAAGTGAATCACTTCCATCACTGTGATGACCACTGTGACCACACCGCCCACTTCACACTGGGTGTGATTTTTTGATTAGGAGAGGAAACAGAATTATTTAACAAACTGAGACGTGCTGCTCTTGCTGCACTAGCAAGACATTGTCACATTTTTAGTGAAAAGATGATGATGATGCTAGGTCTTTACATTGCTACATAATTATGTACATCATTTCTGAATTCTCATTGTGAACAATTCACTCTCTTAGTGTCACACTACACCCCCTGCTGGGGAAACTTGGACATGACACTCTTTTGTTTTCACATCACATACATTACATTACATTACATTACAGTCATTTAGCAGACGCTTTTATCCAAAGCGACTTACAATAAGTGTATTCAACATAGGTAGGGAACGAAAACTACTAATCACCAGAAGTTTTAAGTACATTTCCTGCTAAAACAAGCAACCAAGAGTATACCTAGCGCTAAGGTAAAAGTGCAATATATCAGCTACCTACTTTCTTAAACAGATGAGACAAAAATGGCAAAATCAAATGAGCACGAGCTAAAACAAATAAGTGTATCGACTAAACAAGATCCAATAAAACAATACAAAAATAAAACAAGAGTTCGTACAACTAGTTAACAACAAGTAGGCCAGGCAAAGAGGAAGGATAGTGTTTCCTGAAGAGGTGGGTTTTCAGCCTGCGGCGAAAGATGGGCAGTGACTCTGCTGTCCTGACTTCAGTGGGAAGTTC
>NC_139942.1:43630116-43742616 GCF_963454915.1 Gymnoscopelus microlampas | reverse complement strand
TGTGTGGTTAGCTGGAACCAATGTAAGGAGGTCAAGCTACAGTCCGACATTCTATTGGATAATGTGAGGGATGTGGTCAAGGTAAGGGTTCGTGTGTGTGTGTTTGTATGTATGTATTTATATATGTATGTATATATGTATGTATGTACTCTACAAACTCCAGTCGCAGCACTGCAGAGGGGAGGTTTGGGTGTCTGTGTCAAGCTGGCCCTCGTTGACGCTACGCTTGGTCCAGATGATAAGAATATGACTATGATTTAAGTGGAATTTATATTTATGAAGTATTTATATTGTTCTTAGTGTCTATATGTCATCTGAAAGGAGTTTATAGTGAGAATTGACCCAAGCTTGTATATTGTATTTCTTCTTGTGTGTAAAACACTTTTTTATGTGCTTTATAAATAAAGCACTTTGAAACTGAAGATGATGGCCAATGTTGATGATAATTGGAAAAAAAAGATCACTGTTTAAAAAAAAGAAATCCTCCACCCCCGTCCAGGTGTCCCGCGATGTCCTGCAAAACAGGTTCAGAATGGGCCTGTTTGGAGTTCACCGTAGTGTATGTATGTCGTCTGTGTGCGTGCGTGTGTGTGTGTGTGTGTGTGTGTGTGTCTGTGTGTGTGTGTGTGTGTGTGTGTGTGTGTGTGTGTGTGTGTGTCAAATTATGGACTACACAAACATCCTCCAAATGGCATATTTTGGCACAAATATGATGGTATAACTGCACAATGTACCTTTTTTTTATACTCCCAGGAATGTCAACTAGATTCAAGTGAAAATTGGGGTTCTTTCTTCTCCAGAGAGTTCACAAAGAAAAACAAGGTTTGTGCTTGTATAGCTTGTAGCCTATAAGTAGTCTGGTGTAATGCATAGAACCTTTTAACTGCCTGAGTGTTCTTAGAATTTATTTTTTTGTAGCATCATTAACACATTGACCTCCAGAGGTTAATCTCATAATGTACTCACCAGTGCCAACGTTTTATTGTTGTTTTTTTCACGTCGCCATAGACCTTGTTAAAATCCGTAAGATTGAGCTGTGCACTGTTTGTATACATCGCGGACATCTGCCTGGTTCGAGCAGTGAAGACCACGTGTCAAACGGGGCATCCATGTTGTAGTTAGAACGGTTTATGTTAAACAGTGATCACCGAGGAGAAAAAACTACAAGGAGAAAATGGGGTTTCAGTTTCGTCATAAGAACGAGGGCCGACGGGATCGGTAAAACCGGATCCCGAATAATTCAGTTTCCGGTGGTGTTACAATGAAATGTGCCGTATCGAAAATTGAGGCTACGGGATCGGCGCTTTACGGTTGGATTTATCGACCCATAGGCTACGGGCCTGGCGGTGGTAGTGTTAACCACTCATGCCCTATAATTTGGCAATAGCCGATCTACAAGTTCACAACACGTTGCAATGTGACACGTTGTGCACTTGTAGATCAGCTATGTTTGAAAAATTGTGAAAAGATTTGGACAAATCTTAAAAGATTCTGCTGTAGATGGGGACAACAGGGTTATTACTGTTTTTATGAATTTATTCCCCCCAGGTGGACAACATCATTATAATTGGCGAACACAACAACATTAACCAAGAGCTGGAATGGAGCATCAAGAACTACAGGAAGGACATAAACGACAAGGTCCTGGTTGTGAAAATTCTCAGGTCTGCTCCTTTGGTCCAAATACACCAAATCTCTTCCCTGAAAATAAGATTTGTTCTTTTTTGTCGCATTGTGAGCTTGTAGATCTGCTATTTTTGCCGAATGTTCGCCCGAGAATAGGGACGCTAGGGTTGGTGTGGTTAAGATAAAATCATGTCATCTTACTGTAAGTGACTTAATCACAAACCGACAATCAAGCACATATTCATAAATCTTACTTAAGCATACAGTAGACATTATCGTATGTCTACAGTGAATTTCCTGATGGATAGTATGTACTGTAAAAATGGCAATAGACATCCTCGGAACCATATGGAGAAAGTAGACTGGCATCAGTTACAGACAACGAGGAATTAAGCCAATATCCAAACCCAACTTGTTTTCAATTAAAGACACAATGAGAATTTTATTATTTATAATATTTATCTTGCTTAACATTGACTTGTTGACTAATTGATTAATTGACTAATTGATTTGACAAACTGTAAGTTGGGAGTGGGTTGTTATATCAAACAGTCCACCCTAAAGATGTGAGATCACTTCCTTTTATTAGAAATGAACCTGATGAAGCACATTTACAAAGCACTTTTCTTTTGTATGGAACCAATGAAAACAAATATGCGGCAGTGAAGAAATGTTTAGGAGTTATTAGGAGGAGTGTGAGGTCTTTTCTTATGGATATGAATCGTGAGAAGAAGTTTAAATTCTTTATGTTGTGCCTTTGTTCCCAATCTTGACCAGGTCGTGCATGGACCAAGACCCAAATTGTGTGGTGGTTTCAGGCTTCAGTGAGCAAGTCCTCAGGTAAAATGTCACCTGTTCAACTCTCATTCAACACCACATTTCTTGTACACACTGCCACTACGCAAACTTACAGTATAATCTCACTAATCTTTGTTCACATAAGTTGTTGTGGTATACTTTTTGAAATATATAACTTAAAAAATGTTTCTAATGGGAGTGAATGGGGCTCGGATTGCTCAAATTTGGGCATCAATGACGTCATCAGCTATAGGCTCTTTCTGAGCCAAGCCATCTATAAAGACATGAATGGCGGTCGCGTCGGGCTGATTTCACTGAGCTTTGTTTTTTGACTCGCATGTCACAGGTCCAACTCTGTCGCAAACCCCGTCAACTACCTTTTTTCACTGCCGAAAACTAAATAATCTACGATGACAAAAACTAGACGCATTGTGAGCTTTTAGATCAGCTATTTTTAAGTATAAATCAGGCAATTACGACGACATCACGTCCCGCCAAAATACATTTCTGTCTACTAAATCAACAGTAGATTTAGTGAACTAAAATCTTATCATATTTAGTCAACTAAAATCTTATGCCATTTAGTCAACTAAAATCTTATATTTAGTCAACTAAAACCAGACTAAAATAGGCCACATATGGGCTCTAATGCAGCCTGATCGGGTTTGAATCCCGATCCCGACAACCTTTGCTGTGTGTCACTCCCCATCTCTCTCCCCGTTTCCTGTCCTATTCCTTCACTATCAATAAAGGCACAAAAGCCCCCAAAAATATGAAACAAAAAACAAAACTAAAACATTTCAGATGACTAAAATATGACTAAAACTAAATGGAATTATATTCAAAAGTCTATGACTAAAACTAAATCAAAATTAACACTGACATACAGACGTACACATTACATTACAGTCATTTAGCAGACGCTTTTATCCAAAGCGACTTACAATAAGTGTATTCAACATAGGTAGGGAACGAAAACTACTAATCACCAGAAGTTTTTAAGTACATTTCCTGCAAAAACAAGCAACCAAGAGTATACCTAGCGCTAAGGTAAAAGTGCAATATATCAGCTACCTACTTTCTTAAACAGATGAGACAAAAATGGCAAAATCAAATGAGCACGAGCTAAAACAAATAAGTGTATCGACTAAACAAGATCCAATAAAACAATACAAAAATAAAACAAGAGTTCGTACAACTAGTTAACAACAAGTAGGCCAGGCAAAGAGGAAGGATAGTGTTGCCTGAAGAGGTGGGTTTTCAGCCTGCGGCGAAAGATGGGCAGTGACTCTGCTGTCCTGACATCAGTGGGAAGTTCATTCCACCACTGTGGGGCCAGAACAGAAAAAAGTCGTGACCGTGTCGATCGACCAGAAGGACCGTTGAGTGGCGAGGGAGTCAGTCGCCCCGAGGTGGCAGACCGGAGTGGTCGGGCAGGGGTGTGGGCATTGACCAAAACCCGGAGGTAAGAAGGAGCTGTTCCTTTCACTGCTCTATAGGCTAGCACCAGGGTTTTAAACTGAATGCGAGCTGCTACGGGGAGCCAGTGCAGAGAACGGAGAAGGATAGTTGTGTGGGAGAACTTGGGGCGGTTGAACACCAGACGAGCCGCAGCTTTCTGAACAAGCTCCAGAGGTCTGATGGCTGATGCCGGAGCACCAGCAAGGAGGGAGTTGCAGTAGTCCAGGCGGGAGATGACAAGAGCCTGGATGAGCACCTGGGCTGTTTTCTCCGTGAGGAAGGGGCGAATCCTCCTGATGTTGTAGAGGAGGAATCTGCAGGACCGTGTCACTGATGCGATGTTAGCCGAGAACGACAGTTGATCGTCCAGGGTCACACCCAGATTCTTCGCAGTCCGAGTTGACGTCACCACAGCATTCTCAATGGTGATGGCCATGTCTCGGTGAGGACAGCCCTTCCCCGGGATGAACATCAGCTCGGTCTTGTCCAGGTTGAGCTTCAGGTGGTTCGTCGACATCCACTCCGAGATGTCAGCCAGACAAGCAGCAATGCGTGCCTCCACTTGTGTGTCAGAGGGGGGGAATGAGAGGATCAGCTGGGTGTCATCGGCATAGCAGTGGTAGGAAAAGCCATGGGAGTGGATGACAGCACCAAGAGATGTAGTGTAGAGAGAGAAAAGAAGAGGACCCAGAACCGAGCCTTGGGGAACCCCAGTAGTGAGCCTGTGTGGTTCTGACACAGACCCTCTCAGCATCACCTGGTAGGAGCGACCCGTCAGGTAGGATGCAAACAGGGAGAGTGCAGAGCCTGAGACACCCATCCCCTCGAGGGTGGAGAGGAGGATCTGGTGGTTCACTGTGTCGAACGCTGCAGACAGGTCCAGGAGTATCAGGACGGAGGAGAGAGAGTTCGCTCTACACACACACACGCTCTACACACACACACACACACACACACACACACACACACACACACACACACACACACACACTCTGACCTCTCATGTGTTCCTGTGTCGTCAGGTTTGTGGCAGAGCGCTGTTCATCTCGGCTGCTGGAACATGTGGAGCATATAGACAAACTGCACAACATCCCTCCTCCTCAAGGGGCTCTACAACCTCAAACCACAACCAGTGTCACCCCTCTACCAACCAGCCCTAGGTTAAGGTAATGTTTCCTCCATGGTCACTCATTGACAGTGTTGGGGGGGGGGGGTCTAATTTGACAAAAGTACAGTTTTATATTTATGAAGTTACTGTAATAGTGGTAACATAGTTATTTTATGGGTTAATATTTATATTTAAGTAATACTTCACCACAGTTATGCCAGGTAATGCGTTACAATCTGCGTTACCAGCTGGAACTTCAATAAATCAACTTAAGCTTGTACCGTCATTACAGAGTTGAAGTTATTATTTTGGTGAATGTAACGCAAAAAGTAATATGTAGTAAGGCATATCATATATTACATAATAACTTTGCTTTAAAGTGACGGTAACTAGTATTATGTAATATGCTGTGGTGTTTGTAGTTGGTCTAACTGCTCTTCTATCGAGGTCGGGTAGGACCACTACTATACAAGCGTATTCCATTTACTGGTTGACATGAGGTATTGCATTGAAGCCCAAAGCGTGTCCTCTGCCCAAACAGGCTTTCTGTATTAGGTCAGCAGTAGAAATGTCTGCGCTTGCGTGGGAGAGACCCAGGTTCAAATCCTGATTCCCGGGTAGGAATAAAAGTTACGGATTGCAGCTTTAACTAAAGCTGTAGTAAATTAACTATCCACCTTCCTTATCTCAATCCTGTGTTCTTCCCTGCACCCCTCGCTCTCGGCCTCTCCAATCCTCCTCCATCTTGACCTCAGGTGGCGAGGCGTGCGGGTGTTTATCTCCTCCACCTTTCGGGACATGCACGCCGAGCGTGACGTCCTGGTGCGCAGCGTCTTCCCGGAGCTAAGGCGCCGCGCAGCGTCCGCCTACCTCTACCTGCAGGAGGTGGAGCTGCGCTGGGGCGTGACCGAGGAGGAGTCGGAGCGCGCCACGGAGCTGTGTCTGTCGGAGGTGTGTCGCAGCCAGATGCTGGTGTGCATCCTGGGGGAGCGGTACGGACTTGTGCCCCCGCGGCCCGCCCTGCCCGACCTGCCGCAGTACAGCTGGGTAATACGTTGCATCATTAATTTATTAATTTTGTATATATTATTATTATTATTATATATATATATATATTTTTATGACATTTTGTTTCCACAATTTGCAGAGACACAGCACATAATTACAATCAGTTTTTCAGTTTTTTCCCATTTTCTTTTTTCTTTTCAGTTTTTCATTTTTGCAATAATCAGCAGTAATATATTGCAGATCAGTGCTTTCTAGTGTTTTTTTTTATTTTTAAAAGATCAACTCCAACTTTCCCCCTGCTCCCCAGTACCCCCCCCCTACACCCACAGAAACAAAACAAACTTGAAATACAGAGGAAAAGGAAAAAAGAAGCTAAAAAGAGAAGGCATGAAAAGAGAAAAGGAAGTGAAAAGTTAACTCGACTTCATAGTGTTCAGTGCCTGCATCTCAAGAGTTATAATCCAGTATGTTTTTTTTGTTTTTGTTTTTATGAGTGAGGCAGTTGTTTTTAGTTTATGGGTGGGTTCACTGAAATCATTGATGTGCAGTCATGGCATTATGGCTTCTTTTTTTTCAGACTGCAGTCAAATTTGTTTCTCAAATACGATGTTTAGGACTGACTGTCCACATTACTGCATGTCCAAATGTAACGTCCCTGTCATTGTCCGTGCAGTTAGCCACTGCCCCAGCAGGCCTGTCCGTCACAGAGATGGAGATCCGTCAGTTCCAGGCACTGTACCCAGACACGGCACACCAGCAGATGTTCTGCTACTGCAGGGATCCAGACCTCACCAAGTATGTTAGAACGTGGTCCCACCATGGACGGGGAGAGTAACACCATTACAGTTTCAGTGAACGTGTTCCTTACTTTTGTCTAGTTTTGTACAATGCAACAGAAAATATTACAACAGTCTAATTTCACATTTTTACATAATACAGCATGATTTCATAGTACAAAACATGGCATCCTATATATTACAATTGTGATGTCGTGTCACAAACAAAGGTGACATCCAGATGTGATGTTACTGGGTGCAATAGATGTCACAAACGTGACCTAGCTTTGCTAGTGCTCTGTCCGGCGCTAGTGGATTTTCAGGCTGCAAAGCGGCCTAAACATCTACTTATACAAAAGTGGTAGATCAGTGGTTTTCAAACGTTTTGTGCCCAAGGCAAAAGGCAAGCCAGGATCTCAAGGCACACCTGTATTGCAAAATAGCCTTATAATAAATTGAAAACTAATTAACTAGTAGTTAATTAGTAGTACTAATAATGTTGTGGGTTGTCACAAAATCCCTAGACACACCTGGACTTGTCTCACAACACAGCTGTGTGCCTCGGCACACCGTTTGGGAACCACTGGTATAGATGTTTAGAATGGTGCTTTTCCAAAGTTCTTTTCGAGTTCATGTACTGGTTTTTAGGTCCATCTGTGTGGTTCCTCAGGTCAGTTCCAGTGGCGTGGAGGTCAGACTTTGCCCCAGAGTCGGCAGAGGCAAAATCTAAAATGGCCGACCTGAAGACGAGGATGTTGGCTAGTGGTGTGAAAGTGACAGAAAAGTGAGTGCTTCTTCAGCTCAACTCGTACTCTCCTGGAGCAGTATCGTCAAAGGGCGATTCTGTTTAAATTGACTTTTTAGGTGATGTACAAGAAAAGCAGGTGATAAATCTTTTTTTTACAATACATAAAGATGGAGGCACATCCAAACCTTTGAAGTCATCGGATTGCATTCCCTGAGATGGATAAAAGAAGTCATGATTTCCTTGCACTTGAGGAAAAAAATTAAATGAAATGCTTCTTTGTAGATTGCCAATGTTATTTTCAAATATGTTATAATGCATGTACCGGTATACACATTTTAATTGAAATTCATACGTTATTTATCCTGCCTCCCTATTTAGGGCATCTCATTATTTTACATTTATAGCTTTTTTTTCTTCCATTTATTGAATAATACAGTAATACAGAAAATGGGGAGAAAGACATGGGTGATGCTCAGCAAAGGTCGTCAGGCTTGGGAATCGAACCCGTGACTTGCTGTCAGTGATTAGAGCCTAGGCCAATCGGCGCTGGGCATGTCATTAGTGACAAAATATACTATAAATAAAAGCCACAATGTGCTCACAAAAGTCACATGTGCTCACAAGCTTACAACATGTGAGCTTGTTGATGCTGCTATTTTCACTATAGTCGCTTTTTTAAGATTTCTTTAAAAGCTATTTCAGAATAGGGGGTCCGCAGTCAGAGTCAAAAACTCTACAGAGGCAAAAAACCTCCACTCGCAACCTCCGCTCTCTGGTAACACCAACCTTCTCTGCATCCCCATGACCAAGCTCTGTACCATGGACGACCGGGCCTTCTGCTCGGACGCTCCTCGACTCTGGAATGCCCTCCCTAACCACCTGAGAGCACCGCAATCTGTTGATGCTTTTAAAAGAGGACTTAAGACCTACCTTTTTAATAAAGCGTTTTTTTGCTACACTTATTTTTCTCCTAGACTTTATGCCTTCATGTGATTTTAATGTTTTCCATTTATTTTTTAGCCATGTCATGTTTTCAAATATTTTACCCTGATTGAAGCACATTGAGATTTGTTTCAAATAAAAAGTGCATTATAAATAACATTAATTATTATGAATATTATAAAGGCTATTCGGGGGTCCTTGCTAGCATGGTAAAGTTTGTGAAGCCCTGACTTAGTGCACTTCATTTCTATTGACCATACCTCTCTTTAACAGCTATCCGTGTCAGTGGGGTGGGGTTGTGGACGGGAAGCCCTATCTGAAAGGTCTGGAGGACTTTGGCAAGGCGGTGCTGGAGGATGTCTGGACAGCTGTCCTGAAGCACTTTGTGGAAGTAAGTGACTTGATTCATTCACTTGAATCCCATTACACCCCTCCAGCAAATCCATACCCCATGAACGTCACCTTCAACAAACTTCTAGAATATGATTTAGTCTGTACTCAGGTTTAGCAAAACATTATTTAGCTATCTATTCAATAATGACAAATCTTGACAATGACACCAAGTGCAATTTATTAACAAACTGTAGCAAATATGGAGATGTTCAGGGTTCGATTTGTAAAAGAAACAGCGGGAGGGACATTTTCTCAACCACTTAAGCCTGAATACAAGAACGCTCGCCCCAAAACACGCTCGCCCGGGTCTAATTCGGCGACCTCAGAACGGTCGCCACCAGGTATTCCTAAACGTAACCTCAGTTAAACTATGCCTAAAACGAACCTTATTCCTAAACGTGATTTAATAATCTACCACACTGGAAGGAGGACGATGAGGCAGAAGCTGGGTTGGATGTCATCGAGCAGGAGGTCCACCAGGGGGCACTACAGAGGCAGTTCTATGGCAGAGCCAAGCTACTGGCCGAGGCTGTGGAGAAGATCCAGGAGGCCCGGACCAAAGGAGGCATGCTGCTGGTGGAGGGAGCACCAGGAGAGGGCAAGACTGTCTTCATGGTAGGAGCTGCAACAGTTCACCAAACTATTAGATTGTTGCTGTTGTGGGGCAATAACCTCTTATCTCCATATTCTAACTTTTTGTTTATATTTTTTGTAAATTAAGGCCCTTCTTGACCATTCTACAAGTGACACGCAAAAGTATCAAAAGTAGCAGATCTACAAGATCGAAACGCAGAACAAAGCGACGCGTTCTGAGCTTGTCGAGCTGCTACTTTTGCTGTTTTTGAATTTGAATCCTGAAAAGGAACAGTTGAGATGAGATTTCCACCCGGCAGAGACTAGGTTATGAAAAAAATAATTGATTAATAATCAATCCCTATTTTGGGCATATCATTATATAGGCGAAAAGCTTCCAAAAAAATACAAATAAATAATATATCAAAAATAGTTAAAATAGCTGATCTCCACAACACATCGCAAGCTTACAGATCTGATATTTTTTACTATTATTGCACAACACCGTTGTGTATAAATGAATGCTTAAGTAGTTAATCAATTCATTGATATATAAAACATTAGAAAACGTGTGATCTGCCTAATTTGTTTTAAATGACACAACAAAATTGCCACTTTAAGAGTATGCACACAGGTCTCCTGTTGTGCGGTACTGAACCAATAGTACAGTACTATTTGAGAGACGTACATTAACCCTTGGTCATTAACCACTTAAGCCTTATATACTTTGTCGTATGATGTACAGTGAAAGTAGACGGCTTATACTGTAAATCTTTGAAAATTGTTGAAAATGTTTGCCTATAATGACCTGCTCAAAAAAGGTTGAAAATTATTAATGTAATTCCTCTGCAGGAAACATGGTTCTATTGCCAGGAAGCTCTCTACTCTCCTGGTATAAAGATCAGAGTAGTGGTTGATTGTTGCCATCGTCATTTGTCGTCTTACCTGTCCCTCCGTACAGGCTGCCCTTGGCAACGCTCTCAGAGCCCCTGACAAGTCTAAGAAAACACTCGGCTGTGATTCTGTCATCTCCTACTCCACGGCTTCCAGCCAATCCGCACGCTCTGTGGAGAACCTTCTCCGATGCCTCATCCAATGGAAGATGAAGGACAGTCAGGAGGAATCACCTCTTCCTTCATCGTACAAGTACGTTAACCAGGCAGAACACTTATATTAAGGACACAGTCTTAGGGCTTGGAAATATATATTGACATTATGCCACTAGATATTGTTTGGAATCTTCGATATTGTAATATTGTGATATGGCATAAGTGTTGTCTTTTCCTGGTTTTAAGCCTTATTTTATGATAAAGAAAACACCTTCAAAAATACAATACAATATCGATACTGAGGTATTTGGTTAAAAATATTGTGATATTCTATTTTGTCCAGCCCTAAACAGTCGTTTTTACGGATGGCATGGCATTTGAATCAACTAATGTGTTCCAATTGCAGGTATTTGTGTCATGTTTCCCATGTCCTTCATCTTTATTTATAGTAATAATAATTCTTCTCCATCATAGAGATTTGCTGTCAGTGTTCCACTCCATGTTGAGTGAGGACAAGAAGGGCCAGCGGCTGACCTTGCTGATAGACGGGGCGGACCTCGTCTGCGATCGCAGAGGCCAGCTGAACTCTGATTGGATACCACAGCAGGTCCCACAGGTCGGTATTTATAAGTCAGTCCTTATCCACACGACCTCTGCGAGGTTCCACCACGGCAATGCTTTATTAAAGAAAGAAAAACCACACCCTAAATGATTTTAAAATGTTACATCACGGCTTGAATTCAAATTCATCATCTGAATTCTCCAATGGTGGAAACACGCAGAGGTTGTGTTGATAGAATGGGTCACGTACTTAAAGTTTGCAACTGTTGGCACAACAAAGTTTAAATAACTGTGTGACCCAAGAGGTTGGGATGCCAAACATAACATACGAGTCCTTCGTGATCATAGCATCAGACTTGTCTACATAAAACCGAATCAGGAATGACTGGTCAACCCACCTTATTTAACCAGGCAGTTGCAAAAATATATATATTTGTATTTACAAGACTAGCCTGTAAGTACAGGAATGGGTTCCGAGGGTACCTGCTATGAGGCTATGTTATTATTGCTATGTTACAGTGAGGTTGTGTAGTATGTAATATAATGTATTCTTGTCTTGCTATCAGGGTGCGTGTTTGGTGGTAAGCGTCACATCCAATTCAGACCTGCTGCAAACTCTGGCCAAGAAGAAAGGAGCCGTCTCGTTAGTCCTGGGACAGCTGTCCATGCTCGACAAGAAGGAGATCGTCCAGAAGGGCCTTGATGTCTTTGGAAAGAAACTCAGTGACTCTGCCTTCAACAACCAGGTTCTTATCACTCTTAGTGCTTATGTGACTCCACTGTGTCAATTACCGGTCCTTGTTCTAGTGTGTGGTGTGTCATAGGTGCCTCTCTTTATTACTTGAGCTAAAGGCTCAAGTCTGCAGACATTTAAATTAGCCTTAACTGTAGAATCTTCATGGATTGTTGTTTTGTACATGACACTCATGCATACAGATGTCATGTTGTGCGTGCATGCGTGTATGTGTGTGTGTAGCTCCAGACCCTGATGATGAAGAAAGGAGCAGCGAGTCCTTTGTATCTCCACCTGGCCTGTGAAGACTTGAGAAACTTTGCGTCCTTTGACAAGGTCTGTTTTCAGCCTCTTATTAACATCTAAGAGAGACAAGACAGTAATAGCTGTATGGGGGAGAGATTAATAAAGCTAAAAATATAAATAATGAAAGCAAATCATTTCTTATCTGATGATGATGGTGGTGGTGTCTGTATGTCTCTGTATGTGCTCCCTAGATGAAGGAGAGCCTTGAGAGACTGCCTCCGTCACTGAGCCAGCTGGTTCACTACAGTCTGGACAGACTGTGCTCCCAGTACAGAGGGGTGACTGGTCTCCGCCGGGCCCTGGCAGCTCTCACTGTCAGCACTGCTGGTGAGCTTTCTGCAAAGAAATAGTGTGAATAGATATAAAACAAAATAGAAAATAATAAAACCACAATGAGTAGCTGGTAGATCAGCTTTTTTCATAACATTTTGAAACAAGAGATGCGTAATTTCAATGTTTTTTCAAGGATTTTTTCTTTTATTAAAATGTAGTTTAATCAATTAAATTGTTGCACCCTTGCCTACACTACACGCAATTAATTCAAGGCACAACGAATGAAGACATGAACTGGTAACAGCTGCTACAGTGGCATATTCTCTTACCTTGTAGGCCTGAGGGAGAGAGACCTGTACGCCATACTGAGTACCTGCAGTGACCTGTCCTCACAGGAAGAGCAGGTCACATGGCAGGAAGTACTACGCCTGTCCAGGAAGCCCCAAGGACGTGTTCCCATGGCCACATTCACCCACATGGTGCAGAGTCTACAGAGGTACGCTCGCTCGGCCACTAAATTGGCTGTGAACTCTGCTGTTGAGTTTGTCACTCAATTTCCTTGATTACTTAGCATAATTATGCTGAATATCGTCACTGTTGGGCAGAAACCTTGTATCTCCATATTAAATCCTTGTATGTTTTGGACATACAACAAGGTTTCTGCCCAACAGCGATGCTAGTATGCTGACTACTATAATATAACTGATTGATCAAGAGACAATGCCTTTTGAATAGAAATATGGGCGGCAATCCCAAGGAGGAGTTTTGAAAAAAAAACATTTTCATTTTGACTCACAGCCTGATTGGTGCATCTCACGGCCATCGCACTGACGACCATTTGGCCCTGACCAATCCAGAGGTGAGGCGGGCCTTTGAGGAGCTGCTTCTCCCTCATGAAGCTGACAGAAGCAGGGCTCACCTCGTGTTGGCAGGTGAAACATACAGACCCATAGAGTCATAAATTACCTGCACAAATCATTGCTTATTTAGAATTTTATCAGCAGTACCACCAGTGGGCCCCAGCCCACAGGTTGAGAACCACTCTGTACAGTGTTTCTCTCTCTATTTCTCAGCTTATCTCTGGAGTCGAGCGGACCCACAGGGAACAAACACCTTCCTTCACTGTGAAGCCACCTCTGTCATGCATCTGTCTTCTCACCTGGTCAGTCATCTGCCTTCTCACCTGGTCACTAATCTACTCAAACCTTTTCATGTCAATGACTCCCAAACTGATTTTTATTTGGCCGGGGACCCCAATCTGAAAACATTTTGTGCCCTAGACCCTCAAAATTATCACACATAAACTTTTCCAAACCTGCAGCTTGCAGATCTGCTATTTTTGAATAGCCAACGTGTACAATATTGATTGTTAAAATGATTGTGATGCTGTATTAACACATTTATGCTGGGGATCCCCTGGAACCCCTCTAAGGACCCATGGGGGTCCCTGGACCCCACTTTGAGAACAACTGATCCAATCTCAACATCCATCACACAATGATGGATCCAGAACACAACTGCGATCTTGTTTTTGAGGTTTTCATTTCATATTTATTGTATGTACTGTAACTGTTTGTGTTTGGTTAGATGGGAAGCGACCAGTGGGAGGAACTCCGCTCTCTTCTCTCCAGCTACTATTTCCTGTATGCTAATGTGCGCCACGGCTTTCTGCACCACCTCCTGGAGACATACAGCTTGTATGGTGAGCAGAGAGGATCCGTTTCCATAGGGGTTTTTCAATCATATAACTTATCATACAGGAGTTCATTTGAAGTATATTTCATAAATGTAGGGTCTCAATCTGTTTTGACTTTTTTTCTCTTCTCTCCTGCAGACAAGAAGAGCAAGCCTACACTCTCTGGTAATTGCTCTGTGTGTGTTTGTGCGTGCATGCTGCGTGTATGTGTGTAATGACTGATTTACCTTTTCAGAATCCTCAACAGTACTTGGTGGCACACCATGTCGTATACCGAAAATAGTAGATACGGTACAAGTTAACGTGTCAGTGCAACACGTTGTGAGCTTGCAGATCGGCTATATTTGGTTCACGACACAGACACGGATCTCAAGTGTAAATGTCTGTTTCTAATCGACTCTTCACATGTTGCTTGTGAGCGTCTGACAGGTTTAAAAAAGAAAAGGGTAACATTCACAACTTACAGCCACATCTACTGTGTTACTTGTCTCCTCTCAGCTGCCAGCCAGGGAAACATGGAGGACTGCAGAGACTTCCTGCGGCGCCATGGTGCCCTCCTGTCCTCCTTGCCAGCTCTTTATGTCCAGCAGGCACTCAACGAGCCTCCTCACTCCTCCGCTCACTCCTGGGCACAAGGCATGATGGGTAAAGGAGGCGTTCGGGCCGTCCAGTTGCTAAACAACGATGAGGAGATTCTGAGAAGCAACAGGTAAGCGGGTTGTATCTGTGGTTGACCAGTGCCTAGTCTCTCAAGCCAGGCTATCTCTTCCACAGTCTTTGAATGCTACAGAGAGTCTGTAAGTTCTGCCCTTTAAAAAGTTGAGCTCTGCTCTTCAGACAGTTAGGATATTCGACCAATCACATACGGTGTTCAAATGTATTTTAAATCTACA
Source organism: Gymnoscopelus microlampas (assembly GCF_963454915.1). Taxonomy (NCBI): domain Eukaryota; kingdom Metazoa; phylum Chordata; class Actinopteri; order Myctophiformes; family Myctophidae; genus Gymnoscopelus; species Gymnoscopelus microlampas. The sequence goes on along the minus strand of NC_139942.1, from coordinate 43,727,672 downwards.
TTTCTGCTAAGCAGTTAGCTAGATAGGCTAATTTGTTTCCTGTAGGAGTAGAGGGGAGGGGGGGATCTGAACTGAAGTACAGACCGTTATGCGGAAGCATTTGAAAATAGTGGGAGCCAGCACATCTGTCTTGAAACGGAAACCCAATACCAGAAACGGAACTGAGCTAACTGCAAAAAAGTGGGTGGTGTCAGGAGCCATTCCTGCAAATAAAGGAAACACCAAAATGTCTTCCCTTACGTTCCCTTCCCATGATTATCTATCAGTTTCAGGAATAGAAATGATAATATGAATTTATACTTACTTACTACTTAACTATGAGGTAACGCACTGTTTCTCAAGGTCGGGTCTGGGGACCATCAGAGGTCCCTTACAGGTCCATTTAGTTACATTTGTACACTCTCAGAGTTAAATGAACACTGAGGATTTTGCATTGTAGTTTGGGGTCCCAGAGAAATTGTATCAAATGGCGTTCCGTGGACTAATAAATATCAAACTGGGGGTCCTTGAATTGACAATCACTGAGGTCACCAATATGGGGTGTCCTGTGTGTTTCAACCTAGTGAGCTGGTGTCGACATTCAGCTCTGAGCCCAGCTGTGTGGCACTGAGTCCAGATGGACAGCTGGTGGTGGTTGGCACTGGACAGGGCACTTTGCATCTCATCCACACACACACTGGACAGGTTGGTACCAAACTCTAAGAGCTTTCAATGTCACTGAAAGGACTTTAAATGCTGACTCTGTGAGCATTGAATTTAGATTTATTTTGTGATAGTTCAGCATTACACCCTCCCCAAGACCAATTAGTAGGGGTCTGCAGTGACAAGGTACTACATGGGGTAATTGGGAATTGGCATAACGACTAAATTGGGAGAAAATTAAAAATGGATAAAAAAGATCATGAAAAAAAAATCCAATCAACAATCTTCTTTCCTGTGAGCAGGAAGTGAAGTCACTGGTGAGCAGCTGTGATGGAATCACTAGCTGTGTCTTCTTAAGGGAGGGGCTTCTCTCTACGACCTCGTTTGATGGACGCATTGAGCTGTGGGACACTGATAATGGCTGCAGGTGGGAGTTTATACTAATAATTATTGTAACATATCTATATCAGAGGCGAGTTTCACCAGTTAATATTAATAATATATTCATTGACTGGATTGCTTGTTGCTTCTCTTCACAGGACTGGTCTAATTGACGCCCACTCCAACACGATAACAGGAAGTGATGTCACCGCAGACAGGAAGCACCTGGCAACCGTGTCCCTGGACTTCACACTGAAAGTTAGTTTGTTTAAATGACAGTACTTTAAATACCAAAACTCCCGAAGAGCATTGCCTCCATTTCCATCATGGAAATATTATATTACATATCTGTCTATATATTATACAATGCTGCTGTGCCCTACAGGTGTGGTCGTCTCCAAAGGGCCAACAGGTGGCAACCCTGCCGAGCACCAGCCCTCTGAACTGTGTGACCTTTGACCCCGAAGGTCACCTTCTAGCTGGGGGATGCTGGAATGGTACTGTGGTTGTCTGGAATTGGCTCCAAAATAAAACATTGACGGTAAGCATGGAATAATAACAATACCCGATAATGACACGTCAAATTAAAGCAGGCCTTCCTTCCCAGCAGCAGAGCCTCCGAATCAGTTTCAAGAAGCAGCCATGGTCACCAGTCGCCACTATGGTCTTTTTACACACTGTGTTATTGCAACACACTCTGCCATTGCCATTCTCCGCTCGTCGTATGACCCGAGAGGGTTCCAGATGTCCTTAAACAAGTGCTCCCAATGTGAGTGGGAGACCGTGAGAGACGAGTCTTTGACTTCCCTTCCATGCGCCCTTTGAATACACAGATCAAGCTAAAACAAGACGTTTATTCATTGCCTGCTTTTTTCTTGGACTTTTAGTTTGCCAGACAAGAGCTTCAGCGATAATGCAGGTGCTTAAAATCTAAAACTGTGTTCCTGTTCTTGTCGTCCATCTCTTCCTACACCTGGCCCCCCCCAGTCCCTCTCTGGTCACCAGGGGTCCGTGCGCTGCCTCTCCTTCTCGAGCTCCTCCTCCATGCTGTGTGCTGGAAGTATTTCCGGGGAGGTGAGGCTGTGGTCAGTGCCAACGTCCGCCTGTGTGGGGCGCTTTCAGGCTCACTGGGGTGCCACAGAGGCACTCTCCTTCCTGGATGGAGGAACCAGGCTGCTGACTGCCGGCTCTGACTTTAAGGTGAGGCTTTACACACACACACACACACACACACACACACACACACACACACACACACACACACACACACACACACACACACACACACACACACAGACACAGACACACACACACACACAGGTTTGGTTTTCTCCACAGTTTGCTTGAAGATATTCATAGATATTCTGTGGAGATATTCAATTAATTTAGATTTCCCCAGACATATCAGCTGAGATTACTGATCATCTGGCTACATGAGACTACATGTTCATGTGATTAAGAGTTGCTCCACTCACACAGTGCAGAAAATTAGTGTTGCACTGGCCTCTACAGGTTGAAAGTTTCAACTAGGTTGTACTGCTGGGCTCACCTGACCACCACACCCCTATTGTGATGTAATACTTGTTTAACCACTGACACCTGAGTTAAAACAGGTACTATTACATTATAAGATATGTTTATCTTGGACATTTGCTTTGCTCATTTATATATTTATACTTTACATGTTGTTCATTGAGACCACGCCGCTCTCTCTTTGGGATGACAATGTCTTGTCTCTTCTATCACAGCTCCAGCTATGGTCAGGGGGACTCGGCCGTTCAGTGGCTAAGTTCATTGAAGACGAGGTACTGTAATCTCCTGAATGATCTTTGACTTCATAAAATCAATTATTGAACTTTCCTTCCAAAACTACTGTATCTATATATTAATTACCCAGAACTAACATCGAGTTGTGTTTCATATAAAATCTTAGTATGCTAGTGTTCTTTTTGTATGACTAGGACCAGGAGCCTCCTGCAAAGAAACTCAGGAGCTCGGCGCCCGCTGCTCTGTGTACGGCCTCAACCGCACATTGCATCGCTGTTGGTTACCATGGAGACGGACTAAAGCTCTTCAACCTCAAATCAGGTGTGTGTTAGAGCACGTTCATTTCAGCGGACATGGCACTAAAACCTGCACTCTATCGAACAGAGCATAACACCAGTCTTTCACAGAAAGAAACAAGATGCCTTACAAAAGATCTTGATCAGCAAAGTGTGCGTTATTTCAGCCGAGAGGATATGGGCCAGTGTGGACCTCCACGTGTCCATCCTGTGCCTGACGTGGCTGGCTGCGAACGCAAAGGCGAAGGTTCCTGGGAACACCGAGGCGAAGGTTCCTGAGCTGCTGGTGTCTGGTGGAGGGGACAAGTCACTGAGGGTCTGGATGACCAGAAGAGAAGAGGAGACGCTGGTAGGCCTAGAGTTAGTAGGAAAGATTCAGATGCAGCAAGGCCCCATCCTGGCTCTCGCCCAAAACTCCAGATACCTGGCCTCTGCCTCTGGTGAGTATTGATGGAGATAAAGTGGTCAATTTAAAAAAATGCAATTACAAAAAATCTTGGTCAACATTAAAAAGGAAGATGATTATGTCCCCCTGCTTGGGGGGCTTTCACGTACGAACTGTACCAACTATAAACTACATTAAATAGTTTTGTGTTTGCTTACCAACTCTACTTTTGCTGTCATTCAGATGACTTCACCATCGCTCTGTGGTCCATGGGGGACCTGAGGAACATGACCCCTGACACCTGGGTTGACCCCACTGCTGCCTGTGTGCTACGGGGTCACAGTGGAGGGGTCACCTGCTTGGCTTTTAGCCCTGATGGTCTGGAACTACTCTCTGGTGGAAAAGATCAGGTACTGTATGTGTGTGTGGGTTTGTGTGTACGTGTGCAACCTGATCCAACCAGGGCTGTCACGAACATGACATTTTGGAAACATAATTTGGAACATATAAATAAAAAATTACATTTCTGTTTACCATTTATTTTTATTTTTATTGATTGAACATTTTATTATTCTACAAAGCCCATTACTGACATACAAATAAATTACTGATATGGTAATGACGGGTACCAGTAATCAAAATCATGTACTATGTATTATGGTCAGAACAGGCATAAACCTTAACATCCACAGCCACATGGTCCTCACTGGCTGGGTAGATTCCGGGAAGGGAACAACGAACATGTTGACATTATCTGGGCGCAGACGACATGAAAATATGGCATTTCTGTTTCGTTTTATCCAGCTGTTTTCATACAGACGAATGGAAACCATTCTAACGATAATGTGAAATTATTGCAATCAATTCAAATAATTGTGATCAGGCGATTATGTCGTAAATGTGATAGGCTGCCGCCTACAGTACCTGGAACGGTGGGTAGGCCATGAGTGCATCATGGAATGTGTTTATTTCAGGCTCTGATGGTTTGGGATGTAAGCTCATCTCTAGCAGTTCTCTCCAAGTCTCTCCCTCACTCTCACAGAGACTGGATCACTGGCTGCATCTGGACCTCACGCTGTGTGGTGAGACTCCCTTACAGAACATTATATTACATTACAGTAATTTAGCAGACGCTTTTATCCAAAGCGACTTACAATAAGTGCATTCAACATAGGTAGGCAAGAAAACTTCAAATCACTTTTTCTAAAACAAGCAACTAAGAGCATACCTAGCGCTAAGGTAAACAGTGCAATATATCAGCTACCTACTTTCTTAAACAGATACAGAACAGAACACACACACTGGGTTTCACTCCAAGAGTCAATTAAAAAGAAAAATAAATAATAATAAAATGTTCTTGTGTTGTGGAACTTGTGGTGTCACTTTTGTATGATTTATCAAATAAGATTAAAAAAATCACACCCTGTGTGAAGGAAGTGGTGCCTTTGGGGCGGGGCTTAACTAATTTCAGTTCGTCCCTATTGGTGGTCTGAGTCCACTTACCAAATTTGTACTTGGTAGCATGCTGCAAACTGGAATAATGGCTGTTTAAAGCCCAGCCAATGGGCAGACAGAGGGGGCGGGGCTTAAGTAATTACAGTTCGTCCCTATAGGTGGCCTAAGTCCACATACCAAATTTGGACTTGGTGGCATGCTGCAAACTGGACTTACGGCTGTTTAAAGCCCAAAGGACGTCAAGTGTGTGTGTGTGTGTGTGTGTGCGCGTGTGTTCGTGTGTGCGCATCTGTGCAGTATTGGCTTGTGTGTGTGTGTGTGTGTGTGTTGAAGTGGCGCATGTGTTGCTTCTTTGCCGTGTTCAAACATACGGACGGACATAACATACGGACGGACACACAGACACAGTCAAATGTAGAGCGGCTGGCACCGCTAAAAATAATAATAGTTATTATTTGAAGATGTGAAACAGAAGTGATGTAAACAGAAGTGAACCATAATGACTTTCTTCCCACATTGTTTTCTATGTGTATTATCTCTATCCCAGGTGAGCTCCTCCAATGATGGCAGGCTGCTTGTATGGGACCTGCAAGCAGGCCAGAGTCTCAGGGAGATCTCCTGGAAATGTCCCCTCATCTCTGTCTGCTGTCTGGTGAGTGGACGTCACAGTCCATTAATACATTGAATATTCAAGACTCAAGATGTGTGTAAAATCATTTGGTTTTGCATTGTAGCAACAATAACAAAGAAATAATTAAGAATAGCAACAGTGATATGTAGAAGCCAGTTAAAGCAAAGTATGTACATTCACTCTTTTTAGTCTGTTACTGTCAACATGAAATGGTTAAGAACCACACACATAAACAATAGTAGGAACCATTTTTTTTTTGTGTGTGTGCAGGAGGAGTATGTGATGGCGGGCAGTGTGGAGGGTTCTCTGCATGTGTGGAAGTGGGACACTGGCATGGAGATCAGCCACATCTCTGCCCACCGGCAGCGCCTTCACCACTGTTCTATTATTCCTCCTAAAGGTATGCCTCCATAGAGGACAACCTGTGGCTGTGCCTTATGGAATCAGATCACTGCCATTACTCCTAACTTAAAATAAAGGTTTCAAAAACTTGACAAATTATTTGCAAGACTGAAAACTCGCTTTGAATCTTTGAAAAAAAGTTTTCAATCTTTGAACAAAGATCTTGCTATAACAGGACGATTCACGTTTTGGCCTATAACTCTTGAACCGTAGGTCATACAATCAAAATTCTTTACCCTTGGATTTCTTGGATTATTACGGAACACCCCAAATTTACTCCTGACAAGTTTTCCGCCATGTTGCGTTTTTGTTGCATAACACAGTTTGTGTTGCGACTCCTACCAATTTTGTCCAAACCTCACCCAAATTGGTACACATTATCCCTGACGTCATGTTATCAAGATGTATCTGAAAGGCAATCATAGTCAAATAAAATGGAATTTGAAAACCTGACAAAGTTTTCAGGAGGGACACATTTGCACATCATGCCACAAGCATTGCTGGACCCATCAGTGAGAACATTTGAACACACACTCCCAGTAGGCCAAGGAAGAACCTCCATTCAAAAGTATTCAGATTATCCTGGAATAGCACCACCATGAGGTCAATTTTAGCTACCTGGCCTGGTGGAGACCTGCTCCAAGGAGCTTTTATACTAAATTCATACTGATGCATTTCTCTTGTTTTGTTTGCCAGATCCTTGCATAGAGGAGTTGCTGCACCCTGGTGTTGTTTGTGACGGCTGTGGGGGGGGCATTTTTGGGATCAGGTATAAGTGTACAGTGTGTGACGACTATGACCTGTGCTCTGGCTGTCAGTCCACTGGGCTTCATGAGGAACACCGTCTGAGGGCCATCCAGCATGGTAAACTTCCGAAACTTTGTAGGTGCACTTAGACGGCCAATCCAAGGGACTCTTCTGATTGGTCGATATTTGCCCCAAACGTGGACAGAGATGCGCGACAGAGATGCTCACAACGCGTCGCGATGCGACGCGTTGTGAGCTTGTAGTTCTGCTATTTTCAAAAGATTTTTATACATTTTGAAAACTTGAAATGGTACTTTCTGCATAATGAGTACTTTTACTTTTGGTACTTTAAGTAGGTTTTGATGCCAATACCTTTTGTACTTTTATTCAAGTAAATGTAGAATTCCGGACTTTTAATTGTAGCAGAGTATTTCTACATTGTTGCAGTATTGATACTTTTACTTAAGTAAAACATTTGATTATTTTTTTCCACAACTGGCATTTGCATTGACAACGTGTCTGTTGTTTCAGACGACGATGACAGCGCAGAAGTCATAGCGGAGGACATGCTCGTTGCCACTGCATCTGATGATGGGACAGTGGAGCTTTGGAAGCCCTTTCAGGTACAGTAAACGTGTCCTGGTTCAATGAGGGAATTGCAGTTTAAATATGATATTCATATGAAGACAGTAAAACGAGCATTAAGCATACTGTACATAAATATGTTTTTTTATGGCGTGGCTCTGCTGGGTCAGTCTGTGTGTCTTCGTGTTTGATTGATTGATTGATTGAACTTTTTATTAGGAAAAAATAATGTAAAACATCACAATTACATTAATAATACTTTTGACTAAAAGGTCCGTCCAAAAAGTCCTTGTGGACTTGTTTCCGTTGAGGTCCTTGATATTCATTTCATAGACATATAGTAGCAACCAAAACAGTTCAAATATCAACATAAAATACAGGGAAGAATAACAAACAAAAAAAGCAAAAAGCGTGAACAAAAACAAAAAATATGTACAAAAAAATGGGAGGGGGGGGGGGTCGACTGTCTACCGGGAAACTGGTGCTACCTCCTCTTTTGGCCTCCAGAAAGAAGAGTGTTTAGGGCTGTTTTAAATGAGCCAAGCGAACTGCATTTTTTTGAGGGATGGGGTTAGACTATTCCATACCTTGGAATAGTCTTCTGTTGAAGGAGAATTTGCCCATGTTTGTTTTATGGGTGGATGGTACCAGATTGATGTTTACGCTCCCTCTAGTTTCGTGACTGTGGGTGTCACTAACTTTTTGGAGGTATTTAGACAGATACGCGCGTATAGGGGGCATTTCGGGCAAATCTGCATTTACAATTTTGAAGACCAATTCCATTTTTAGTTGTTTATCCCTGTCTTCCACCCTGAGCCAGCCTAGGTTGGCAAAATGAGTGGGAGAGAAGTGGGAGCAAATTTTACAAACAGTTGGACCGATCAGCAGTAGATTTCTTGTGCACACTGCCAGAAGGCCCCAGAATCGACTAATTGTTTTCACATATTTTATCATTTTTCAAAAAAAAAAAACAACATTTTTTTTCAGAATGACTGGGGTCATGGTTATCGTGTCTTTGGGTCTGTTTTTTACGATTCTTACGCCATAATTTACGATTCTGTCCCTATCGGTACATAACTCAAACGGCGCTGAGTCGGCTCTAACGTTCGGCACAGCGACTCTCTCGCCTAACGGCTCACTCGGCGGTGCCTCTTGTTGCTCAAGCCCGCCAGAGACGGTGCGCCTCAGTCGTTGTTACTGTTTCACCGAAATGCCATTTCCTGGCAGGCAAATCTGAATTGCCGAATCTGTGTTGCCAAATTGACTGTGTGTGTGTACCTTATGTGTGTATGTACTGTCCTGTAGGTGGAACACTTCAGTACGTTCCAAGATCACAGTGGATCAATCTATGGAATGGTGACCAAGGACAGAGTCCCAGAATTCCTCTCTGTGTCTGAGGACGGTTCACTGAGGTGCTGGACATGGTCTAAAGGTAATACAGTCTAGTACAGAGTCTAGACTATATTTAAAATTCTCTGTATTAACTAACTGTGAACTTGAGGGAATGTGTTTCATTCAGTAATGTCTCACTCTGCATTGCGTCCTGTGTTTCCAGAGATCCCTCCCAGTCTGAAAGGTAATGTCACAGCCGTGTGCTACTATCAGACAGACACCCTGCTGCTGGCTGGCTATGAATCTGGCCTGCTGGAAATATGGCAGCACAACACTGTGATTGGCCAAGCGCAGGTAATGTGATGTATTACCTGGATACCTGCACACACAACATAATGTAACGCGTTGTCAGCTTGTAGATCTATTTTCGGCTTTAGGGATTGAATGACCAAAAATGTTGCGTGTCAATAACTGAAGTATGAATACCTACAAATATGTGTATTTGCCAGCAGGCATGCATGAATTTGACTACAGTATATTATATTGGAGTATAACATGTTGACACAGATTTTGGATAAGAAAGAGTATAGTGTAGGACAATATACAGATATAGATTGGACAACACTGTGTATACTGTATACACACATTGCAGCATCAGACCGTGAATATACAGTACTTGTACTGAGGGGAGTGAAACCAGATTAAACTAGAAAAAGTGCTCCTCGGAGCACAGGTCTCTGCCAGGTCAGGTACGTCATTGTGGCCTCCTGGTGGCGCTATAATAGGCCAATGTGAAAAGGGTGCCATTTCTTCTTAGGCGTTTCACGGCAATCGGACACTGCATTCATGATTTGAGGCATTTTGTTCCGAAAATGTGTTTTGCTAAATTAGACCTGCTGGTTGCGCTATAACAGGCCAATGTGAAAAGGGTCGCATTTCTTCCTCGGCTTAGAGGGAATGTGCGTGTGAAGTTTCACGGAAATCGCAAGCTGATTTGAGGCATTTTGTCCAAAACGTACCAACTTTGGAAGCCAACCTTAGCCAATGAAGATGGAATATGGGAAATCGGACAGATCCGTGTTAATCACATGACTATAGAGATACTGTGTACCAATTTGCATGACGTAATAATATCAAAACATGGGTTTCGCACAAATCGGCCTCCTGGTGGCGCTATAACAGACCCATGTGAAAAATTTGGGCCAGATTGGCATCCAGGGAGTGTGTGTGTGCACAGTTTCGCAGCGACCGGGCCAACGGTGCCGGAGATTAGCTGGTAACGGACTGAAAAGGACACACGGACGGACACACGCACACACACACACGGACGGACAGGGTGCAAAACATACACTCTCGCCATGCCTTTTGGCCTGGAGGAGACAATAATACGATTGATTGGTCGAAATTGATAGTGTGTGTGTGCATGTACTGTACTGTAAGTAGATTTGTGTCATCATGTGTCAGGCCTCTGATAGCGGCATCACAGCCATCTGCTCCATGCCTGAAGGACAGTTTGCCGTCGGCTGCAGGAAGCCGTCTGTTAATGTGTGGAAGCTGCAGTGGAACCCTCAACACAGCGCTGTGAGGTAAACACACAGCACTGTCACTAATTGAGTATTTCCAATTTTCAATAATTTTACTTCTACTCCACTACATCTCAGAGGCAAATATTGTACTTTTACTCCACTACAATCATTTGAAAACTTAAGTTACTAGTTAATTTTAGATTTAGATTTTTATTACTAAACATACATTAACCACTTAAGCCCTGTATACATTTCGGCCCTTTGAAATGTGACACATTGTGAGCTTGTAGATCTGCTATTTTCAAATGATTTTTATACATTTGAAAAGTGGGACATTTTGCATTACGAGTATTTTCTACTTTTGGTACTTTAAGTACATTTTGATACCAATACTTTTGTACTTTTACTCAAGTAAATTTTTGATTCCGGACTTCTACCTGTAACAGAGTATTTCTACATTGCAGTATTGATACTTTTACTTAAGTAAAACATGTGGGTACTTTTTTCCACCACTGATTATTGTTCATGTTGTTGTCCATTTGCTCCTAGCCTGGCGAAGGTATCCACCTACAAACAGACGGAACCAGCGATGCACCTCCACTACATCTCTATCCTGATCGCTGCATTCGAGAGCGGACTCATAACTAAAGTCTCCGATGATGATGACAACTGGGAGAACACCATCAGCCAGTAAAATAGCCTGCTTTATATATGTTTACTGTGTGTTTTATGCATTGTGATGAGTATCAGGGTTCCCACGGTCATGAAATTCCTGGAGAAAAAATAAAATAAAAATGTTTTCCAAACCTAGAAAAGGTTTGGAATTAATCAAATGTTTTGGAAAATGGTTGGATATAATTTACATAGTATTTTGGCTATTGATTTTGTTCATAAAAACATGTCCCAAAACATGTCTAGCGTTACGTGAAATACGTGTGCCCTAATGTATACAGGACATCACGTGACAAAAAGAAGAGATCTACAAGCTAATAACACGTTGCACTGTGATACGTTAGCTTGTAGATCTGTTATTTTTGTCACGTGACTCCTTTGCTTTGTGAACGGAGTGGTCCCAATGTGGATCTCTGACTTCATGTGGCCAGTCTGTGACGTCAGCCATTCATGAGATCATGACATTGGTCGTCTATGACGTATCTATGACGTATGACTCCACATTTGGGCAAGATTTCAGATACAGTAGATACGTCTTTGGCCCTACTGGCAGTGAGCGTAATAAATTTCCCATGACTTATACGGCGGTTTATGAGATTAGCCCCAGACAAACAAACAGGCCCTTTTATGGACCGCGAGAGACACGCTGTAAAAAAGTTACTGGTACTGAAACCTAAACAGACAAATATGTATGTGTCTGTCTTGTGTCTCAGGTGGCAGAAGGAATGCCGCATTCTGGGACTACTGAAGGACAATAAGAAAGGCGTGTGGTTCATGGGCGAGAGCAATGGACGTGTCCAACTAGGCTTTGTAGTGAGTTTGACTGTGTGTATACGAAACATTGTCTCTAACAAGTGTGCAGTTCCAATTGTTTATTGCTAGAGGCTACTTATCACACAATGGGGTTTTAATACTTTTGTGTTTTAGGCATTTCTGTCCAGTGGTTAAAGAAATAGTCGCTTTCTGGCCATAGTAAAACAAAATTCTATTGTATGTCGGAGCTATTTTGAAATGTATATCATGTTCACCAAATAGCACTGTTCCCACAAACGTAACAAACAAGTGTTGCTTCTCTTCCTCACAGTTTGCCCTGGGCTCCATGACAACACTCCGTACTTCATTCAGTTGTACGGAACTGACTGACGAGCTAACAGATGTCCAAGCACTGAGGACCTTGGTAACGGCCTTTACATTGGATGAAGGTATGCTATTCTAACAGCAGCAGTTATATCATTTCTAATCTCTCTTTCTGCAGCATTTTCTTATTTCAAAGTTACTTACTGCAGTGGAACTTACAAATAACTTTTTAAATGAAAAGAACGCACCAGTGTCATTTTAAGATTTATTTGGGCTATTCAAAAATAGCAGATCTACAAGCTCATAGCGCGGCACATGAGCTTGTAGATCTGCTATTTTTTTAAAGAATCGTGAAAATGTTTGCAAAATAATATTTGAATATATATATATCTTTTTAAAGGGAACATTTGTAACTCAAATCTTTGCTTCATGGGTGTCCCTGGAACTAAATATTTTGAGATGGGGGGTCCGTGGCCAAATAGATATAATTCTGGGGGTCCTTGACATGAACAAGTTTGAGTAACACTGATAAAGCAACATAAGTTTTTCAGAAAACTGATTTATTTGAGTTACAAATGTTTGCTTTAAAAAATAAAAAAATGTGTATATATATATATATTCAAAGATTTGCTCAAATTCTCCACGATTTTTCAAAAATAGCCAAAGAAATTGACACAGATTGTTTCCACCGGTCTAAATGGGTTAAGTGCACCCGTAACAGTTCGTTGTTGATTGATGGACAACGTTGCTTTGTACATGAAGATCTGATGTGTGTTTGTACATGAAGATCTGATGTGTGTTTGTACATGAAGATCTGATGTGTGTTTGTACATGAAGATCTGATGTGTGTTTGTACATGAAGATCTGATGTGTGTTTGTACATGAAGATCTGATGTGTGTTTGTACATGAAGATCTAATGTGTGTTTGTACATGAAGATCTGATGTGTGTTTGTACATGAAGATCTCATGTGTGTTTGTACATGAAGATCTCATGTGTGTTTGTACATGAAGATCTGATGTGTGTTTGTACATGAAGATCTGATGTGTGTTTGTACATGAAGATCTGATGTGCGTTTGTACATGAAGATCTGATGTGCGTTTGTACATGAAGATCTGATGTGTGTTTGTACATGAAGATCTGATGTGCGTTTGTACATGAAGATCTGATGTGTGTTTGTACATGAAGATCTGATGTGTGTTTGTACATGAAGATCTGATGTGCGTTTGTACATGAAGATCTGATGTGCGTTTGTACATGAAGATCTGATGTGTGTTTGTACATGAAGATCTGATGTGTGTTTGTACATGAAGATCTGATGTGTGTTTGTACATGAAGATCTAATGTGTGTCTTTTCTATGCTCAGACTTTGTGGTGATTGGAGACATGAAGGGGAACCTGAGGTTCAACCACTCACCTGATGTGAGCTCCTGGAGCCAGTGGAAACCTGTAAGAAATGGAACGGAATGATGCGTAGTTTAATCAACCACTTTGTGAGAGTGGGTTGACACCAGTGGTGTAAAAAGTGCTCACATCTTTTGCTTAAGTAAAAGTAGCAATACCACAATATAAAAATACTCTGTTACAAGTAAAAGGCCTGTGTTCAAAATGTTACTTGAGTAAAAGTACAAAAGTATTGGCATCAAAATATACTTAAAGTATCAAAAGTAAAAGTACTAAAATGTTTGAAAATAGCAGATTTACAAGCTCACAACACGTCGCATTGGGACGCGTTGTGAGCTTGTAGATCGGCTATTTTCAAATAGCCCATGTATAGAATAGGGCTAAAGTGGTTAATGTATGTTTTATAATAATTCCCTGGAAAGCTGAAATAGAAGCTATTGCATTGTTTGGAATGACCAAACCTGCCTAACCAATGATGTCACTGGTAGGCAAACGTAACCTCAGTAGAACTATGTCTAACCCCTAACCTTATTCCTAACCTTAACCTCAGTAAAACCAATACAAGAACCGCTCGGGGCGATTGGTCCGCGAAAAACAATGGGGTCGAGTGTGTTTTGGGGCGAGTCTTCCGGTTACCGTAATAAGTGGTGCTGTTTGTTCCGTAGGCCCACAGTGACAGGATCAGTGTGCTCAGGATGACCAGAAGCACCATCATCTCAGCCTCCTACGACCGCACAGTCAAGCTGTGGGACAGGAGCACCAAGCGACAGGTATTGTATAGTAGAGTAGTATACTGTATAACGGTGGTTCTCAAACTTTTTCATGTCAAGGACCCTCAAAATTATGTTTTGTTTTGCTTGTTTTGTGCCAGGATTTTTCAAAAATAGCCAAAGTATAAAATATGGTTAAAGTGGTTAAAATGATTGTGACTCTATATTAACTAATTGTGCTGGGGACCCCCTGGTACCCCCCCAAGGACCCCTGGGGGAGTCCGCAGACCCCACTTAAAGAACCAATGCTGTATAAAAAAAGATCATTGGTTTCATTCACCTTTCTCTTGTCTGTGTATTTTTATTGTTTTTTTTTTTTATTTCATTTTGACTTTTTGTTTTCAGTTAAAGCGGGTTTGGTTTAGTTTTTTTTGTGTGAAAAGAATGTAGTGTTAGTTTTATTATTGTAATATATGGATTAAGACTGGACCGCTGGACCGTCCAGGCACCGAGGCTCAGTGTAGCCTGACAGCGCGTTGTGGGTTTGAGTCTCGATCCCGACAGCCTTTGCTGAATGTCACTCCCCATCTCTCTCTCCCCATTCCCTGTCAGCCTACTGTCCTGTCAATAAAGGCATAAAAGTCCAAAAACAAATCTTAATATATATATATATATATATATATATATATATATATATACCGTATATATACAGGGCAAGATTAAGCAAGGTCACAAAAATTGCAATCTACAAGCTCACATCACATTGCAATGCGACCCATTGTGACCTTGTAGATCTTCTATTTTTGCCAAAGACTAAAACTAAGGACATTTTCTCTATGATTTTCGTCCGTTTTAGTTCCAGTACTCTTCTAAACACACAACACTGTTTCAGTTAGTTATTGTTTTTTATTATCTTTTTTTTTTCAGTTATCCAAAATGTTTTTCCATAGTTAACTTAAATAACCTTGCTCTCCTTGCAGGTCGGTATGTTTGTGTGCAGAGGGCCTGTGTTGGTTCTAGAGGTGAACCCAGACCACCCCAATGAGCTGGTGTGCAGTGATGGAACGGGACGTCTCTACTTCCTGTCCTGGAACCAGTGATCTAATCATGCACACACATATTTGATCCATCTAGAATGCTTTATTGCTATACCAAATGCAATGTGTTAGAATTACTACTCACAAGACAAAATGCTAAAGAAGGAATTGCCTTAAATACCAAAGACTAATAATACATCAGAGTTATATAATAAGTTATATATAATACCTCTGGCATAATTATTTTTATGCCTCACTACATGCAGAATGCTTTGTGGCCCTCGATGCAGTGCACCTTATTATAAGCTGTTCATACTCTGTGTGTGCCTTGATACTGTGTGTACGTGGTTTACTTGTATCCTTAATGTAGATAATCAATAAAGGCTTTTCTAGATACTCAAAGTCGCTTTACAGAAAACAGAAACAAAATAAGAACTATACTTGGAAAGAACTAGTTAAAAAGGTTCAAAACTAAGAATACAAAAAAAATGAAAAATAAAAGGTAGAAAACAGGGATTTGGATTAGGTAGGGAATGCGAGTCTAACAAGGTGGGTTTTGAGTGTGGTTTTAAACGTGGCGAGGGTTGGGGCAGCTTTGATGTGAGCTAGGAGTGAGTTCCATAGGCTGGGGCACCGGCAACTGAGAAAGCCCTACTGTATGTCACCCCAGGTTCGTTTCTTTGTCTTGGGGATGTGAAGGACCAGACCAGACCTGAGGGAGCGGGAGGGGGCATGGTGTGGCGTTTGAGGAGTTCGGAGAGGTAGCGGGGAGCCCCGTAAAAGCTGCTTTAAACAAAATGTGAGTGGCAAGTGTCAAACCTTTTTATAAATTCTTCCCTCACCATGGTACTGTGACACCTTTTAGCAACTAAAAGGTTGCATCTTTCTGCAGATGCTTTTAACGCCAAGAGTGATGGTGGCTTTCAAGAAAGGACAATACATTCTGGTTATATATATATAGACTAAAAGTCCAAGGTGACAAATTTTGACCAGGTCCACAGTGCTTCAGTGTGATGAAGTCAAAGGATAACGCAAATCACTTCTGCACACATCTGTGCCGTACTCATTAAAAGTAGCCTACATTCTCAGCTTGAAAGGTACCTTTGCACAAGCTTAAGGGAGCTTAACACAGCATGTGCTTTAAAAAGAATCTTCAGTGTGGCATTATTGAGTTCTCAATCCCTTTGGATGCCATTAAGTCACGGACATACCTCTCAGAGGGTAGGTCTTTATTTCTGGAAAAACGAAAGTGAGAAATATGATATTGGTGTTGGATTTTGAATATGTACAGGAGATGTCCGAGAAGTGTGTCAAAAATACAGGTGTGTGTGTGTGTGTGTGTGTGTGTGTGTGTGTGTGTAAAAGATTTGGTAAAATGTTGCAAGTGGGGGTTCGGGTCAAGCATTTGTAGACCACGATAAACAGGCCCAATGAGACCATGAATGTCACCGTAAGCCCATTAACAATTTGTATCATTAGTTTGGAAAAAGGCACTAGAGTCTACAGATCTTAATGTGATTTTAACTTCACTGGTACTTTAGTGGCATCATGTGTGCTCAGAAAAACATGTCCATGGTTAAAACATGGGACAGAAGAAAATACGGTACACCCTAAAAAAAAAAGATCCTTATCCATTTTACACTCTCAGAGTTAGATTATCACTCAGGGGTTTACAGTGCTCTTGTTTTGTCCAATTCCCCGGAGTCACAGGCCAGTGGCTCACATGCTAACCTCTGACCCCTGGCTTTGCGAGAGGGGGGAGGTTGACATCTGGATGACATCTGCTGCTCTTTAAGGACCGCTGTTTGCTCACCATCTCTGATTCTCTCTCTCTTTGTCTGTCCACATTCACAGTCAACCGGTCTCTTTGCAGGACTTTCCTAATCACCTCAGTGATCACCGCTCCCAATTAAGAAGCCATAGGCTGCTGCCAAAATCTCTCTCTCTCTGCCTCTCTCTCTGCCTCAGCTGACATGTCCTTTGACCGTGTGAATCAATAGTACTCCCCACCGGCAGTCCGTTCATTAATCAACAGATCACTCTCCTCCTCTGGTCCTGCAGTGAGACATTATTGCAGTGAAGGACACTTTGACAGGCCCCAGAGGGCTGAGAGACCAGGAGGTATCAGATTCAGTCGGACTGCCAGGCAGACACGTATGGTTCACTAGATTGTGTAGGGAGGGAGGAAGGAAGAAAATTCTGTATGCGTCGTAATGTTTGTTAGCAAGGACTCTTTTTTTTTTTTTTTTGCAACTGCAATCAGATGCCACAATTTATTTTACTTTTATTCTTGCTTTGCGTTTATATTTTAACAGTGTCTCAAACCCATATTGCCAATAATAATAGATTGAATTTATTTGTTTTGTTATTTATTTGATTACATTGTGATTGATTGGACTGAGGGCTTTTCATATCAGTCTTTTATCCAGTATTATTATGTGAAATAGTCTTTATAAGTGACCATGGGGTTGGTAGGCCTAAGTCGCTGTGGCCACCAGAGGGTGACAATCAGTCTATAACTTTACATGAGCTGGGGGGAAAAACAATACAACAAAACTCATGAAGAATTTTGTGCAGCTTCATATCCATAGGCTACAGCTTGTGTATGAAGATATCTTTTCCAAAATCCCATAAATCTTCCCATCTAGATCATGACACGTCATGAATTGAATGTATTCGACCAAAGAAGATCAAGATAATTGCAATTATAATGCTATCATTTTGTCACCTAGGGAAAAACAAAACGTTCTTTGTTAAAAGGTTAAAACACTATATTCTGATAGTAATCATTGTTATAGAGTGTTTGTTAAGTGACAGAGGCCTCCCCATCTCTCCAGCTCTTTAATGAACAGAAAATACATTTTCAGGTAGGCTGAAAATGTTCAGCCAGTCAGGAAAGAGTACCCATTTATCAGCTTCAATTTTATAGTGTTCCAGTTCCAAGTTTGTCTAAAATCAAGTCTTAGTGTCATCACTTCCAATTTCACTTATTTAATCTGTATTCTGTGCGAGTTCTCTCTCCTGATTGCATACAATACTGTAGGTATCATGACCTGGAAATGCATTTTCTGTTTACTAAAGAGCAGGAGTAACCACTAGTAACTCCAAGTACTATCATAGATCTATTTAACACTTATATTAACAGAAAAAGATCACTTTACCCTACCTTTTAAGTTATCTTCTACACTTTAGAAAGCGCCAAATATTTGTTTGAATTTAGCTCTATGGATCATTTTACATTAATAATCATCCCACCCAGTTTAGAATGCACCTACTGAATTGGGCACTTTGCTGTGATTCCAGTATGGCCGAGGCTATTATATGCTCTAGACATTAAGATGTTTTAGTAAATGAATTTTGTTGTGAAACTGTTTGTTTCAGTGGATAATCCATCACTGTCCGTAACACATTTTCATATAGTTTATATAAACCGCTCACAAAATGTAAGGAAACTTGAATTTGGGTCATTATATCTCCCCTTTACTAATACCAATCAGTAAAGTGTTATATATCATTTTTATCTGTGATTAGTCACCTTTACAACGAGGTACAGCTTGTAAGCATCGGGCATTCGTGGAATGAGCAACACAGGCAAACGTGTGGGTAGCGCAGAGCAAAAATGTGCCAAAATCACCCAATATGCTTTTGCTAGTAATCGCTCTTGTTGTCCGTGCAATAGGGCAAGTGAAGCTGGTGTTCCGTTACGCAGATTACACATTATTTGATGTCAGCCCTGGTACCATATGCAGGCAGGTGTGTGCCAGTCAAAGGTGTATGACTGGCACCTGGGCCCGGCAACTTTGACATCTGTCTTTGGTACCGTTGTGCAAATCTTGCCTGTAAATCTATGGTTCCTCAGTGAAGCAAGGGGTCTGGGTTGTTGTCTTCCTTGTTGACTTCACCAGTCTCACAGAACTTAGTCCTAAGTTTGGAAATGGTACCAGGGCTAACACCTGCATAACGGAACACCAGCTTCACTTGCCCTGTTGCACGGGCCTTATCGTGACAAAAGTGGCATCTTTCCCCATCTGTGAGGCAGTCATACACCTGTGCCCATTGAATGTCATGAATGTCACGACATTGAATGTCAGCAGAAAAGTCTAACAGGCCATTTTGGCACATTTTTGCTCGGCGCTACCCACACGTTTGCCTGTGTTGCTCATTCCATGAATGCCCGATGCTTACAAGCTGTACCTCGTTGTAAAGGTGACTAATCACCGATAAAAATGATATATAGCACTTTACTGATTGGTATTAGTAAAGGGGAGATATAATGGCCCAAATTCAAGTTTCCATTCATTTTGTGAGCGGTTTAGTTATATAGTTATATAGTCATATACTTTTCTTTTAAACAGCAGATTTTAAATTCCCTGTCATTTTGGAAGTGAACTGAAATTCCTCTGAAATATTTGCTCTTTGTATTTTTCCTTAGTGTCTTTTAAATGTGTTGCTTTTTAACAGGGAATCATTTTAGTGGAGGTGTAATCCACCTATCCCATGACCTCATCACACATTTAAAGATGAATGTGTCTGACTGCCTGATCAGTGCTGCTCCTAGATGAATTGCCTGAGTGACATGACCTCAATTTCTACTGGAGCAATCTTTAGGAAAATGCATGTTGTCATCTCTATGGAAATAAGTAGGCCTGCTTTGAAATTCCTTTGCTGTCTCTATATCTCTTCCCACTTTCTGTGTTTCTCTCTTTCTCTCTCCATTTCCTTCTCTCTCCTATCTCCGTCACTCTCTTCCTGTGTGAACCAGTTCTAGTGTTTCATTAGCAAATCAAAGGGCGGAACAAGTGGCATTTTTTATTAAACATGTATGGTGTTTGCGGTGCTTTTATGTGCTGAGAAAAACAAAAAGGAAAAGAAAGGCAGAATCAGGTGACAGATCATCATAACTTACACTTCATTTTACAACCGTGTCACTTGTTGAAAGTAACATATTTCCAACTGAAGTGGTGAGTTTGAAGAGAAGGGAACATAGTTACTAAGAATAAACAGGAAGTGCAGAAAGATGAGAGATGGAGGGATAGAGAGTGATAGGATGAAGGAGTCAGGATGAGAAAATATGGAAGGAAGTGGAAGTAAAAGAAAGATGTAATGAAAATGGGGCCATGAAAAACAAAAGAAAGAAGGACGAGATACAGGAAGAGATGGAATAAGAGAGGAGCGCGCACACACACACACACACACACACACACACACACACGCACACGCACGCGCGCGTGAGTGAGTGACTTTGCACACAAGTGTATGTGTCCATCCAGATGAGCCGACACATACACGCACACGCTCAAAGTTACTCACGCACTCACTCACTCATGCACATCTGGAGCGCCTTGACCGCTCATAGTCCTGGATCCCTTCCAGTTGGTTGTAATCTTTTCCTAAACTGGTCCAGTGATGTCATTCTCCTCATAGAGCCCTGACATCATGTAGCTTAAATCACCGACACACCACATAACTCCACACGGCCACAGATAACATGAACATGCTTAAGTTGGCATCGACACACAAGTCATTACAAAATAATTCAGCTGCATCTCCTTTGGCAGCTGAAGAAATCCAAGCTCAATGATGGTGCAGTTCTACACTGATGCCATCCAGTTGTGGAAAGTAATTAAGTGCATTTATTTAAGTACTGTACTTAAGTACAATTTTGAGGTATTTGTACTTTACTTGAGTATTTCCAATTTCCAATACTTTTACTTCTACTCCACTACATCTCAGAGGCAAATATTGTTTTTACTACAATTATTTGAAAACTTTAGTTACTAGTTACTTTTCAGATATAAATGATGATATAATGAAACATACATTAACCACTTTAAACCTATTTTATACATAGGCTATTTGAAAATAGCCGATCTACAAGCTCACAACGCGTCGCATCGCGACGCGTTGTGAGCTTGTAGATCTGCTATTTTCAAATATTTTGTACTTTTACTTTTGGTACTTTAAGTACATTTTGATGCCAATACTTTTGTACTCAAGTAAATTTTTAATTCTAGACTTTTACTTGTAACAGAGTATTTTTGTATTGCAGTATTGGTACTTTTACATTTGAGTACTTTTTCCACCACTGATGCCATCACAGTCTGTCCTGGACACTCACTGGTTGCAGAACATCATCAGGTCAGCCGAAAAGATACTCTGCCACAAACCTGCCCCTCCTCCACCCCCATCGTCAACGACTGCACACTTCCAGGGCCAGGAAGCGAGTGGGCAGGATCATCTTTGATCCCTCTCATCTTCTTGGCCACAAGCTCTCTGAAGTTCTCCCGTCTGGGAAGTCCAACAATCAAAGCCGTATAAGATCCAGGCACACAAGTGGTGTCTTCCCACGTGTGGTTTCACTGCTCAACACCTGACCCATATGCCAGCACTGAATTATAGAGCAGTAGCCTATTAGACTGTAAGCTCTGTTATCCAATGATGTACACATCATTCCTTGTTCCTGCTATTTGCACCCATGCACCTAGCAAGTGCAATATCTATACAATATTTAAATGTACAATACCTGTAGCATAACCGTGGCAGGGGGCGGCAGTGGCTCAGGGGTAGAGTGTCCGGTAGAGCAGCTGGATGGGAACCGCGAGGTTTCCAGTTCAATCCCGGGCTCCCCCAGAGTTAGTGTGGAAGTGTCCTTGAGCAAGACGCTGAACCCCTAATTGCTCCCGATGAGCAGCCTTGCATGGTTTCCTCTGCCATCGGTGTGTAAATGTGTGAATGTAATGCACAATCTATGTAAAGTACTTTGGATAAAAGTGCTATATAAATTTACCATATATAACCAGTGCAATATTATTTCTAACAGGTCTGTGCAATATGATACATGCCTTGTCTCATCATATATAAACGTACAGTGCCATTGTTCACACTGCCGATCGCACCTCTTACTCTGTCATTCCTAAATTCCTATTTTTAAGTCAAATTCTTCGTTTTGTGAACATACCTGGCGAATAAACACGTGAGACTGACTCACAGGACTGTGTGCGTCTCTGACTCACTGTCTGTCTCATCTGACCTCTGTCTCGCTTTTCTTTCTCTCTCTTTCTGTCATCTTTTTTTATATGAGACCTATTAGGTTTTATGAATTGATTTTATGGTTTCTCTCTCTGTTGCTAAATGCAGTCCAGCTATCCTGGCCAGGTCTCGCTCACAGCCAGGTCTCAGGACATCACCACAGAGCATAAATTCAGTGCAGAATGGCTGGTGAACATTAGTGTGTCTACATTCATGTAGCCTATGCATGTAGTATACTTTTACTATTGGTAACATTCAAATAACCTTCGTAGTGTCAGTAAACAGCATTGTATTTTGTTCTGATTCAACTCTTCTGTTCCCTCTTCTGGAACCATGATTTCAGGCAGTGTTAATATGTATTCACAATCACATACTGCAGGTATGTTGCCATGTGTTGTTGCTGCCTGTCTCATTGCTGACTTCACTAGATTTCACAGGATTTTAAGGGGAGGGGGTCCCCAGATCACAGTGAAGTGACAATAAGGACTTAAACTATATTATATAAACTGGTCAAACATTGGCCAAATTGTCAAATAATATAAGAGGCAAATATTGCAAAAATATCAGATCTACAAGCTCACAACACGCTATTTTCACAATATTTATCTATGGAACCGAGTCAAACAAAATGTAATGCCTCAGCTCTTACAATTCCAATTGCTTAACAGGGTGGGGGGGTCCCCAGTTCAAATATGATTATTTTGGGGGGTCGAAGACGCGGCCTGAAAAGGTTGAGAACCACTGCACTGGACCACTGTTGCATTGTGGTGACTACTGAGTCAGTCTCCCCCACACACTGCCCTCTGCTGGAGAGATATAATATAATCATGTGGACCACTGCTTCCACAGACAGCACTGTCACTATTCCTCTGAATTGTGCCAGAACGGTAAATTGTAGTCGGAGAGAGTGTGAACTTTGTTCTATCTAGTATACCGTAATAAGTCTTGTGTTATATTGTAGCTATTTTTATACAAGTAAAGGTCCGGTAATCAAAATTTACTTGAGTAAAAATACAAAAGTATTGGTATCAAAATTGACTTGCTAAAAGGTACTCATTATGCAGAATGTCCCATTTCACAAGTTTTCAAATGTCTAAAATGTATAAAAAATCATTGGAAAATAGCAGATCTACAAGCTCACAAGTCACAACATGTTGCTAGGAGACGCATTGTGAGCTTGTTGATCTGCTATTTTCCATTGTGTATATATATAGGGCTGAATTGGTTAAAGGTATATATTTTTTTGATATATATATTTTGGTTAAAAAGGTTAAAGTACTATATTCTGATAGTAATCATTTCTACAGAGCGTTTGTTTGGTCACAGGGGTCTCTCCAGCTCTTTAGTAAACAGAATATAGTACATTTTCAGGTAGGTGACAACATTTAAGCCAATCAGGAGAGAGCACTGAAAATGCATTTTCTGTTTAATAAAGAGCTGGAGAAATGTGGGAGACTCCTTTTACTGAAACACTCTATAGCAATGAGTACTATCAGAATATAGACCCATTTTGCAATTATTTGAATAATTGCAAATCACTTACCCTACCTTTAATGTATGTTTTGTAATAATAATCTAAATCTAAATCTAAATCTACAAAGTAACTAGTAAATAAAGTCTTCAAATAATTGTAGTGGAGTAGAAGTAAAAGTATTGAAAATTGGAAATACTGAAGTAAAGTACAAATACTTCAAAATTGTACTTAAGTACACTACTTGAGTAAATGTTCTTAGTTACTTTACACCACTGCCACCTCAGCAGTGCTTTTGGTTGGACAGAAGATCAATTTTGAAGTCATTTTTCTTCTCACACAGTACTGTACATTTCAAATAGCTTGTTTTGGCTCTCTAGGCAGTAGGCCTACAGCTGATATGATCTCAAATCCACAGTGCTGTGGGTGACTGACAGTATGATTGACTGCCCTGTAATTGCCCACGACATTTTAAAAGCTTCATCCCAAGTTAAATGATCTGTCGTGTTTAAAAACTGAGCTGTGTGGGTTTAACGTTACGTTTTTTTCTCTTTAGAGCTACCTTTCTTCACACCTCAATTTCACACTTTTATTACTCACTCTTCTTCAGTGTATACTTTTCGTGTTTCATTTCGGGTGAAACGTCACATTCTTCCCCGTGAACCGATGATTAACAGAGACGAGCGGGCAAACTACTCTGCCTATTAAAAAATGAATCATTTTACTCTGGCATTTAGACTGACATTTTGGTCACTCTGACTAGGATCAGACAGCAAGGATTTGCTTGAGCCAGATTTAGTTTCCAGTGTCGCATGAGAAAATTGTTGATCTACAAGCTCACAAAGCGTCACATTGTGTTAAGTAGTCAGATGGCTGCTGTGTTAAGTGGTCAGAGATGGGTGGCCCACGAACACTATCGAGATTTTCTAGTGGGCCCTCATCCAGAAAAGGTTGAGAACCACTGCCATACTGTCAATGCATTGCACAAAAAACAGTGGCTGGATGTGTGCCATAATGTCCTTTATCTAAACAAAGACAAAACTGAGATGGGTTTTGATGTAGGAAGAAAGGATGAATATTAGTGCTCCCCTGTCTCTGAAAGCTAAAAGCTAAGCCAGAAATTGTGGTGGATTCAGATCAAATGTATAGTAGTCACGACAAGACAATAAAGTCAGCCTATTGTCATCTTTAACTAAGTTGCAGAGATTAGATCATTCATGTCTAAACAAGCCTTATCCATGCCTTTATTTCGTTAGGTTAGACTACTCTAACAGTCTTCTCTCAGGTCTCCAGAAGCTCATTCAGCTCATTCAGAAAGCAGCAGTTATAGCTCTAACTAGAACTATGAAAGCTGAACATATTACATTATTTCTCAGATCTCTGCAGTGGCTTCCATTGAGTCATAGAATTAATTTTAATAAAAAATAAATCACTCAATTGGTTCAGGGCCCAAATGTCTGACTTGTTTGTACATTTATGAGTCCTTGGCTTGAGAACGAGAAGTCTCTGGTCGCCTGGGACTGATTTACTAACTGTTCCCAGAGTTAAAACAAAACATGGTGAGGCAGTATTTAGTTCTGTCACACATACAGTAGTCGGAACATGCTTGCACCCACTCTGACTTCTTTTAAATCCAGGCTAAATATTTTTATGTCCTCCGCCACCTTTTGATAAAACAATTTCAGCCTATACCTGTTTTGTTTATGCATAATGATGACATTCATTGATGGAGCATAGTTTGTTCAATGGTGGAAATGTGTTGAAGGTAGAAAGGACATCCAAAATAATAAACATATGAGAGGCTGGTACCTAGCGGAACAATAAAAGTTTGTACCTGTATGGGCCTTGACCAGAGGTTAAAGGGCGCATGGGTTAAACGTATGTGTTGTCCATGTAAAAAAGAAAAAAATCTTTCGCAATATGTTACTCCTGACAAATGTGATATATGAGAAAAGGTAAAACTACACATTCACCCTGGCCTTTTGCCTATGTATTTAATTCATCATATTATGCTTTTAAATGCATTTCATATGTTTTTTGATGGCTGATTTAACCATCCAATCCGGAACGCAGCTCATAGCTATGAGCTTGTAGATCTGCTATTTTTGAATAGCCAAAGAAATCTAAAATGACAGAGATGCGTTCCTGGATTGAATGGGTCAAGCAGTCACACCTGGCCTAAGTTCAAAAAAGACCCATGCAGGGAGAACCTCTGCCATGACAGCATGTCCATCTGCTCTGGCTTGTAACCTCTCTGCTATAAA
Source organism: Gymnoscopelus microlampas (assembly GCF_963454915.1). Lineage (NCBI taxonomy): Eukaryota > Metazoa > Chordata > Actinopteri > Myctophiformes > Myctophidae > Gymnoscopelus > Gymnoscopelus microlampas. The sequence continues at coordinate 43,701,860 of NC_139942.1, read as the reverse complement.
TGTGTTTGAACGATCCACCCGATTGTGTCAATGAGTGTCAGAGGAACCCCAGCGAAGTGGAGGATGATATCTGACTTGCTACGGCCTTTTATGGCCTTTTTTAAAAGCACATTGATTACCTTTGTGTAGGAAACATTCTATAAAAATAAGCTTGCCTTGCTTTCATGGTTGATGAAATACGTAAATACTGACTACTATGCTGACAGTTTTTTTGGGTGGCAGTCAGTCTGTAATGGACTAAAGGAAAAAACATTTACTTTGCATGCTTTATTGCATTAAACTAGTTTCCTCTGAACTTTATTCCTTTGAGATGTCTCGTTTGCCACCCACACCTCAAATGAACTCAGTCTGCATGCCTCACCCACCCTTAAAAGGTGGAGGAAAATTAATGAGGATATTTTTGTCTTCTCTCCCCTCCCCTCCCCTCCCCTCCCCTCCCCTCCCCTCTCCTCTCCTCTCCTCTCCTCTTCCTAGCCTTCTTGTATTAATTTGTACCCTGCTTTTTCCAACACATCATCTACGGAATTACAGATGTATGTATGCGTCCAGAGCCTGTGCCTGCACTCTCATCTTCTGTCGCATGCACGCAGCAGACACCGTCTCCAGTGAAGCAAAGGACATCAGATAAAAGGGAATGGGGAACACGGTGCTCTAACAAGCATCATGACTGCATCATTACGGTTAGAACAGAACACCCCTGCATGCAAGGCAAGGCAGAGAGAGAGAGAAAGACAGACATTGAAAATCATGGGGTGAGCAAGACAGACCGTGGGAGAGAGAAGAAAACACGGAGACAGAGATAAAGGTCTTAGTTGTGGGATGACACAGGAAGACGATAGGACTGGTTTTGTTGTTCAAACCAGTAGTTCTCTAACTTTTTCGTGCTAAGTACCCCCACATTTATAAATATGTTGAAGCAGACACCCCCATCTGAAAATGTTTTGTGCCAGGGACCCCCCATGGGATGCGAGAGTGTGGTCTAGCCAACATCAACTCGGGAATCGCTGCCCTCCACACTCTCCTATCTAACATTGATTGATTGATGTACTTTATTTAGTAAGACATGAGAACAGTACATGGCAGTACATAACAGTACATGGAAGTACAAATTCGCAATACAAGGTCTACTAAACTGGATAGCTCATTAAGCACGTAGCTTGTTTAAGATGAGGGTCTTGAGCTCTACAGTGTTGTTAGCTAAGCTGTCGCACCGCAGTGTGTCTAAGTAGGACCCCCAGAAGAGAAGATTTGTGTAAAAAATGCAAAATAATTAAACTTTTTTTAAACACTTTCAAAAAATAGAAAGAAATTTCAAAAATAGCAGATGTACAAGCTCACAGAAGCAAGTTCACACGAAGTGACGCGCTGTGAGCTTGTAGTTCTGCTGTTTTTGACAACCACTGTTCTAAATCACTGTTCTAAATCCTAAGTGTTTTCTGAGAAACGTATGTTGCAACATATACATATAGCTAAAATCTAAAATGACACAGATGCTTTCCCGGTTTTAATGGGTTAAAGGAAATAAATCATATTCATGAACATAAAGTGTTTTAGTAAGGTGTTGTGTTGGGCCACCACTAGACAGAACCGTTTCAATGCACATTGTCATATATAGTCTTTGGAACTCTACTGTTAAGGATAGAAATGTTTCGTTATAGGCCTAAAGGTAGGTGATCACTCAGGATACGTTTGTATTGATTTGCAGTGACCTTTCCCTCTACAAGTGGACTCAAGACAAATGCCCACACATGCAGCTCGCTCACTTGTGGAGAATTATTGTGAAGGATAACTAATATGACAATATCACTTCTTTCCACATTCATTTCTCTTGCCCAGAGCATATGTTTTTGCACCACTGGAATGTAAGATGTGCATTTGTCTATAATGAGCGGTTTACACACTGCTTGCTATAGACCCCTTAACAGACGACGTCATACTGGCTGCGTGCAGCCAGTATGCGCGCAACGAAACCCATTATATCAGGTCTCGTTAGGACGCGTCTCACTAGCCAACACACACAAGAGGGGGTTGGGGTGTGCTGAAACCAGTGCACCCCGAAACAGGTTGGGAATTGATTGCGTGAAACAATCACCTGTGCGTCCAGGCTCAATGTTAGTAAACAAATAATTGGTCTATAACACCCCCTGACATTCTCAGTCACTTGAAGTCGTTTTTTGTTTTTAATCAAAGCTGAAGACTTTTTTGTTTGCTGCTGCCTTTTATTGTATTCAAATGTCATTTCATAATGTGTTCCTTTTGCACTTAATGTTTTGTGTAACGCACTTTGAATTGTCTTATATAATCATTTTACTTTATGTTTATTGACATTTTTCCAACACATTGTCTTATTTTTTAAATGTAATCAGCGGTTCCCGAGCCATGTGGCCCCATAGGTCAGGAGCCTGTCTCCTGTTTCTGTAGCGTGAGGCAGCTTGATGTACAAGTACACACCCTGGATATGACGCTAGCAGGGACCCGCGTCGTCACCCCCAATCCAGACCTTGATGCTGAGTGCCAAGCAGGGAAGCATTAGCACCATTTTTATAGTCCTTGGTAGGACTCGGCCGGGGATTGAGCCCTGACCCTGACCTGCCCCAGTCTCAGGGCGACCACACTTTAACAACAAGGCCATTAAGCTGGTTGTTGTAATGTGCTATATGAATAAACTTGCCTTGCCATCTTGATCCAAAATCGAGGTCAACTGGGCCTCCTCACCATTTTTATACAGAGGATGGAGCATGATAGGATTTGAATTGCTTAACCACAAGAACCCTAGTGTCCCTATTCTGGCCTTGTTTTCTGCAAAGAAATTTGGTGTAGAAGGGGGGGAAAAGGAGGGGGCAGAGTATAGACCCTTGGGGGACCCAGGTCAACAAAGGTTTAAGTTTAAGAGATTATATCATGTATGGAAACATTTGTATTTATGTTTCTCCATTCAGTTATAGATGGGTTTCCTTTAATTTGTCACCTGTGCTGTACATATAACATACAGATGCACATGTGAACAAGATAAAGAGTCTTATTACATGTACAGCATCATTCCACTCCAGACAGTAGCAGTAGAGCCAGGCAGCAGAGGCAGAGCATTGGTATTCTAGGTGTGTACCATTAGCTTTTAGCCTTATCTGATCCACAGCTTTTCCTGTCTGTCTGCTCAGCAAGGCAGCTCCTTCCTGTGTACCGGTGCCCACCGCAGGTACACAATGTCCTATTATGAAACCTCCTCAAGGACTGTGTCTGTGTGTCTGTGTGTCTGTGTGTCTGTGTGTGTGTGTGTGTGTGTGTGTGTGTGTGTTTGATTGATTGATGTACTTTATTTAGTAAGACATGAGAACAGTACATGACAGTACATAACAGTACATGGAAGTACAAATTCGCAATACAAGGTCTACTAAACTGGATAGCTCATTAAGCACTTAGCTTGTTTAAGATGAGATCCCCATGCACACAAATCATGTGTGTGTGTGTGTGTGTGTGTGTGTGTGTGTGTGTGTGTGTGTGTGTGTGTGTGTGTGTGTGTGTGTGTGTGTGTGTGTGTGTGTGTGTGTGTGTGTGTGTGTGTGTAATACATTTGAAGAAATTAACGGGTGAAAGCATTTCCCACTCTAGTCTGTTTTATAAAAAAAACTATCAATGAAATGACCTTATGTTTGTAATGGAGAGAGAGGACAGGAGATACAGAATAAGTTTAAGAACCACTGATATAACAACATAGGTCTTTTCAAAAAACTGTTAGGATTTAGAAGACACTTTGTAGAAGGTGTGTGTGTGTAATACATTTGACGAAATTAACGGGTGAAAGCATTTCCCACTCTAGTCTGTTTTATAAAAAAAACTATCAATGAAATGACCTTATGTTCGTAATGGAGAGAGAGGACAGGAGACAGAACATCAATTGTGAACTGAAAAACATTTTGTTATTGTTATAATTATTAGGCTAATATTGTTATTAGGCTATTATCATTATTTATTTTTGATGCACTTGCTCCATATAATTATGTTATTATATTTGGCTATATGTATAATAATGAATTATTATAACAGATTATTAACAAATAATAACTAACAAATCACTATTATTACAATTTGCTTTAATGAGACATTAAAATCAAACACCAATGTTTATTAAAATTGTAGAAGAACTCATGTGGCTATAACGGGTGGACTACATTACCCATAATGCTGCTGTGTCGATAGGGATTTGTTATAAAATAAACCTTGTACTCTGTAGGAACAGAGTTTCTGTCTGCGTACAACTTTCGGTGAGTCTGCAAATGCAACCGTCACACAATTATAATTCTATTTAAACTATACGAACTTAACTGTGGTTGTTGAATGAAGAATTACGTAAAGTAAAGAACGTCCTGCAGACAGTTAGCCACCCCTGCTAATGTTAGTTCAATACAACAGACAAGAGGACTAAAGATTATTAAGATCCGGGGCGTCACGGCCATTCACTGTGCGTACGACGCGACACCCTCACTCACAGATCCGTGATTTCATACCCCCCACTTTTTAAAAAAATATTTTTTTTTGATAATAAATCGGTAAAATCAGGCAAAAATAAAAATTAAATAACCTAACCCTAACCCTAAAACCGAAATAAAGTAACCAAAACACGAAAAAAAAACTAACAAAATCCGCCCAAAAAACGCACAATTTTGAAAATACTGAATTTGTTTACATTTGACAGTTGCAAATGTTTTTCACGCTTTTTCAAAAATAGCAGATGCCGCGCTATGAGCTTGTATATCTGCTATTTTTGAATAGCCAAAGTGTAAAGTAAGGGGTGTAGTCCACCGAAAGTCCATCCCCCCCACCTTCTGAGAGCCCTGATTAAGATCATACGTTTATAGATGCTATGGGTCATTTATCACCACTCGATTTGTAATTACGACTATTGATAACTAAACGGAACAATCCCCATTGGACAGAATGATAAGTGGTCAAAACTTTGCCGATTTAAAAAAAATAGTTGCAAAATAGGCACGACACCTCCAGTGGTGGAAAGTAACTACATTTACTCAAGTGCTGTACTTAAGTACAATGTTGAGGTACTTTTACTTTACTTGAGTATGTCCAATTTTCAATACTTTTACTTCTACTCCACTACATCTCAGAGGTAAATATTGTACTTATTTCTCCACTACTATGATTGAAAACTTGTAACTAAAGTTTTGTAGTGGAGTAAAAGTACAATATATTTGCCTCTGAGATGTAGTGGAGTAGAAGTAAAATAATTGGATATTGGAAATGCTCAAGTAAAGTACAAATACCTCAAAATGGTAAGTACAGAACTATGTACTTAGTTACTTCCCACTGGTTACAATGCATTCATAACCATTGCCTATTTTCACACAAAGTATAAGAAGAACATAACCAAATAATATTGACCAAACAGTTTGCTTAAGCTATGTTTTACCTGGGCATATTGTATAGTGTTGGCATTAGCAGGCTATTTGTTGCTTTAAATCAAGGCTCACTCCTTTACCTGCTTCGTAGAATATAAAAAACAACACATTGTTTGCAGTGGCTCCTTTTATTTCTCTGTAAATATAATATAGTTCAAGGGTACAGAGCTCTCCGCTATTGTGTGGAACTGCTCTGTTTATATGTATTATGGCTATATTCCCAGTAATAACTGACACAAGGTCAAGTCAGGATGAATGACTTTCAACAAGGTCCACGCAGTGACGCAGGTGCTGTAATACAATTGGTACTGTGCTTGAATTGCCCCAACATTAAATAATGCGTTCAAATTTTGCATATACAGTACACTGCACAACTGCAATATCTAAAGAGGGTTGAATTGGAATCTGGACTTAACAAACCCATTAAGACAAGGAACGCATCTGAGTCATTTTAGATTTCTTTGGCTATTAAAAAATAACAGATCTACAAGCTCATACCGCGCTACAAGCTCGTAGATCAGCTATTTTTGAAAAATTGTGACATTTTGTGCAAATCTTTATATATGTTTTTTGAAGTGAACATTTGTAACTCAAATCTTGCTTCTGGGGGTCCCTGGAACAAAATATTTTGAGATGGTGGTCCGCGGCCAAATACATATCATTTTGGGGGTCCTTGACATTAATACGTTTAAGAACCACTGATATAACAACATAAGTTTTTTCAAAAAACTGTTAGGATTTAGAAGACACTTTGTAGAATCGGCCTCAGGTCTTATAATGGATTAACTGATATTTCAATTTCCTGGAAGAGCCATTTGCCATTCACTTTTGTTTTGAATTAGACTTTTAAAACAACCTGTGCCATCCCGTTCTGGCCTGTCTGTACCAGGCCAGGATGTGCTCGCAGGTCAGACTGAAGCTTCTGCCCCGCATCAAGTGTCTGTTCGACGAGCCGGTCAGAGTGACGGTGTCCGGGCTGAGGTCCAAGCAGCTGGTCACCATGAGGGCCAGGTCCACGGACGACAAGGGGGTGTCGTTCCGCTCCTCGGCCACCTACCGGGCCGACGAGGCCGGGGAGGTGGACCTGGAGAGGCACTCCTCCCTGGGGGGCAGCTACAGCGGCGTGGAGCCCATGGGCCTGCTGTGGTCGCTGAGAGCCGACGCCCCCCACGTCAAGTTCTCCAAGAGCGACGCTCGGAATCCCCATCGCGTCATGTTCTCGGTCCACGACGGGGAGGGGGACGGCGGGGTTTTGGCAGAGGTGACCAACGAGAGACACCTGCTTGGCGACGGCGTGAGTCGCGTTCCCGTTACGGGGAAGAGTATCCGTGGAATCCTCTTTACTCCTCCTGGTTAGTGTCTCTCTCTCTCTCTCTCTCTCTCTCTCTCTCTCTCTCTCTCTCTCTCTCTCTCTCTCTCTCTCTCTCTCTCTCTCTCTCTCTCTCTCTCTCTCTCATGCTCTTGTCTTGATTATTGTGTTGAGGAACGACTATATCCAGACCGATATATCGCATCCACCTTCTTCTTTCGTGTATCGTCATCATATGTCCAGCTTTGTGTCGTGTAGCCAAAACTCTTTGAAACTTTCTCCTCTCTCCTGCAACCACCACCCCCTCCGCCCTCCTCCTCCCTCCTCCCTGACGACTTCGCCAACTTCTTTGACAAGAAGGTGAACGATATCCGATCCTCCTTCACTCCTCCCCCGGCTGGTGCCCTGCGCACTACCCACACCTGTCTGCCTCCCACCCCTCCCTCCCTATCTTCATCTACTCCTCCTCCCTCTCCCCCACCCTCTCTATCCCACTTCTCTCCCCTCTCCTCTAAAGAGGTCCTTCTCCTTGTTACCTCTAGTCGCCCCACCTCATGCTCCCTGGACCCGGTCCCATCCCCTCTGCTGCAGTCCTCTGCACCTGAACTCCTTCCCTTCTTAACCCACCTTATTAACACCTCTCTGACGTCTGGCTACTTTCCCTCTGCTTTCAAGACTGCCAGAGTCACCCCCCTCCTGAAGAAACCGACACTTGACCCCTCTGAGATCAAGAACTACAGACCGGTTTCCCTTCTATCCTTCCTATCTAAAACTCTCGAACGTGCTGTCTTTAAACAACTGTCTTCCTACCTCCACCAGAACAACCTCCTGGACTCCAACCAGTCTGGGTTCAAAGTGGGTCACTCGACAGAGACTGCCCTCCTGGCAGTGACGGAGTCGCTCCATGCCGCTAGAGCGAACTCTCTCTCCTCCGTCCTGATACTTCTGGACCTGTCTGCAGCGTTCGACACAGTGAACCACCAGATCCTCCTCTCCACCCTCGAGGGGATGGGTGTCTCAGGCTCTGCACTCTCCCTGTTTGCATCCTACCTGACGGGTCGCTCCTACCAGGTGATGCTGAGAGGGTCTGTGTCAGAACCACACAGGCTCACTACTGGGGTTCCCCAAGGCTCGGTTCTGGGTCCTCTTCTTTTCTCTCTTTACACTACATCTCTTGGTGCTGTCATCCACTCCCATGGCTTTTCCTACCACTGCTATGCCGATGACACCCAGCTGATCCTCTCATTCCCCCCCTCTGACACACAAGTGGAGGCACGCATTGCTGCTTGTCTGGCTGACATCTCGGAGTGGATGTCGACGAACCACCTGAAGCTCAACCTGGACAAGACCGAGCTGATGTTCATCCCGGGGAAGGGCTGTCCTCACCGAGACATGGCCATCACCATTGAGAATGCTGTGGTGACGTCAACTCGGACTGCGAAGAATCTGGGTGTGACCCTGGACGATCAACTGTCGTTCTCGGCTAACATCGCATCAGTGACACGGTCCTGCAGATTCCTCCTCTACAACATCAGGAGGATTCGCCCCTTCCTCACGGAGAAAACAGCCCAGGTGCTCATCCAGGCTCTTGTCATCTCCCGCCTGGATTACTGCAACTCCCTCCTTGCTGGTGCTCCGGCATCAGCCATCAGACCGCTGGAGCTTGTTCAGAAAGCTGCGGCTCGTCTGGTGTTCAACCGCCCCAAGTTCTCCCACACAACTATCCTTCTCCGTTCTCTGCACTGGCTCCCCGTAGCAGCTCGCATTCAGTTTAAAACCCTGGTGCTAGCCTATAGGGCAGTGAAAGGAACAGCTCCTTCTTAACTCCGGGTTTTGGTCAATGCCCACACCCCTGCTCGACCACTCCGGTCTGCCACCTCGGGGCGACTGATTCCCTCGCCACTCAACGGTCCTTCTGGTCGATCGACACGGTCACGACTTTTTTCTGTTCTGGCCCCACAGTGGTGGAATGAACTTCCCACTGATGTCACGACAGCAGAGTCACTGCCCATCTTTCGCCGCAGGCTGAAAACCCACCTCTTCAGGAAACACTATCCTTCCTCTTTGCCTGGCCTACTTGTTGTTAACTAGTTGTACGAACTCTTGTTTTATTTTTGTATTGTTTTATTGGATCTTGTTTAGTCGATACACTTATTTGTTTTAGCTCGTGCTCATTTGATTTTGCCATTTTTTGTCTCATCTGTTTAAGAAAGTAGGTAGCTGATATATTGCACTTTTACCTTAGCGCTAGGTATACTCTTGGTTGCTTGTTTTTGCAGGAAATGCACTTAAAACTTCTGGTGATTAGTAGTTTTCGTTCCCTACCTATGTTGAATACACTTATTGTAAGTCGCTTTGGATAAAAGCGTCTGCTAAATGACTGTAATGTAATGTAAATGTAATGTAGCCATGCCCTCGTCTCAGGTCCCACTCTGAAGAGGCCCTCCTCTGAAGGTGGTCTATGTAGGGGACAAGCGGTGATGATGTGGTTGGCAGTCTGCTCAGGCTCCCCGCACTCACATGCTGCACTGTCTGTTAGACCTCACTTCTTCATCCTCTTTACTCCTCCTGGTTAGTGGTCCTCTCTCTCTCTCTCTCTCTCTCTCTCTCTCTCTCTCTCTCTCTCTCTCTCTCTCTCTCTCTCTCTCATATGCTCTTGTCTTGATTATTGTGTTGAGGAACGACTATATCCAGACCGATATATCGCATCCACCAATACAGTATATATGCAAATTATTAGAATTTTTGATTTCATCGGTATCAGCAATTGTTCAACCTATCTTCACCTATCTTCATATAATTGGTTCTCACTAAAGCTCATTATTATAAGATGGCACCGTTTCTGTCTACTCACTGTACTGTGCTTATGTAAATAACATTGTACATTTTTCCTCCCAGGTGAAGGTCCTTTCCCTGCGGTTCTAGACTTGTACACTTTTGGAGGCGGTCTGTCTGAGAGGCGAGCCTGTCTGCTGGCCAACCGAGGCTTTGTGGTCCTGGCTCTGGCCATATACGGATACGAGGACCAGCCAAAACTAGTGAAAGAGATCCACCTGGACTATTTTGAGGAAGCCATACAGTTTTTAACAACACAGCCCAAGGTTTTTTCTACTTTTGATGTAACTTGAATGAGATACTGTAAATGCTTTGAATAATGTTGCCCTCAACACCCTGGTTTTGTGTTGCATGTACTAACATTCATACAGTTACATGTATTCTCTCCTGGGCATTTTCCAGTACAACTTAACCACTTAAATTGTACAGTATTGACCGGAGACCCCCAGGGATCTATACCTTTTTCCCCCCCCTACAAAAAATCTCTTCACAGAATATTGCCAATCTACAAGCTCAAAACATTTTGCAACACAATCTACAAGCTCAAAACATTTTGCAATACAATCTACAAGCTCTGTACCTAGAGCTTGTACATCGGCTATTTTCCCAGAATGTTCTCCTATTTTGAAATGCCCAGAATATGCTATGGGATCAAGTGGTTAAATGCGTGACAATAACATGGAAAAATGTTATTGTGAATGCCATGTGTTACTGTATCTATTTGCTGCTTAGGAATGTCTTAAAAAACGATCAAACTGAGCAAACCTCTAATCGAGTGTGTGACCTTAAAATCGGCATTAAGACCTTGAATGGCACCTGCTCTTTGATGTGAAAGAATAGAATGGTCTATTGTGTGCAATGTGCATAAATGTAATGAGATTGTGGCCTTAAAATCGACAGTCAAATCAAAGCGTGAATTTTGAGATTTGTGACACCCATACACATCCTACACAAATTGTAATTGTCAGTCAAAATCCTACATTTACAGTACTGTTTAATCCACTTACTTTGCATTTTCTCTATTAGACTGAAATGGACATTTCAGTCCAAAATTGATCTGTCAGTTTTGTCTATACATGAAGTTGTGCCACTCATGTTTACCTGTGAGGTTTTGGAGAGGGTCTGTACCTAGATTATGTTGTTGACAAGGGCTATCACCCAGAGGAAAATACTTTTGAGTTAAAGGGGAATTTCGCCCCACGTTATTCTTACCTTTATTATGACGTTATGATATCCTAGGACGAGTGGTACAGAACAGAAATTCCATAACTCCATAACGCATCCGCCACAGTTAAAAACCTGTCTATGGTTCTTGCTTTAAATCGCGTATTTTAATAGCTTTTTATCAAAATAATTCTGGAGAGATCTGATGTTTACAGTGAGAGAACACTATGCAACTTGTTGTTCTTGAATGTGCTCGACCGTAAGCCACGCGACACTTCCGGGGCCCGACCGGAAGTGTCTTAGCTGTGCGCCGGCATAGCGTGCAACAATATCATATCTACAAGCTCGAGCTTGTTGTTATGCTATTTTCAGTATAAATCAGTCATAATGATTGATCTGATCATTATTAACTACACTATAAATTATTGCCTGTAGTAACCTCTCCCAGAGGAGAGATTTTGGAACTAGTAGATTCTAATGTTCTGTTGTTTCCTGGCAGGTGGACAGCGGTGGAGTTGGCGTAATCTCCCTATCAAAGAGCGGAGATCTGGCGCTGTCCATCGCCACGTACCTGTCCGACGTCAAGGCCACCGTGTGGATCAACGGATGCAGTGCCAACGTGGCCATCCCCCTCTACTACCAGAACGGCCTGGTCCACACTGCCTTGCTGCACGACCAACACAAGGCCATACCCACCGAGACGGGGGCCTTCAACATCAAGCACTGCTTACACGACCCCCTGGCGGAGGAGAACAAGGCGGCCCTGATCCCCGTAGAGCGAGCCACGGGACGCTTCCTCTTTGTGGCCGCTGACGACGACCTCAACTGGGACAGCCGCGGATACGTGGAGGAGATGGCGGAGAGACTGAGCCGTAACGGGAAGGCGAACTTTGAGAGGGCGTGTTATCCAGGCTCAGGGCATTACCTGGAGCCACCCTACGGGCCCTACTGCCCCTCCAGTTTCCACGGTGCGGCGGGTGCCCCCACGCTTTGGGGGGGCGAGCCCAAGTCGCATGCGGCTGCCGAGGTCCAGCTATGGAAAAAGATACAGGAGTTCTTCAGAACTCACCTGGGTAATGGTAACTCCAAGACCCAGGCTAGGTTATAGATGTACGTTATGTATAAATGACACGTGTAATGTATTATAGTTGTGTAAATGTATTATATAAATGATATTTACAATAACATTTTTTGCATATTTGCATATTTTTTACATATCTGACTACCGTACATAATGTGAATTAAACACTGAGACCTCAAGTTAGGATGACTTAAATCAGCTCTATGAAAACTCCTAGCTGTGCTGTTATAGCAAATAACACACAGCTCTCAGAGAACCATGCTGCTTGATCAGAACCAGCTGTTGTGTAGTTGGATTGTCGGATCATATTAATTATCGTACATGTATGAGGTTTTATTTTGAGTAATAAAATTGCTGTGCCCCTTGATTGTACAGCTTAATTTTACATTATGACTTTATCGCATGGAATTAAGCCCTAACTTTGTGGAAATAGTGAACTCACTGTACTTCAGTATGAACTCAGTGTGCTTACCCAGTATGGCGTGCTATGCCCACACATAATGATGCACAGTAAATGCTTTTCTTCACTGACATGAGATAACCTTTCCCTCCTACCTAAACAGGTCAACCCTGGAAGGTCAACTATAAAAGAAGGTGCAGCTGTAAGTTATGGTGTTATTTTTATTTATGTTATGGTGTAAGTAAGTTATGGTGTTATTTTATTGTTCTAGTGTGCAACTTATTTTTTTTTGAAAAAAGTTCCGCACATTATTAACTTTTGTTAATGATTATTGGCGGACAGTAAGGGTTTTTGTGAGAGATTGTTGTTTTATATTAGACACTTTCAACGTGGCATCCCTACTTTGAGCATGTCATGTTATAGGCCAAACCTTTCATGGAATATATATTATATATTTGTTAAAACATTTAAATTTAAAACAATTTCTTCACAGATAGTGAAAATAGCAGATCTACATGGTAGAGTATGCTAATCCAATATAATTTACCTGCCGGGAATCTGGTCAGCTAAATTTAGGGGTTTAAGTGGTTAACACTAGGTCACTTGGATATCCTACTTGCGGTGGGGTTTCCTCAACTTGTTGCTCACCAGCTAGGCTCTGTTCTATTTGAGGTAAAGTTTCCACCACGTGAGTCTGTTTATGTTAGAATAGCTCACCCTTTAAAAGGTCTTAGAGGTCACAGTCAGCAGCTACAGCGTAATCCACTTCAATGCAGCTGTTTTAGGTAGGGTGACCATATTTTCAAAAACCCAAAACAGGAATAGACTTTTTTTTTCTTCCCCTGTTCCCCACATGGTGTTTTCATCAGGATGTGGGACAAGTATTTGATCACTTTATACCCCTATTGTAACTGTACCTTAGAACAGAACAGAACATGATCAACGTCTACAGTATGTAAGCAAGCACTCAAAACAAGTGTCATTAGTTTAACAATTTGGTAGTGAATGTTGAAATCCGTGACATTTTAGTGTTATACAGATATTCGTCGGCACTCTGGACACCTAGCTTGAAACCGGGAGAATCTCGGCCAAACTGGGATCTGCAAAAAATAACGCATCTACAAACTCACAACATGTCACGAATCTCACGATGCAACGCGCTGTGAGCTTGTAGATTGGCTATTTTTGATATTGGTTATTTGGCGTGAGTGGTTAAAGGACAGCCTTCCCCACACGGTGGAAGGGGTTGGTTTGCGGTGGCTGTTTATATAGTCCAAAAGGCTATTTAAGGAGAAATGACTTGACATGTTTTAGACAAAGGCCTCTTTTCTGGAGAAGTTTGAAGAATAAGAATGTGTCTTCAATATTTTCCGGTGTGTGTGTGTGTGTGTGTGTTTTTCGTAAGGGCCTGCCCTCCATTCCCGGGTCAGAAGTGAAACGGCGGTCAAGGCAGTCAAACAGGAAATTATGTCATGTACCCTGGCGAAGCAGCTAAGTCAGAGAGTAAAGGACAATGCGGCCTCTGCATTGCACTAAAAACGTTTTGTGTTTTGTACCAAACAAGCATTGATCTTTATTTATCATTTATTTAATCGTTTATTCATGAATCTGGAAATTCCATGGGTAAATATCAGCCCAGTCTATCTTGTATCCTTTCCTTTTAGAGTTAAAGAGAGGTTGTCCTTATTTTACATCTCTGGTGTGTAAGTGAAAGTTAAGTTAATAAAACGAAACAGGAGTGGCTTGTTGAATTGCTGCATTAAGTCATCCTGGTCCTGCAGCCAACCTTGGTATAACAGCCTGTAAAAAAGAAAAGACAAAGCAACACCTACCTTCCATTTGTAACTATATAACTGTCTATATACGTTCTCTCAAACCCACACACGCGTGCGCTAATCCTCGGTGGTAGATAACATTATTGTTCTTACAACCTCTTTTTTTGTGCAGGCTCATCCGTAGAAGAATGACACATGATCAGCCTCTCTGAATTATTGAAGAAAAAAAAGAAATGCAGCATTGATGAAAATGTCTCCTCCACCCTCCTGCCCTCCTTTGTTTTTTTCTTCTGTGTTCTGTCTTTGTGTTTCTCTACCTGGCTGCTCCTTTTCTGTCACTACAATTCATCCATTCATGCATCATCAGCTTGAGGCTCCTCCAAAGGAGAAGAATACTGTAGGTTATTCCGCTAAGCCAAGAAATGTTGCTGGCAGGGACATAGGAAACTCGCTATGAGATCTAGGCCAGTGTCTGTCAAACCTTTTAATTTCAAGGACCCCCAGTTTGGTGTGCATGGACCCCCATATAACTCTTGAGAGTGCACAAATGGAACCAAATGAAAAGTCTCTGAGTTACAGACCTGTAAGGGTCCATTTGGTTCCTACTGTAACTATCGATCGTTTATCTGGGGACAAAATAGGGACCTGAATGTTAGAATATTACTATTACTTTTTACTATTCACTCATCTAATATACAATTACATTTTAGTGTTCATCTAATGATGACAACCACAGAATAAGGTTCCATTTATTGACTGCCCACCTGTAAAGTAAATAGTTCATGCCATCTGAGCCAGCCATTATCAGAATGATCATGTGAAGATGCAAAGAATAAGGGACAAGAGCCAAGAGTATAATTTATTCCACTTTTTATAACAATTTGGTGGCTGCTTTTATCCAAAGTACTGTGCAATGCCATGTGTGTATACAATTTTAACCCTGATAGCGTCCGTCTTTCCATCCAACACTTTGGCCCCCAAAAAGATATCTGCAGTCGAAACCTACTGGCTGGATTGCCATGGAATTTTCTGTGCACCTTCATGCTCTGCAGAGGATGACCCCTATTGGTTTTGGCCTTTCCTCTCTCGCGCCACTCTTAGGCCACTATGCCCACATAAGATATCTTAAAATCCAATGGGCATATTTAACTTGCTGCGTGCCTGGAGGTCGAAACAGACTGATTCCTTTCTTAATACTAGGTGGCTTTATTGGGAACTGTAACCCTGTCATTCGTTGATCTATATAGGACCATTAAAACAGCTGAGAATTAACACAATTAACAAGATGAAGTGAATGAGAATGACAGACTTATGAAACTGTTTTACAAGCACAGCGAGAGCCTTGTTTTCCTGGTCTCATGTCATGACATCAGAGTTACAATTAAGGTATATGCTAATGATCAGTCATGAACTTTAAGATCTTGTTCTGAGGGTATAGCACTGCAGATGGTTTCTAGATGGTGCTTGTTTGCATTATCTAGGTGGTCTCGCCTAACCAGACGATTGGAGATCTCCGATCATCTGGCTACGCAAAACTATAATTATAGAATAGCTTTCCCTCTCTATATAACCGATGCACAAACTCACAACACGTTGTGACACCGCCGTACGTAAAAGTGAAATTCAGGTTTTAAGGCCTCCACAGACCAATGCTGTCTTTCTCTTCAAATCTCTCAAGACAGATTCAGCTCAGCAGCTGATTTCTCTTTTTTTGGAAACAGTGGCCTATACTGTAGTGTAGATGATGTACTGGCAAAGAAGGTGAGACACTATGATGAAGGTGAGCCATACTAAACAGTCCATTTTCATCACTGCAGGCTACCTCCCATTAACATCACGCTCTGTGGTGTCTGAGACAAAAAAGCAGCTCATTTAGCTGTCACTGACTGTCCTGAAGCTACTCACGTTCCACTGAAATTATACTGTAGCCTATGTGGGTTTAAGATCTCAGCCCACCAACTGTCACAGCTATAGCACATGATCACACCAACATATTATTACCAAACAGTTGTTTTTCCTTTGGCTTCTCGTATAGATATTCCGCTCCTGCCTTTTGATTAAGAGAAAGCACCCGCCAGCCCACAACAAAGCTATCCATCAGGCTCCATGCTGTTCGATTATGGCCATGGGCGTTCCCAGTGTGACAGCTTTCTTACATTATATGGCTGGGAAGTAAGATATGGTGCCATTATTGAAACAAAAGCAAAATGAAAGGCTGAAGTCCTAGTGAGATGGCAACCACCTAGGTAAAAATACTTTAGAAAATACAAATACCATGTCGATGTGGCTCAATTTGCCAGAGATGCTAAATTACACACAGTATATACTACATGGATTTATGTCAGTTGGTTCCTTCCCTTTCTTTAAAGCGACTTTGGGTGTACTTATAAAGCGCTATATAAGTCTGAGCTATTAATCTCTCCATTTCTTGCTCCTGCCATGACATAATACAATGTATCTGTATGTGTCAGCAGGTGTCTGATCTTGAGAAAGGCTGTCAAACCACTTAAGCCCTATAAAGAAATGTCTCCAAAAATAGCAGATGTACAAGCTCACAACATCGACCTAACCAGATGTATTTCAGTGACAGCTTAACTCGGTGTGCACCTTTCTGGACAGCCTGCTATATTCCTACACCTCATTGTGACCTGGCAGCTTCCATTTATGTTCACATTGTCTTTTCCATGCATACGGTACAATTCCATACATGTTTTCGCCACATTATCTGTCTAGAATAGAGCGTCTGCTCAGTGTATATATGTTACATCATTTAGTTGTGAAAACTCAGTATATGCCATTCACACGTATGTGTGAGCAAAATCTTTCTCGTCCCCCGTAGTATTGTGCTGTATACATCCACCACCTTACCCAGGTTGGACTGGTCTGTCCTTATCTCATTGTATTTCATCTTTCTGCATACCATACAGTCTACTTCAGCCACACTAAGCTAGCCGCAGCGAGCCACCATAAAACTGTAAAAGTTGTTTTGTTGAGGGATGAGTGTGTTTAAGAAACACAGCTGTGTTGGCAACAGCATGCGCAAGGACTTACACACTGTGTGCTATCAAAGAAAATTACTACTCCCATCTGACACCTCTGTGTGTTATTAGGCTATGGTGAGTGTACACTAGCAATTAACCCAGTATGCCATGCTGATGGCAAGCGCTGTTGTAAACTGGGATCCATGTCCCCCATCTGGTGGGGTTTTGTTTATTTGTGCGTGTGTGTACACACACATTCTTTTTATATTAGAGAGAGAGAGAGAGAGAGAGAGAGAGAGAGAGAGAGAGATGTGACAGGTGTGACAGGTGCCTTGGAGTAGATTGTAAAGGTCTCCTTTACAAACTCTAGTGGAGGGATGGAACACCATTGTAACAAAATGTATTACCTTATTTGGTGTTTTTCAGCATAGAAGTGTTTGATCAATGGAAGATGAAGGTGATCATACAGAATAATTTGATTGATTAGTATTGATTTGCAGTGAATCTTCACTCTAGGGCAGTGGTTCTCAAACTTTTATGCTCGAGACCCAAAATGAACAAGTGAAAATAGCCGATCTACAAGCTCATAATGCATCGCAACGCGACACGTTGTGAGATTGTAGAGCTGCTATTTTTCAGAATTTCAGTGATTTTTAAATGTATGAAATTCTTAAAAAGAAAAAAGTTTGACCTTTGTTTTAGTTTGGAAAATCTTTTGAAAAAATAATTGTAAATAATTGTAGGAATTGTAAAGGATATTTACTCACGGGTCCATTTGGTTCCATTTGTAGTCCTACACTCTCAGAGTTATATATATATATATATATAAAACAGCTAGTGCAACATCAACTGAAGCATTCAAAATACAAAATAATTGATGACTGTAAATGAAATATCATCATGTGATAAATTATGTAGTATGGGAATGGCATAGACTGGCATACTCACCGATACCAGCATTTTAGGCAGTATCGGCAGCTTTTCAGATACTGGTATCGGTATCGGAACAACTTGGTGTACACCACACATACACTCTTCAACTTGTGGAGAATATGGTGAAGGATGACTCATCTGACCATAATCACTTTTTCCCACATTGGCATCACGACCCATTGTGAGCTTGCAGATCTGCTATTTTCAAAAGATTTTTATACATTTGAAAACTTGAAATGGGACATTCTCTAGGATGAATACTTTCACTTTTGGTACCTTAAGTACATTTTGATGCCAATACTTTTGTACTTTTACTGAAGTAATTTATTTTCTCCGAATTCCGGACTTTCACTTGTACCAGAGTATTTCTGCATACATTGCAGTATTGATACTTTACTTAAGTAAAAAATGTGAGTACTTTTTCCACCACTGATGAGGGGTTCCACAACCCCACCAAAATATCGGCTTTTCTTGCTGACAGTCTGATCACGTCCTGCTTTGACATTCTGTCACCAGAAGAGTTGCTGTTCTGTTTTTCCTTGTCACACTAATGTGTGATCGTCCCCAAATGTGCACTTTCAACCACAATTTATGACCCTATTTAACTGATATCTGTCCCACAGATCAAAATGCAGATGTCACTTTATATAGGCTACTTTTCCTACTGAAACCCTAGCCAGCTGAGCAGTCTGTGACTGCAGCAACCTATACCATCCATTTCCCAGTACTGAATCCTCTTTAATGGTGACTTAGATCTTTTTCAGCAGCAGGTGAGCCTACAAACAGTAAATGACCAGGGCTTAATACCATTATGCCTAATACAATTATGCATTCATTTTGATGTCCTGACCCAGCTCACTAACTCAAAAAGGTGGGCAGGACAACAACCCGGGGCTCCAAAACACAATATGCCCCACACATCATATCAAAGCAAAGCTGGAACAAAAGGCAGTCAACTAAGCATGCAGTATTAAAAGACTGAAGCACATCATTTCAACTACCTGTAACAACTAACACCAAGAGGCCAACAGGCGGAGGAGACTTCAGGCCTGACACTGCATTCACTGTGTTGTGTGTTCGTTAGGGGAGCATTATCCAACCCCCACCACACCATCATCGATGGAAACAAAGAAGAAGAAGTCAATGTTTTAGAATGGTCAAAGTCCTGACATTAATCCAGTAGAAATGGTGTGGAAGGACCTGAAGTGAGCAATTCATGTGAGGAAACCCACCAACATACCAGAGTTGTTGCAGTTCTGTACAGCCGTCGCTGCTGACTCCTACAGTTCGTGGCTTCCCACTCACGAACACAGCCACTTGTGTTCATTCGAACACCCGGCCTAACCGGATGCGAAAAAATTAGCTGTGATATGTTATTGTGAGCATGTCTGTCAAATCTGAGTCTATTTCTCATCATTGATAAACAACACATTCAACTACGCATCAAGACAGGAGAGCTGCATGATAAAACAGACTCTACCACTTCACAGGAGCACTGCATTCAAAAGGAGGATCTTCTAAAATGAAAAGCCAGATGTCTTTTATCTCTCATGTGATGATTCCCTTCATGCACATGACTCAATAATACATCGCACATCAAATGGCATCTCAAACCCGTTAAAAAGACTCTTCCACGCTTCAGAGTGATAGTTGTGGGGTATGAGCTGGTAAAGTCTGCCTGACTGCTTCTCAGCTCCAGATTGGATAATTAGCCAACAGTGTGCTGCCATCATCAAATGGACACTTTGAGTTTTCAGGAACCCAAATTAGTATAGGCCTATGCCATGGTACTGACATGATACTGACATGATACTGACCATTATCCTGACAAAGTCAGTAACTTTAACAACTGCAGAGTATTTCTTTATCCCTGTAAGTTAAGAGATTGAACAGAGATGTATCTGATGTCTAGTGTGTCAGGTTCTGTCTCCTTGTGTTTTATTTTGTAGTGATATTTTAGTTTGTCCTGTATTCATTGATTATTTAGGCTTTACTTTTCCGTTGTGTTCCTTTTATTTTGTCTTAATGTTTCTAGTGTTTCCTGTTTTCATTTGTTCCTGATACCTGTCTTGTATTGTTACCTTGTGATTAGTTTAGTTCTCCACCTGTGTCCTGTCTGTCCCCTAGGTTAGCCAATCGTGTCTTAATTGTCTGTTGAGTTCACCTGTGTCCTGTTTATCTCTGTGTCTATTTAAACCCTGTGTTTGCATGAATATGTAACCAGACCTTTTTAACTGCCTCTGTGTTCAGTTTGAACGTTTTGGTTCCTACCTGCCTGCTGCTAAATTAATGGGGCTTAACTAATTGCTGGAGCAACAGTGTTTCCGGGGACGCTTTATGTTTTTTATAGTGACGCACACGTGTCAGTAATCTCAGTTTCAGTCACAGAGTTGTTGTAAAGAGTTCATAAGATATCAAGAAGATAAGAAAGCCCCCCTAATTTCCTCTCTCATTGTATGCAGCCAATAAGGTTCGATTTATTGATGTTTTGTGTTTTGTGCTAAGAGATTTACTTTGATAGTGTTTCGTTGTTAACCCATGTTGTCAGCTATGTAGGCCCAAGCTAGGTAGCTACAGTAAGTGCTAACTAAATGTTTGCTAAGGTTAATTATTATTGTAGATGTTGTAGTTTGACTTGATTGCAGAAGGAATTAATGTTTTTTGTATGTGATAACAAAAATGACACTAAGACAAATTCAGCGTAGCGATAGTTCATGTAGGCATGGCAGGCAGGAGGTTTATATGCTACCTTCACTCTCCCTAGACCCCCCCATTCATTCGCTAACAAGCTAATTCATTCGTACTCCCACAAGTCAGTACGCTCAACCTCACGTCATTCTCATTCGCTACAAGCCAACTCACGCCCTCATTTCCGCAGTGCAACTCTGGTGGTTAATTTAAGCAGCCTCTGTTCTCTGTTTATTCTACGTGCTTCTTAGCTGTCATTGCCGGTTGTACAGCTGTCAGAGTCGAAATCCCTCCACCTCCCCAGCCTCCTCCCTGTGGCATTTGGTTCCTGTTGTTGGTGGGATGGTTCTGTGGATTGTGCTGTGGTTCTGTGGATGGTGCTGTGATATGTGGTGGTTTGGCTGTGCATTGAGGGTTCAATGTTTATGTAATAACTGTATTTTACGCTCTGCTTGGGGGATTTGTGGGTGTATTTTATGCTCTGCTTGGGGGGTTTGTGATTGCAGATCTGTGACATGTTTGCACAGGTTATCTGTAATATCACATGAGCAGAGTCACACCGCCAAACTGAATGCAATAGCATGCAATATATGGTAAATGGTTAATAAATGGTAAATGGTTAAATACATGTTATTGGTTATTCCTGAGCTGAAGTGTCTAAGTGAACGAGTAGAAATAATATTGATGTATGGCTTGTTATTGTTTGATCAGTTTTTGTCACAGTTCTCACGGTCCGGATTTAATAAATCCCACCAGTAAGAACGTGTTGAATAATATTGATGTATGGTTTGTTATTGTCTGATAAGTGATTTATTGTATTTCGTGTATATTTTTGTCACAGTTCTCACGGTCCGGATTTAATAAATCCCACCAGTAACTTTTAAGAACGTGTTGCTGTCATCATTGCATAAGAGGGAATTACAACTGATGGAGTTATTTTGATTGATCATAATTTGTCTAGTGCCCTTAACCTGCTTTAAATGTCAAATTAATATAATAGCTGCTCATATTGGCTTAAACTCTGTCATGTACTATTCTGCTATTTCTCTGTCTATGCAAGGTCAAAGTAGTTACAGGCCTGTTCTGTGGCTATCAGTTGTTTTAAGAACACTGTATCTCGATGTTCTCTGCGCTAACAATTCCTTCAGCGCCACTGAAGTCATCACTGACCAGTGACAGGTCAGACCCGAGGTCAACGTGTTATCCGAGACATGTGGACGCTGTTGTTCAAAGATAAACTGTCACGACATCTTCATCATCTTCATCATCTACCATCATCATCCTCATCTGACGACGACGTAATCATCACTATCCACCAATAGTAGGAGGACACCTCTAACGGCTGGACCCTTGATGTATCTTCAATGATGTCATATGTTTATGTTACTGGACGCTGTTAAAGTCCAGGGCTTTCTCTGTTTAACGGCAGAGAGAGACGACGACCGATGATGCGTGAACACTTGCTGATACTGTAACCTTCCCACTCTCTCTGTCTGAATACAAGATATTTCATTACATCCAATGGCTGCCTATGTCCTGAGTCTGTTTTTTCTTTATCGCCTTTTATGAAAATGTTCTAATACTTATATAAATATCGATGTGATGTACTGCCATGTATCGATATCTATATATCTGGTTGATAAGGAAAAAACCTACTTTATCAATTGGTCCGATCGAAGCCGGATATGTTTAAAACAGGGTGGACGGGGGGAACTGAGCTATTGACCGGAACTGTACGGTCAGACTCTCTTCCCCTGGCAGACCATGTTTTAATACGTATCAAACGAACCAGCCCTGGGTGTAACGATTTATCACTTCTATTCAGATGAAGGTTATCTTTGAACAGTATCACATTTTTATTTTATTTTATTTTGTTTTGGACCTGGACGCGATCGCTGGACCTTTGGACTTGCCCCTTGACTCTCCACATGTCTCAAATTCCACATGGTCCAGCCATCGGAGTCAGGATCCCTGAACCATTGATTTGGTATGTATATCTTTTTATTTTATTTTACCATGGTCCAGTGATTGGGATCTCCACGTAACTTCTCCCTGTGAACCTTGATCTGATGAGTATACATTTTTATTTATTTTATTTGAATGTCTTTACCGAACTATTTGTCTCATACATATGCCTGTTTTTAAATTCCTGTTTAACTGCAGCTCCGCCAGGGAGTCAGTCAAGTAAAACATTTTTTATCACCTTATATTTCTGGGAGGACATTCCCTGAATGTCTCATAAATTATCCTCTTATTTAGAATACAGTGGTCTTTATTTAGGTCGTTTTATTTTCTGGCTTGTCCATTCTATATATATATTGATCACACACCACCAGACACATCCTCAACGTTTTTGGGGAGGGTATGTCTGTGTGGTGCTGCATGAATATATTATTTCTCTGGTTTTTCAGTTCACAAGATAGATGCCAGGCTATCTTATTTATTACAGCCTAAGTTCACAAGTGGACACTCCCATATGGGGTCCTGCGTTCATTGTGAGCTTATGTTTTGATTAATTACTGTCTTTT
Organism: Gymnoscopelus microlampas; assembly: GCF_963454915.1. Lineage (NCBI taxonomy): Eukaryota > Metazoa > Chordata > Actinopteri > Myctophiformes > Myctophidae > Gymnoscopelus > Gymnoscopelus microlampas. The sequence goes on along the minus strand of NC_139942.1, from coordinate 43,678,755 downwards.
ACTCTATGAGTATTTATTTGTTTCAGCGATTTCTTACCTGCTCCTTATCTGTTTCGGTGGATTTCGTATTGATTACTATCTTATCTGTCTCTTTCTCTCACCACCTCCGGTTTAATTTTTTTTTGACTCAGGCAGAACTCAGATTCTGTATTTTATGACTCAGGCAGAACCCAGATTCTGTATTTTATGATTCTGTATTTTATGACTCAGGCAGAACCCAGATTCTGTATTTTATGCCATGGTGGTGCAGGAGTGAGCGTATATAGATTTTTTACCTTTGACCGGTTTTATTTTGACCACTGTAGATTAAACCATCCAATATATTGAGCTTTAAACAATAAGTTTTAAATGCTTTAATAATACATTTTATATTCCTTAACCTTAATAATAAGTTTTAAATTCTAAGTTTTACATTCTAAGTTTTAGATTATTTTAAATATTTTTAATATAATGAAAAATATTAAGTAATACTGAACCCAGTCAGGATAAAATATTTCTCATTCCAAAATTAGTTTGTCGCTGAAATATGTATGTTCGGTATGTCTGTGTGTATTAATGAACGATTGTTTTTTCTCTCTCTCTCTCTCTCTCTCTCTGTGTGGATCCGCCAGTGTGTGAGTGAGGGAGCGTAAGGTGAAAGTTCTCTGTTTATCTTTCTCTCTTTTCTATGTGTGTGAGCGATTCAGCTATGCAGGCATGCGTGAATGTTTGAATGCGTGTGTCTGTCTTGCTCGTTCTCTAACAATCTTAGTCCAAATTTCAGTCATTTTCCAGTCAGTTAAAATTAGTTTACCACTCTGGTCTCTAAAACTACATTACCCATAATTCCTTACAGGAAGTGTTAGTTCTCGTAATCCTAACTGCCACGTTGCTTAGCAACGATTGCCCCTACAGCCTCCATTGTTCAACTTCATTCAACCCATCTCAGTTAAATTAACCCTAATACGATTCAATATGTTCTAATATCAATATTGGAAAAAAATTAACTATAATATTAAGTTTATTATAAAGTCATTTTGAATTATTTTAAAAAGTTTTGAAAATATTTTATCATTTTAACTTAAGATTTTTTGAGCTGGTAGATCTGCTCTTTTTGGAAAAATTTTAATTTCGATTTATTTTGGTGTACTTTACCTAACTCTAATATACTCTTCAGAACAAAGATGTTTATTCCTTATTTTTCATTGTTATATTTTAATTTTAAATATTTTAATTATAACTTTAAAAAAAAAAAAAAAAATGATTTTTTTTCATTTTTTTCTCTTGATTTTCAGTTTGATTTCTTTTCTTTCTCATCAACAGATTCATCCTCTGACACACACTATATTACAGATATGTGGGTGTCAAATAGAGGGGAGTTTGATGAATGATTTGATTTAAATGTTTAATGCTTTGTTTGTGTTTCATTTTAGAACGAGAATGTAAACCACTCCATTAATCCAATTCCTGGACAACAATAATGTCACAATACCTGCTAATTGTGACATACAGGGCTAAAACTTTAATTTTATTCCAAACTGTTTTAAACTCTGTTTCATACTATAGTCAACTGTAGGTCTCATGCCAAACAGTAAATTTGATTTCCATCTATCTTACAGATTTCAACTAATGTCTTGGATAGATGTTTGATGCCCCCATGCCTACATGATGCAATCGGAAAGTATTTCTTGAGTTTTAAGACCATTCCACGTGAGTTTTTCCCTAAATAAAGTGTAAAGTGATGTAATAAATAACAGGTATCAGGAGTGTACCGTTCCATTTTTCAAATACTTGGACCTACAGGTCAACTTGTTAAATAAAGCACTGGACCGCAGCTTCACAACGAGGAGGGTAACTTTTTCTTTTTCTGAACGTGTCCAGAATCGTCTTTGATAAGTTACGTAGGTCTCTTGTCAGATTATTTGAAAACTTGTCAGACTGGTTAGTTTTCTCTCACTCTATCAACAGAAACGGGCTAAGGGTCATTAACGGTGCTAAAATTGATCAAATCTAAACATATTTTGAAAAGGTTTGTTGGGACAGTACATTAGCTGAGATTTTTTGAATTATAATAAAGTTATTTGCAAATTGCAAGGGAAAACTTGTGTGGTGTCTTAAAATGTCATGAAATATAACCATGTTTTGCTTCCTAATTGAATAAATAACCATTATATACAGTCCTTTTGAAGAAGTACAATTTTGAATTAATATCTGAATAAATTATACAGTCCTTTTGAAGAAGTAAAAATGTGTATGTTATCTGAATAACTAACCATTTATTTTTGCCCCTAAGTCATTTGAAATCTCTGTGTCCTTACCTAGTCACTGTAAGGTTTGTCTGTGTCTGATTTGGTTTGAATAATGTCACAAGGTACAAGACTTGATCAGCTTGCCCTTTGACCCTATCCAAATCATGATAAGATGTAGGCTTGATGGAGTTATTTTGATTGATCATAATTTGTCTAGTGCCCTTAACCTGCTTTAAATGTCAAATTAATATAATAGCTGCTCATATTGGCTTAAACTCTGTCATGTACTATTCTGCTATTTCTCTGTCTATGCAAGGTCAAAGTAGTTACAGGCCTGTTCTGTGGCTATCAGTTGTTTTAAGAACACTGTATCTCGATGTTCTCTGCGCTAACAATTCCTTCAGCGCCACTGAAGTCATCACTGACCAGTGACAGGTCAGACCCGAGGTCAACGTGTTATCCGAGACATGTGGACGCTGTTGTTCAAAGATAAACTGTCACGACATCTTCATCATCTTCATCATCTACCATCATCATCCTCATCTGACGACGACGTAATCATCACTATCCACCAATAGTAGGAGGACACCTCTAACGGCTGGACCCTTGATGTATCTTCAATGATGTCATATGTTTATGTTACTGGACGCTGTTAAAGTCCAGGGCTTTCTCTGTTTAACGGCAGAGAGAGACGACGACCGATGATGCGTGAACACTTGCTGATACTGTAACCTTCCCACTCTCTCTGTCTGAATACAAGATATTTCATTACATCCAATGGCTGCCTATGTCCTGAGTCTGTTTTTTCTTTATCGCCTTTTATGAAAATGTTCTAATACTTATATAAATATCGATGTGATGTACTGCCATGTATCGATATCTATATATCTGGTTGATAAGGAAAAAACCTACTTTATCAACAACCATATCCTCTGTATTTCTGTTATGTCCTGTATTGGTGCATGTTTTTACCTGGATTAATGTCTGTATCGTTTGGCAGGGTTGAACAGTTAGTTGTTCATTGCAATCCTTTATAAGCATGTTCTGGCTTGGCTCTGCTCGTTTTGGTCGTAAACAAATCGTCTTGACATGGAGATGTTAACTGTAATGGAGTGGATAGATAACGACTCAAACATTTTCAAAAATAGCAGTGCAGAAAGGTCACAATGTGCTGTGAACTTATAGATCAATGGCCTTGTGAAAACGGAACACAGTATTAAACACTTTCTTTCGGAAACTTGAATTGAAGATTAGAAGGCAATTCATGTGTTCAAAGTCTTTTGTGACCCCTTTCGTGGGTTTTTAATAAGCGGCAATGTCCCATGTAGTGTACAGTTATAAACTTGTCACACTGTGCGAAAGCATTGTAAGTTACTACTTTGTCCTTGGAAGAACTGAAATGCGATGATGATTTACACAACCAAGCATTATCTTCCTCTTGCCTGTCACATAACTAGGAACATATTGTCTGCAATTAGGGCACCTGTGCTTTTTTCTCTCTGGTGCACTTAACCACTTAAACCAGGGGTCTTCAACAGGGGGTCCGGGACCCCTATGGGGTCCTCAGAGTTACTACAGGGGGTCCACCAAATCTTTGTGTGATGGGAAACATTAGCCAAAAATAGCAGATTAGTACAAGCTCACTTGTAGATCGGCATTTTCTGAGAGTTTCTGTAGTGGGGAAAAAGCACACAAGTACGGGGCCAATGGTCAAGTTGACTAAATATTGAGGGTTTAAAAGGTTAACTTTCTGAAAATACACATTATAATGAATCCAATTAACTATAAAAAAGTTTAATCTGCAACACAATTTTATACAATATGTAGGGAGGGGTCCCTGCTTCATCTCTCTCTCAGCTAAGGGGTCCTTGGCCTGAAAAACTTTGAAGACCTCTAACTTAAACCCTAAATACTTCATTCTACAATGGTGTAAATAGCAGATCTACAAGCTCACTGAGCTGCTATAAAAATAAAGAATCTGAGAATACATTTTCAAATTCCTGCCAGTAATGACATGCCCAAAATAGGGATGCCAGGTTGCAAGTGGTTACCTTAAGGATAAAAGGAAACGGTTCAAACAAGATGCATCTGTTGACATCAACACTTGTACAACAGTTTGTACAGAAAGCTGTACATTCTGGGCCGCCTGCCTGAAGCCTCAGCCAACACCGAGGTTACACTATACAAATGATATAAGCCGGGCTTTGAAAAGAGAAGATCAAAGACTTCCATGTTTCTGGCAAATTGATAAAGTCTCCGGTTTCCTCCCTAGGGAGTGTTTTTTCAATCGATTGCAGTGAGACTCCCAAACATTCCCAGGTGGCTTAGAGTCAGGGACACACGCACGCGTCCTGACAGATATCAGATAACATTGGCACAGAGGCAAGGTTGAAACTCACTGTGACTCCTTTACAGGTCTTTTACGCTCTTACTACAGTATATGCTTAATTTTCATGATGAAAATAGCATTATCTACAAGCTCACAACTCATCGCATCCTGGGAGCTTGTAGATTGTCTATTTCCGATGCATGCCACCGTCTTACGACAAAGTATAAATCAGGCAACACTATTTGTAGAATCGGCCTCAGGTCTTAATGGGTTAGCCCCCCCCCCCCCCCTATCATCTTATCTCTCTCTTATCTCTCACTTTATTTATCTTTCATTTAAGCCTGATTTAACAAGCAGAAAACAAACATTAAAATTAAGCCCCCCCCCCCCCTCTCTCTCTCTAAATCTCTCTCTCTATCTCTCTCGCTCTCGTACCACCACCAATACAGAAGAGGAGAGCCACTTGTCATCAGTCCATCTTGCTGTGTCTCTCATGACCTCTGTTTTGTAATGAAGCCTGCTAGATGAGCAGCGGTCCTAATGCACAGTGACAGGGACACAGAGCTCCATGTCTGAGTCACAATCAGCCACAGGTGGTGGCCCCACGTCACTAGGGGCATCCCACGACGATGAATGAACCGAGAGAGCGGACAGAGTCACTGTTCCAGTACTAGGGTGATCTCAAACTTTTCCGTGTCAAGGACCCCCAGAATGAAAGGATTCGGTGACAGGGAATCCCCATAAGAGCAGATCTTAGTTGTTAGATTAGATTTACTACAGAATTGTACAACAGTCTATAGTAGCCTACTGTAGATGGGGAGAGAGAAACATGATCTGAATAGCCATTCTTACACAGTACCTTGCGTGCGCGCGTGCGTTTGTGGTTGTGTGGGTGGGTGTGAGAGAGAGAAAGAGAGACAAAGGACTTGTGTGTCGTTTTCAAAGACGCAATTGGGCCACTGTGCCACGAGCTTGTGACATCTATGACAGAAGGTTTAAAAGGAATTGTCATAATGGTTTTTGCGTTGAACAAAGAGATGGCAGCGAGGTAGCGACAATGTCAAAGGAGGGATAATGATTACTTCTATAAAGTTATGTGATGCAATAGTTACATTGTAACAATGTGAGAATTGCTCTCACAGGACTTTGGTGAAGATCACATGTCATTTGCACTCCCCCAAGGTGTAGAAAGTAATGTTGTCACAGACAATGTCTTCATCGTATTGAAACCCGGCTGGAAGTTTCTTCACAGAGTAAACTAATAAGCAGCAGAGTAAAAGAAAGCCATGTTCCTACTGATAATCAGGACAACGCAATGCACTTTATAATTATATTGCTGTTTTCGCAGAGCTACAACCTTAAAAGAGTTAGGATCTTACTTATAAACACTTTTAGGGCCCAAACTTGTGTCGCACTGCGAAAAAACGGATCTACAAACGCGTTGCATTGTGATGCCTTGTGAGCTTGTAGATCTGCTAGTTTCACTATTTTCTTTAAATGTTTGAAATGCCCAAAGTACTATAGGGATGCCAAGTTGAAAGTGGTTATAAGACAACTAGAGTAGACCCTGTCTGACATTATTTTGTTTCCAGTAATGCAAGCAGTTGTAAACCACAGTTCCAGAGCAGTGGTACCCTACCAGGATCAGAGGATTAGAGACCCCCCTTGGAGGCACTGCCTGGGGGCTTCCAGAGGCCTCAGCGTTTTTACGGCAGAGGGATTGTATTAGAGAATGAAAGAGTACATGCTATAGAAATTAGTATTCTTAATCTGTGCAAGTTGTTAAGAGTTGAAGATTTGAACTTATAGGTTAAGTTATAGGTTAATCACTTCCCTGTTGTACAGTATGATAGAGGGCACTTTCTCTAGCCTTGCACTTTGTATGTGGAGAAGAGCGTCAGCTAAATGCATACATTGTTGTTGTTGAGTTATAATCTGTTGATGTCCAGATATTGTTCTAAGGTGAATATGTATAGGCCTTCAATGCGTCTTTATTCCTTTTGCGCTGGTGTAAATTGTGGCACACAGAAAATAAATGTCAGGGCTTTTATTGTGATATGTTATGGTATGTGTCAAATAAATTCAGCGAGTCAGATCAGAGTGTGGACAGCTGTGTGGATGCTGAGAGAGTCCTCTCTCCTTGACAATATAATGCCACTAACTCGCTAGAAACATAGAGGAAGTACACCCAAAATGTGTATGTGCGTTCAGTAAATAGTCTGACACGCACGCACGCACGCACGCACGCACGCACGCACGCACCCGCACACGCACACGCACACACACACAGGAATGCTGTATAAAAACAAACTCATGCTTGCAGGCACACACACAGAAACAAACATTATTTAGTTGTGTGCCTGGTAAAACAAATTGTTCACCTTTCTGATTTTCATCTTTTCCGTGACGTACAGTAATCAGGAAACGAGTTGAGGCCGAGAGGCCCGGACTTCAAAGGCCCACTCGTTCCCATAATGCTGCTATTCCTCACTTTGAAAGGAATGTAAAAACAGAAATCACTCCCATCTCTAAGGGTGTAATGCCGTGGCTTTGTGCCATTAGCTCCGTTCCCTCGGATTCTGTGCCCAAAGATAAAGAGCAAATAAAACGCAGGCTGCCTGATAACTTCATATATTCCGTACTTTGTTCTTTCTGACAGTGAGCCTTTTCCACAGGTACTTGTGTGTGGAAAGCCTGGTGACGCGAGGTAACATTGAGCCAAATGCATGAACATAATAGACAGCCGTGTCACATTCATTCACCCAGCCACTTTCGATGACATAATACAGAAGTTCTCAGCAACACAGAGCAAATACCTGAACTTAATAGACAGCCGTGTCACATTCACATAAAGAAGTCTCACACTACTTATTCCTGCGTAGACTAAAACTAATTATGAAAACCAGCAGTACACTGTGCATGTGCTCAGGACCCAATTCAAAACAACTGACATAAATCAATTATTGTAGTCTTGCATGGATGGTTTCCATGGATAAAGAATGGTTTGAATGGTTGGTTGAAATAATTAAAGAATCAGTCAGTGGTTGAGAAGTATTGTTTGCATCAGGCTATTTTTCCTCGCTGTCTCTCACAATGGAACATCAAAAGATTGCCTGCAGTATGTGCTGCCAATAGCGTCGCAATCCATTCTGCTTCTTTTGATGGGAAAACTGCTTATATGCAATAACGTATGAGTGAACAAATTCAACAAATAAAGCACATAAATTCTAAGAGCATGATAGCACCCTTTAAAAATGTCTTGAAAGGCAGGACAGCCTAGATAATTTCGAGATAATTTCGTTCAATAGTGGAGATTACTCAAATTTAGCACAATTACATAATGTGTGTGAGTGGCGAGCGCTGAACATGAACGTAGAACATAATGAGACATGTTGACATGTTGACAAGTTGACATGTGATAGCTTAAGTCTTCATTTTATTTTTGTACGACCTTAAAGTCTTCATTTTATTTTGCACGACCCCTCTAGGATCATTGCACGGCCCGGTACGAATAGGTCCCCAGACCCCTCATCCCATCACACCAGGTTTACTGAAATGTTGACGGTCTATGGAAAAATAGGGCCTTCTCTGTAAATGTTTAACATCCACATGAAGTGCTGGGCTCCAGCACCATACCGTTAAAGGTATGTTGAGTGCTGGAGTCTCCCTGGAGGTTCTTGGCAGCGTAGGAGGAGACATGTCTTTCTTGTAAATGGTTCTCTGTCACACCTTGATGTTGGGACGGGGAGCCCCCGGTCCCGTGGGAATGGGCTCCGGCTGCACTGCAGAGGCCAGAGGATGACTATAATCTAATCACTGCTTTTAGACACACATGCAGTGAGCACAGCTGGGGGGCTGGAGCAGGGACTGCTCTCTGCTGCCTGCAGCACTATGCGCTCAGCTCCCTACTTTCACACACACACACACACACACACACGCGCGCGCGCACGCACGCACGCACGCACGCACGCACGCACGCACACACACAATAAGGTCCTCGACTAGAGGGAGCCGTGATTGTTGATGGCACGATTATGTGCAAGCATGCATGGAGTCACACTCAGGCAGATGCATGCGAACACACACACACACACACACACACACACACACACACACACACACACACACACACACACGCGCGCGCGACACGGGCACATACAGTATGTACACTCATGCAAGCACAGTTGTCCACACACACACACACACACACACACACACAAACACACACACACACACACACACACACACACACACACACACACACACACACACACACACACACACACACACACACACACACACACACACACACACACACACACACACACACACACACACACACACACACACACACACACACGCCGTCACGCCCCTGCCAGCATCGACCCCAAGATCAACAGGGCCGCCGCAGTGTAAACACAACAGGCTGTTATTCTCCTCTTGGAAGTCAGCTGTGCCTGTGTGCACACGTACTTATGTGTATAGACTGAGATAGTGTGTGTGTGTGTGTGTGTGTGTGTGTGTGTGTGTGTGTGTGTGTGTGTGTGTGTGTGTGTGTGTGTGTGTGTGCGTGCGTGCGTGTGTGGACAGAGAGGTCTGGAAATGATTAAGATAAGGGCTGGAGGGGACATGGCCTGGTCCAGTAGGGGGGGGGGGGGGGGGGCTGACACTGACAGACACACAGCTCATGGTTATATTTAGATGAGGTATGGGGCTGTGGGTGGGGGGGGGGGGGGGGGGGGTTTCACTGTCAGGTCAGTTCCTTGTTCTTTGCTGCTGCAGATGGGTTTCAGTTCTCAGAGCTTGAGCAGCACCTGACAAACTGTGTGTGATGTGTATTTTTTTTTTTACTTTACTTGAATATTTCCATTTTTAACTACTTTATACTTCTACTCCACTACATCTCAGAGGCAATTGTTGTACTGCGTTGAGAGCTTGTAGAATTTTAAAGATTTTTTTTTTTACTTTGGTGCTTTAAGTATTTTCTGATGCCAATACTTTTTGTACTTTTACTCAAGTAAAATGTTGAATACAGGCCTTTCACTTGTAACAGAGTCAGAGTACTTCTTTCACCACTGGGACCGAATGAATGCAGTCTCCTAGTAACCATTTAACCACTGGTCAAAACATAATTAACGTAACTCCTTTGCTTCTAAGCTTTGTCAGAAATCAGTATTATATTATTATTTTAATTCCTGTTATTGTCATTGTCACTAACATTCGTAGAGTTTCACATGTTCATATTGCAGGGAGCTAGACCCAGTCCAACCTCAGTAATTTATCGTGATGACATACTAATTCTTGTCGCTTCTCACACAGCGTAAAAAGGCTGGAATGAAGTACGGTGTTTACTGCCACAGGAATGTCTCTGTCTGACAGAAGGATAAACAGAAACGGCATGCCCACAGGGACTGTAACTGACACATCGTAAAGGGCTCTCTACCTTGGACATATTAAAACGGGCCAGTGAGGAACTGCATAAAAAGTTGCCAGGAGAGAGAGAGAGAGAGAGAGAGAGAGAGAGAGAGAGAGAGAGAGAGAGAGAGAGAGAGAGAGAGAGAGAGAGAGAGAGAGAGATGAGTTGAGGGAGACAGTTTATTGAAGATACACAGCAAAATCCTAAGAGTCAGTATCATGTCAGTATCATGGCCAGTATCATGTCAGTATCATGGTCAGTATCATGGCCAGTATCGTCGTCAGTGTCATGTCAGTATCATGGTCAGTATGATGGTCAGTATCATGGTCAGTGTCATGTCAGTATCATGGTCAGTATCATGGTCAGTATGATGACAGTATCATGGTCAGTATGATGGTCAGTATGATGTCAGTATTTTGTTCAGTATCATGGTCAGTATCATGGTCAGTATCATGTCAGTGTCATGGTCAGTGTCATGTCAGTATCATGTCAGTATCATGGTCGGCATCATGCTCGGTATCATGGTCGGTATCATGTCAGTATCATGGTCAGTATCATGTCAGTATAATGTCAGCATCATGTCAGTATCATGTCAGTATCATGGTCGGCATCATGGTCAGTGTCATGTCAGTTGAAAAAGAAGAAGGAAGCAAGCACTCATGAGACGAGTTTTCGACGTTTCAAAGTACAGGGTGCACGGTTCGAGTAGACAATGTTCATAGAAAGGAAAACCAGCACTCACTTAAGTCCTTTTAGGCTCTTATTTATTTAGGTCATAGCTCCCCAGCAAGCAGCGTCAAACCGGACGTTTCGGCCCAGAGGCCTTCCTCAGCGTATAGTCTGACTATATCATGGTCGGCATCATGGTCGGTATCATGGTCGGTATCATGTCAGTATCATGGTCAGTATCATGTCAGTATCATGTCAGTATCATGGTCGGCATCATGGTCGGTATCATGGTCGGTATCATGTCAGTATCATGGTCAGTATCATGTCACTATCATGGTCAGTATCATGGTCAGTGTCATGTCAGTATCATGTCAGTATCATGTCAGTATCAAGGGTATCACAGTATCACTTTCAGAGTTAACCACATGAAACCTAGTGCTCATATATTCCGGGGTGAACATTCGGCAAAGATAGCAGATCTTCAAGCTCACAACACAGTGAATAGAAAAGGAGGGGGGACCCCTGGGGGACTCACCTAGTCAAATGAACACTCAGGATGTTGCTGTGTACAGTATGTCTGAGAGAGAGGGGGGTGGAAGATGAGAAAGACAGTTATACCCAGGGGGTCTATACTTGGCCCCTTCCTTTTTCCCATCTATACTAAATCTCTTTTTTACCGAAAATAACACGCGTTTTGAGCTTGTACTTATTTTCACCGAATGTTCACCTATTTTCATCAAACGTTCGCCTATTATAGCACTTGTGGGTGCAATAAACTATGTTTCAACTGGAGCCCAATTGTGTGCGAGATGTTTTCTTCCTTTTGGAAGTTATTGTGTTTTCTGCTCAGCTGCTGTGAGACCAGGCTGTCTTAAAGAGAGTGACACAGATGGAACAAGGAGAGGAGTTGTAGAGGAGAATATTCATTCAACTGTGCATCAGATGTTTGTCCACCTTCACCCACTTGTTACCACGCTAAACAAGCAATATAATAGAAAACAACAATAACAAAACGATGAACAGCCAAACAAAAGTGCCAGGGGAAGATGAGAAAAGTGAAAAGAGGTGATTCAGGGTTTCCTTGTGAAAACACATGCACACCTGCAGTGTCAAATGGTACTGGGCAGAGGTGGTGGAGGAGGTGGTGCTGGAGCCGGAGGAAGAGGTGCTGGGCCCAGTCAGAGGAGCCGGAGGAGGCTGGGAAGCGGGACTGGTTCACATCAAGACAAGTCAGCAGGCTGGGGAATACGCTACAGGAAATATGTAATCTAAGCCCTTCCTGTCCAAACCTGTGTGTGTGTGTGTGTGTGTGTGTGTGTGTGTGTGTGTGTGTGTGTGTGTGTGTGTGTGTGTGTGTGTGTGTGTGTGTGTGTGTGTGTGTGTGTGTGTGTGTGTGTGTGTGTGAGAGTGTGTGAGAGTGTGTGTGTGTGTGCTCGCACACATGTGTGCATACATGTGTATCATATTGCATGTATGAATGTGTGTGCGTGGGTGCGCGAGCGTGTTTCAGACCCACCTACACTGTACGCAGCCATAAGAATGTGAATCTGGGCGGTGCTGTAATAGAGCACTCTGCACAACCTAGCAAGAGATAAATAACACGTTTAAAATACATACTGTATATATACTGTAGCATGACTCACCACTGTCCACTCTAAAGACTGTAATCTGCCAAAAGGAAAAAAGGAAACAGGAAACAAAAGAGGGATTTTTTTTTCTCTCTCTCTCGCTGACAGTGTGCAGGTTCCTTTCATGATGTGTGGTTTATTGTTTCGAAACGTATGCACATGTATATCGCTGGCAAATGCATAACCTCTGGTGAGGTCTTTTGAACAGTCCAGCCATTGCTTCTCAGCCAGTTGCATTCCATGTAATCCTTGTAGGACTAAATGCATAAACAATTTCAAAAACTGTTTACATAAAAAAAATGTACCTTGTCAAGTTCCCCCAAATTAAGTATTTGGCCGCGGACCCCCATCTGAAAGGATTTTTATAGAACATATGTAGAGGGGCGGCTGTATCTGTAGATGAGAGGCCGTTTTCTAATCAGAAGGTCATCTGTTCGACCCTCGGCTTGTCCATCTACGTGTTGAAATGTCCCTGAGCAAGACACTTAACCTCTAACAGCTCCCCCCAACCAATGAAAATGAATACGGTGGAGTGCGTGCGTGCGTGCGTGCGTGCGTGCGTGAGTGAGAGAGAGAGACAGAGAGAGAGAGTGACTGCTCATCTGACTGCTCATCATTCTTTCATTCTTCTTTAGATGTGGTCTGAGCTAAACCTATGACACAGCTATGGGGAATACAAATAATAAGGGATTTGATTTACAATGCACTTTACATTTGTACTATAAAAGATCTAAGAAACAGAAACAAAACATTAAAAAACATAAGGGGATAAAACCCAGAGGTAAAACCAGTGCAGCAAAAAGAAAAAAAGCCTGGTTAAAAGGGTCTTTAGTCTTTAGTCCTCTCTTAAAAGAACCAACATACTGTGGTGCTCCCAGATGGTTAGGAGGGCATTCCACAGTCGGTGGGGTATGTAGCTTGGTCATGGGGGTTTTGAGGAGGTTAGTGTTTGTAGAGCGGAGGTTGCAAGCCGATGGTTGTGGGGAGACTAATTCCTTGAGGTAAGAAGGAGCGTTGCCGTGGATGCACTGATGAGTTAACAGGGATACCTTGTATTCTGTCCGGGAAGGACTAAAAACAATGACATGCTATGTGCCTCTAATATAGAGCAGGCCTCCAGCGCACAGAAACGTGCACGTGACATGACTTACGGACCTTGAACACACAGGTGGGAATGGAAATGGACGGAGCGCATCATGCATTCTATCCCCCGAGTGAACAATCACAAATACACTCTGGTGAGAACACACTATACCTGAGAGACGCTAAGAAATACCTTCCTGACATGCAAACGTCTTTTAGTGTGTTCAATACGCCTCCATGTTTGTTGTGTGTGCATAGATGTTATAGTTTTATAGTTGTGAATTAATTTGATGGTTTGTTTGTATAAGTGCCATATGGGTGGGGATCCTAAATACTAGGAAATCACAGGAGTGTATTTGAATGTACATTTTGCATGTTCTTGGTCATTAGCTTTGTGTTGTCTGAACTTTACTAATGCTAAATCAACTATAATGCATCGCGGTGTATGTCTCCACCAGCCAGTTGCAGTTTACATCCATGTCTGTACAGACAGACTCATATATGTAGTGAAGACTAAGAAAGAATAGAATTAACATGTTTTGTCACACGTCACAGTGACCTTGACCTTTGACTACCATATGTTTTTTTTGTGTGTGTGATATTGTTTCGGCATTTTTAAGCCTTTATTACACAGTGTTGATGGGCTCACCAGCACTCAGATAGTGCTGCAGTGACTTGAAGTTGTCATTGTGTCTAATAGAGAGAGACAGGATAAGGTGAGAGGGTAGGGGAACACACAGGTGGGAAGATGGGACGGATGTCGGGACATACAGGAGTAATAAGAACCGACGGATAGATAGATGGACAACCCGAAAACATGCCTTCGGCCACAGCCGTCGCCCGTGGCAACTAGTGCAAACTAGTTCCTACTCCAACCTGACCTATTATAGACATAGACTAATTGGAATGTACAGTTATGACGTTTTGAAACGGTGAGGGGGTTGAAAAACACAACAAGCGCAGGCTTTTTAAGACCTTATAGGCCTATTGATGAATAAAGTATTGTGCCATGCAGGCTAGAGACCCGTGATGCACGCTTGTCTAACCCCATGAAGGTGGGAGAGAGAGAGACTGTTATTTCCGCTCAGATCAAAGCCATCAAGCTCCAATACACAATATATTATAACCGAGGTGATGAAATATACATGAGAAGTGACTCACACACAAGAGGCAGTCTGGGTTTAATATACAGAGGTGATTTAACAGGGCGAGAAAGGAGACAAAGTTTGAAGCAACACACTCTCATCTCCAGCGCCTATCGTCTCCTCTGAGACAAGTTGAAGATGCCATTAAGATAAGGTCACCATGACGGCAGGTGAGGGTGGATTAACCGGTCCCTCGTAAAAACTGTAATAACCTATGTTCATCTTCAACGACTGCAGCTCTTTTTTTTTATTACTTTTTCTTTTCTCCAGAATCCATAGTGTGTGGTGGATTCCCTAAGCATGACGGCGCTTTTCTCTCATGTTGCAAGAATCAACGCTCCACACACTGGTGGTGACGGTATTCTGCTGCAGCCTGAGAGCGAATCGCCCTGTTATGACATTGGTACTATATCGTTGCTGTCGGCTAGAAACAGCAACTTTTTGTGTTTTTTTTTGTAAATTAAAGCGACGCGTTTTAAGCTTGTCGATCTGCTACTTTTGCTATTTCTGAATTTGAATTCTGAAAAATAACAGTTTTGGACACAGAGACGATATATCTAAACAGCAACAATAAAACACAACACATACAGGAGTCCAGGAGTCACATATGACATTTTGCATTCATCCTGGATTCTAAGTCTTCTACCAACCACATTGCAATGCCCTTCAATATACACTCATTTAATTGTAAAAAAGGAATAAATATCTTTCTCACTCAGCTTTTAACAGCACACTTTTTTTTTTTTACAGCACACACACTAGGCTACATCCCCCTCTACCACACCCTAACCCACCCCCAGATAGAGCCCACACACTCTCCCCCCTGGCCTTCCCATTGCAGTATATTCAGGTGTACCGAGGCCAAAGTGAAAAGACAATAATAACACTCCATCTTCTTCACCATCGCGGAAGGGGGCATCACTTGTGAGGTAAATCTCCTTCTTTGAGAAATCGAACCGCAAGTAGACTTGTGTGTTTTTCTTCTGGGAAAGTATAGCACACCAGGTGAGTCTAAATCTTCACATGTGTTTAACTCATCTCCCTGAGGTGTAAAGTTTCCTCCGCCGTTTGTCTCCCTGCCTAACCCTCTCTCTCTCTCTCTCTCTCTCTCTCTCTCTCTCTCTCTCTCTCTCTCTCTCTCTCTCTCTCTCTCTCTCTCTCTCTCTCTCTTTCTCTCCAGCTGGAGACTATTACTGTATCTGCTGCTCAGAGGAAATGAGCCATCATTTAGGTCTGACAGGTACATGGAAGAATCGCGTCGGCTCTGCTCTGCTCTGGTCCGACATCACACCAGTAATTCTTTACAGCGACCTGGCACATGCACACACACACACACGCGCGCGCGCGCACACCACACGCACGCTCGCACGCACGCACGCACACACACACACACACACACACACACACACACACACACACTGCATGTTCTCACTGCTATCGGAGGCTGTGAAAGACTGCAAGGATCTTAAGGATGTTGTTTTTTTTGTAATTGGATGTGACATAACGTGGGAGGGAGAGAGGGAGGGAGGAGAGAGGGAGAGAGAGGCAAGTGATGGAAAGAGGATAATAAAAGGAAAATAAAAATACTTTAGTTGGTAAAAATGCCTGTGTGTGTGTGTGTGTGTGTGATAGAAAGTGGGGGCATGAGAGACAGAGAGAGAGAGAGAGAGAGAGCGCAGAAGGAGATGAGAAAGACAGTGTTGCTGACTGTAGGAGGGAGTCTCGAGGCCAGTTTGCATTTTTTGTGCACGTGCACTTTATGCGTGTGTGCGTGTGTGTGTGTGTGTGTGTGTGTGTGTGTGTGTGTGTGTGTGTGTGTGTGTGTGTGTGTGTGTGTGTGTGTGTGTGTGTGTGTGTGTACGCACTGTGCATGCATTGCGTCATTGCGTGTGTACTTATCAGATGAAGAAAGACCTGTATCTCTTATTGTTCTACAAACCCCTTTCTGCACACGTGCCTCTCCTCTCCTCTCCTCTCCTCTCCTCTCCTCTCCTCTCCTCTTCAGTAAATTTTACGAAACCCTGCGTAAAGCCTGAAAGCCTGGCAAACCTCTGAAGCCACAGATGGCTGACTGAAACAGCTGTCTAGAATACCTCAGGTCACACACACACACACACACACACACACACACACACACACACACACACACACACACACACACACACAATCAAGCCCGCAACATCCTTCTTCTGTGGTCACCACTTCTCTAGTCTTTGTATCAGTAATTGGTCTGTCTGTACTGCAAATGCTAACGCTCCAACGGTAAGGAAGAAGAGCAACGCAAGGAAAGAGTATTTCAGGTCTGAAAATCGCACAGCTCATTGATTACAGTATGCTAATGAGAAACAGGAGCCATTTACATGAATGACCTCATTAAGCTGCAAAATGGGAATCTCCGTCTCAATTCATTTCAACCCCGTAAACTTTCAAGCGTGAGTATTTGTACCTCAAACACCGATTACCTTTTCCATTTCAGCGTACACTCTCTATAGACAGAAATGCTGAATGGCAGAATGGCTTCGTCCAATGCAGTTTTCATCCATGCTCTTCAACTGTCCACTAAGCATACAGAAGCTGGACAAGAAGATTAAGCAAGATGGACTGAAGACAGCGCTGTGCAGAACTCCCACCCCCCCTTCTAAGTACTCAGCTGACAAACATAGTTAGGTGAAAGACAAAAAAAACAAGATTAAATAAAATGTTACAGTATGTCCTCATCTTTGGACCCACATGAGCCCGTTCTTGGCCCTGGGGTCAAATCTTTACTGAGCCTTCTTTGCTTGGTTTAGAGCAAACCCAAACGCAGACACAGGACATTAGGTGAGATTTAACCTCTTAAACCCTATTATACTTTGTTGACCGGTGTCCTCCAGGGGTCTATACTTGGTCCCCTACTTTTCATCAAATTGTTTACAGCGGTAGCAACAGTTGCGGCATCAAGTCGCTGCGGCAAAACATGACGCATCTTTCAGAGCTATTGATACAGAGAAAGGTAATCTCTTATTTCAAACTTGTTTTGCAGTTTTGAATTAGATAGATGATGTGGACAGGCGAACCTGTGTGACGTGCATCATCAGGGCCTTTAGAAGGCTTATTTGTAGAGGGTGGCTGGGAGTTGAGGAGCGATGGTGAATTGTGTGGGCAGGCAGATTGGCTGGCAGGCAGGCAAGCAGGCGAGGAAGCACCCACTGAAGCTGAAACAGCGATCTGACGAAGAGTGGGTTAAGAGCCAGGGTTAATATACAGGAGAGGTGATGAGCTGATGGATGGCAGGTGTGTTGGCTGGGGGAGGTGAAGAGCTGAATGAAGGCAGGTGTGCAGGAACCAGGTGTGTGTACACACACATACGCACGCACACGTATGTGTAAACGCACATACAGGACCTCCCCTCTCAATGGGGTGCACCCACACAACCCACCAAGCTGGTCCGGTTTCTCCCGGTGAAAGTCCCACACGAAGGAGGACCGTATCCCTCCCAATCAACCAGGTACTGGTACCTACGGCCTCAACGGTGCATATCCAGAAGTGCAGTCATCTCATCTGATTGGAGTATGCAGGATGGCCATTGATGAAGTGGGGGGCAGCAGCCAGAGAGGACAGTAGGCTAGTAGATACAGAATTCAGCTGACAAATCATAGGAGGTAGTAGTTTGACTTTTGACAACGGAATGGTTAATGACACAGTCTATTCTACTGTATATGGGCCAATGTACCGTGGTGTGAGTTTTTTGGAGTCAGTCTTTAAAGGGTGGTCTTTGGAAGAAAGCCAAACTTTCTGTAGTCGGGTGCTGGGGTCCAGTGGCGGTCAGCTATGCGATGGTTGCGGTCTGTGGAGCAGAACAGGGTGGAGCGGGTCCTGGGTCAGGACCGAAGGGACAGCAGCAATTTCATCTTCCTAGGCTGTAGCCTACACAGAGGCGGCTGATAACCAAAAGCAGTGGTTCCTAAACGTTTTAGCTCGAGACCCAAAAGAGAAATTTTGTGTCTTTACGCAACCGAAACTAGTTAAAATAGCAGATCTACAAGATCTACAATCTTGTAGGTCAGCTATTTTCACTACTCCTTTAAAAATCTATGTTTTCCTAATTTATAGATTTTATTTTTTTTTAATCTCTGAAATTCATTTGAAAAATGTTTGAATTTGATTTTAATTTATGAACAATTGTGATTTTTTTGGTGGGGACATTTTGTTTTTTATCTTTTGAAATGTTAATTAAAAAAACAAATGTAGGAAACTAAAAATAAAGGCATATTTCCCACGACCCATACAAATGTGACATTTTCTTCATTTAATCCTAGACTTTTTTTTCCAAAAACAGTAATGTACAGTAATGTAAAACAGTAATGTACAGCGCCATTGCATACTGGGATGTGCTCCCCCCACATTTGATTCTATCAAGAAATACATTTGGTTTCAAAAGAAACTTAAGGAAGCACTAATCAGAAAGGAAATGACATGAGATTAGATTAGGTTGTTATTATATTTGGTATTTTCGAACAGACAAACTTGTTTTGTTTTTAAATCTTATTTTACTGTCAATGTAAATGTTGTTCTCTAAAGTTTGTGTTTTTGTTCACTAGCATTGATTATGCTGTACAATGCAATATGCAATAAAGAGATCCCAAATCTCCAACGCTGGAACGTGAGGCTCTCTGGGCAGGGGGACAGAAGGCTTTGGAGGAGGTGTGAAAGCAGGAGGGTTAGGCTGGGCTCCAGGGGAGGACAGGTGAGAAGAGACAGTTTGGCAGACGAGGAATGATCCACTGTCTGAAGCTGAAGCTGCATCGCATTGCGATTACACACACACACACACACACGCACACGGCGCGCGCACGCACGCACGCACGCACACACACACACACACACACACACACACACACACACACACACACACACACACACACACACACACACACACACACACAAAATAATCGTGATATCATATGCAGTCGCTCAAGGTCTGCGTCATGTCCCCACAGAACAGAGGAGAGGAATGTGTTGTGATATCCTTGCTGCAAGTAACAGAATTCTCAACAATTCTTGAAGGCACACTTGTTGAAGAGATTCTAAATGTTGGCAGTAGCCCAAATAAATATTTTTGTATTGAGCCTATAGTGTGTTTTGTTTTGTTTTCCTTTAGAATACAATGCTGCAACCACCCACTCTTGTGTGTCTAACCTGCAGTTACATCTTAACTTTTCACTTTTCAGAAACATGTAGTGAGGTGCAGAGAGGGTTGACCTTGCTGTCAAAAGAAGGGACACAGACCAGATTGAACAGTTGACTCCCAGTCCCAACTATGAAATGCCTCCCAGAGGTCAGCTGCAGTACTGCAAGATGGATGCGTCACACTGGATGAGTAGAACAGAAATTCATCAAATGTTTGGATTCCAAAATGTTGTTGATGTTGATGATCATGATTAACCACCCTGGCTTGTCAATTTAGGGCATGTCATTACAGGTGAAAATAAGATGAAAGAATGTTAACAATTTAGAAAATATTTGGAAAATAGCTGATCAATGCCTCGCGCTGTGATGCCTTGTGAGTAGATCCGGTATTTTTTCAAATAGTTTTTTGTGGTTAATTCATTCAAGATCCTTACTGCCACTGGGTTTGCACATACCTCTGCTGCACCATGCAGTCCTCCTGTGTCTTCTTTCCACTCACCCACGCTCAGCTTTCCTGCTATTTGTCTCTGAGGAAACATGCGGAGGGGGAGGCCTATATCGACTCTCTTTGAAAAAACAAACACATCCATTGGGCAGATGTATTTATGTCAGCTTTGAGTCTTCAATGTAGGGCCGTACAATTAATTAAAAAAATTATGGAATATCATGATTTTATGTTTCATAATTATATAATGAATGGCACTTAATTCAGACACCTTATTAGGCAGCTGTTGCACCTTGGCTTTGGCTCCATCCTTCAGGCTAACAGAGGCACAGTACAATCACAAAGAGGTCTTTACATACCATTTGAGCAAAGATATGACAACGATGAGCACAATGGGCACCAAAGACATTAAGAAACTGTTGAAAACATATTTCGTCCACCAAAAATCTTCAGCCAAATAATCTGGATAATAGTTTTAGCATAATCGCCCAGCACTGCTTTAATGGTGGCTATACAGATTTGAAATCACACAGAAAATGGCCACGGTAAAAATATATTCAGTGGCGTCTCTCTTTGTCTCTCTTTCTTTTCCACCCTGCTTCAGATCTTTCGATCCCAAAGGACGAGAGTGGGCCCTGGATCCTGGATTTCATTAAAAATGCCAGTGTGAGCTGTTGCCCCTTAAAAGCCCTGAAATGCAATTATCTGCAAATTAAATATGCTCTGCTGCTATTATCACAACCATTTCCCTCCGCCTGACTGGGTTTCTATTCATAATTTAATCCTTTATGCACTTTTCTTGTTCTAGGTGTTGCCCGCACTCCTGGCAAGGTAGAAAAGGAGGAAGGGGGGCAAAGACACGGTCACAGCCATTGTCAGTCACTCAGTGCTGGTACAGTACTTACCAGCCTGTTTACCTATGAGGGGTCAGGTCAGTATACACCCGGACTGGTTTTGTGAGTGTTCCTCCATGGTACTGTTTCTCAACGTCGAGTCCGGGGTCGACCAGGGGTCCAAGTGGACCCTTACGGGGTCTGTAACCCTGAGGGTGTACAAATGGAACCAAAATGGACTCATAAATGGAACCAAATGGAACCTTATTAAGGGTCCATTTGGTTCCATTTATACACTCTCAGAGTTAAATTAAAGGAGTAGTTCACCCAAAGAATTACTCATTTTCTATCAATTACACACCCCATGAAGCATTGAATTCATGTGGATTTTTTAGTTTTTGTCGCATTCTCTCCGGTAGGAGACTCAAGGAATCTCCTTTGTATCTCCTATACCGGATACATTAGCCGGTAATCAAATTATTGGCCTAGGAATGTGACATAAACACTGAAATCTCCATGAATTCAATGCTTCATGGGGTGTGCAATTGATAGAAAATAAGTAATTTTTTGGGTGAACTACTCCTTTAACACTGATTTTACAGTGTAGATTGGGGTCGCAGAGATAAAAAAAAGAAGA
Source organism: Gymnoscopelus microlampas (assembly GCF_963454915.1). Taxonomy (NCBI): domain Eukaryota; kingdom Metazoa; phylum Chordata; class Actinopteri; order Myctophiformes; family Myctophidae; genus Gymnoscopelus; species Gymnoscopelus microlampas. The sequence continues at coordinate 43,657,173 of NC_139942.1, read as the reverse complement.
AAAGACACAAAAAAAGTATCAAATGGAGGTCTGTGGGCGTGGCCTAATGCATATGATAATGGGGGTCCTTGAAATTTCAAGGTTGAGAATGACTACTCTATGGGAGCAGGGTTGTTTTTCTCTCATCCCTTCCTGCCCCTCTCTCCCTCTCCCTTCCTTCCTGTCCCTCTCTCTTACCCTGTTGTTGCCTCCCTCCCATATGTACCTGTCCAAACACCATCCTTTCACCTCAGAGAAATGAAGACCCATGTGTGTGTCTGTCTCGACTGTGCCGTGTTTCTCTGCACTCCAGCTGTGTGTGTGTGTGTGTGTGTGATGTATTATGCAGTGTAATCGCGTGATGATAAGAGCCTGTCTTACCTTTAAAGAGCAGACGAACTAGACTCATAACATCCAGTGTCTGTGGCTCTGTTCCCTGTGAGGGATTATAGGGTCAGTGTAACATTTTGAAGCATTACCTCTACATAATAACTACATAATTGGTATCCATAACGAGCATTAGTTCATACATTCATCCCACGACTTTGGTGATAGTTGTTTTAGCATTGTATTATTATGTCACAAATTATAGCATTTCAGGATTTACGATTATTCTGTAAGTTGAAAATAATGGTAGCCTACTGTGGATCAACAATTGCCAAAAGAAAAACCGGTCTACAAGCTCACAACGCGTTGCATCGTGCCATGTTGTGAGGTTGTAGATCAGCTACTTTCACCATTTTCAAAATAGGGCTCAAGTGGTAAAATTAAAATGATTTTCTCACTGATATGTGGATTTGTTTTGATGATCTGTTGTAGTGTTTTTTTAAGCACCCATCAGTTATAACACTCACTTAACATACTGTGGAAAATTAAGAATTTAAGAAAAGGAAGTGCAGAGAAACAGACCACCCATGTGATGCTCTGCAGATAGTCATACATACAAAAAAAAACAATAGAGACAAATGAGCTGCAGCGCATCCATCTTTCATACTATTGGTCTTCAGCAACTCAAATTATTTGATTAATGCTTCTGAATCAATCATGCATGAGGAAAGCCATGCTTTTTGTGTCACTCCTCTCCTCTCCTCCTCTCCTCTTCTCTTCTCTTCTCTTCTCTTCTCTTCTCTTCTCTTCTCTTCTCTTCTCTCCTCTCCTCTCCTCTCCTCTCTCGTCTAACCTAATTCCTACTCTCCCCTCATCAGTCACTAGTGTGGGAGCACGACAAGCAGAAAATCTGACTTTCATCTTGAATAATGTCACCTGGGATGGGTCATGTGACAGCCTGAACGATCAATTAGCCAGTGTTTAGACATAGCAGGGCATTGCTACCTATCCCATCATGCACTGGGGGTGAGGCAGAGTGAGATCACCGCTGAAGGGGTGTAAGTTCAAACGAGGGCTTGGTAGGGATGGGAGAGAGAGAGAGAGAGGAGCACGATACATAACTCTGTACATAACACAATACATGTGTGTGTATGGTCCCGCATAGCCAGACAACTATTCCACAATCTCCAAATGCTATACAGAGTCTGGAACTCTGTCTGGAAAGAGAAAGGAAGCTGTCATCTGTTTGTCATTTCCAAAACAAATACATACCGTGCCTTTAACAAGCAAACCAGTATAAAATACACGCATGAACAGGCGTGTGACGCGCTGTGAGCTTGTAGATCTGCTATTTTTGAATAGCCAACATAGAAATGGATAAAGTGGTTCAAATGATTGTGATGCTATGTTAACTACTTTTGCTGGGGACCCCCTGGAACCCCCCCAAGGACCCCTGGGGGGTCCCGGGACCCCACTTTGAGAACCAATGCTGTAAACAGAACTGTAAAACTATATGGGCTCACTTTAATATCTTTACAATTCAGCCTGTGACATAAACCACCCCTCATATGCATGGATATTGCACATGCATGCAAACATTTTGTCACAATGATGATATAATTCCAAAGAAATTGCATGCCTATGCACACAGCAGGCTGTATTTCATCTTCACAAGGAATAAATATGCATCCATGCTCATACAGTAGACTACACATGCACACACTTTGTAGTGAGTTACATATTTTCCCTAAATAGCATTATCGTGGCTGTCTGGCAGAAGTCTTGTATCTCATATTTCATCTTTATGTTTTTTTCATGAATTAATGCCCTATTTTAAAGGCTACTTCATCATATGACGGTGTCGCACAAAAGTAATGAAAATAACCTCCCACGCACACAATGCGACACGATGCAGCATAAGCTTGTAGATCAGCTATTTTCACTATAAAAAATAAAACAATAATTACTATGACATGCCCAAATTAGTGACACCGGGTTGGAAGTGGTGTTTAAGTCTGCCAATTGTTTCCTCATTTTGGAATTTGGTTGCCGCTAAACTTTCATTACTTTTAGAAGTTGATTTTACACCTTCTCCATCTTTATTTATTTTAAATGATGTGTTTCACTAATGGGCTTTAACCTTTTTAGATTATAGACTATATATATACTGTATGTATGTCTGCACAAATATATAGTATATCTCTCAAGGCGATTTCGAAACCAGGCGATTGGGTTTAGTTCAGGCAGAGCTGTGGTGGGTCACTGTTAATCATCTGGTGACATTTTAATGATGAGTTTCAGAAAGGTTAGTGATAAGCTACCTGTCCATTTCCTGCTTCCTGTCACCTGAGATAAGAGTGCTGTTTGACAGGGCAAGGTCTGCTACCCTGTTCTGCATACTGACAGGTGGACAAGAGGTCAGTTAGTTAGCTGGCCAATCCAACAGGTGTGAGTGTGTGTGTGTGTGTGTGTGTGTGTGTGTGTGTGTGTGTGTGTGTGTGTGTGTGTGTGTGTGTGTGTGTGTGTGTGTGTGTGTGTGTGTGTGTGTGTGTGTGTGTGTGTGTGTGTGTGTGTGTGTGTGTGTGCTTGTGCTTCTGTATGTGTGCCAGGGCAAACTCCACAGGAAAGCATGTGATTAGTGAGTCCACAAATACTTACATACCAGATAGGCACACATGCACGTGCGCGCTCACACACACACACACACGCACACACACGCACACACTCGCACACACACCACATTCAAAGTGAAGCAGGCACGAGGACTCTCTTTACTCACTCTGTAATCCAAATGACGTGGCCGGCCAGCCAGCCTCCTTCCTACCATCTGAGGCTGAGGATCAATAGGGTCGTTCCAGGTAACGTCTGGAGTGATGTAGGCCTGCTCTGCCCTTCCTCACGCTGGGGAAAGCTTTGATAATAAGAAGAGCTCTGCACTGGCCTGTGTAATGACTCACATATGTGGGGACAGGAGGTACTGATGTCATTGTGCATGGCTTCATCTCCACTGGGACCACGGCGTGTGTGTGTGTGTGTGTGTGTGTGTGTGTGTGTGTGTGTGTGTGTGTGTGTGTGTGTGTGTGTGTGTGTGTGTGTGTGTGTGTGTGTGTGTGTGTGTGTGTGTGTGTGTGTGTGTGTGTGTGCGCGCGCGCGCGTGCATGCGTGTGCGCATGTGTAAAGCAATGCTCTCCCTCAGGGACCCCCTGCTGTTCAGGCCCATACCTGGAGGCTGACCTCATTTGTTACTGCTTTAAAGAGCTGGACACATGGAACTCACATGACTGGGCTCCCTTAACTCCACATATAGGGAACAATGGTTCCTTGTTAAAAGGCTCCTCCTTGATCCGCTCTACTCTTTGATCCCAATATAAACCTTTACCAAAGCCTGATTTTTGTTAAGAAAAGGAAAAGTGAAAAAACCTTTGCTGTGATACTTTTTTTCTTTGTAGGCAGTGGTGGAAGAAGTACTCACATTTTTTACTTAAGTAAAAGTATCAATACTGCAATGTAGAAATACTCTGTTACAAGTGTAGCACTGGCCCTTTAAGGAAAGTGCATAAAGAGGGGTGGCCAGGTTTGTGGCCTCCTGTCTAGCCAGAAGCCTGGTTTGAGTGTTTGTGAGAGAGACCTGGAGGCATGAGGTACAGACTAATTCTCGGTAAGACAATCTGAAACAAATGACAAGGATTTTATAACTCATTGTAACAATAGTATATGTATAAGAGTTTAGATAGGCTGACAATATTAGGCCTGTTGTTAATTATACTAATATCTGTACTTCCAGAAGCCTCCAGGTCCTTTGAGTAGCAGTACTCTGTGGCTGTGCAGGCCTTTATCAATTGGAGCCATGAGCATACATTGACTATTTGGGTATGTTTGTTATTTTTCTGTATTTTGTCATCTTGCTATAGGAGCCTAATGAATTGATGAATTGTTGGAGGGTTGGTCTAATGTTTTATTATTTGATTTTTGTAGGAGCTGAACTAACATCACTGTTTTTCCCACCGTGCCATATATATATATATATATATATATATATATATATATATATATATATATATATATATATATATATATATATATATATATATATATATATATATATATATATATATATATATATATATATATATATATATATATATATATATATATATATATATATATATATATATATATATATATATATATATATATATATATATATATATATATATATATATATATATATATCTCTCTCTCTCTCTCACATACTGGGCCATTAATTAGCATTGCATGATTTTGATTTAGGGTTGACTGACATACTGGGCCATTAATTAGCATTGCATGATTTTGGTTTTGCTTATTTGTAGTTTGTTTTGATTTGCTGATTTGCTTTTGGTTACTTATTTACTTTATTTTCTTTTGGTTTTGCATTATTTGAATTTGATTTGTTTAATTTCTTTATATTTAGTAGGCCCCGAAGCCCTTACCCTTATTGCCCCTTTGCCTCTTGAGTTTAGTCCCTTTTGCAGAACTCTAATACTAACCGCTTTCTTACGTTCTGTATTTTAACCTGACTATTTTTATACCAACTGTTGAATAAACTTGACACATTTGATACATCAGCCTCTGGTTCTGTTAATTCTGAACCCGTACCTTCCTGGGGAACCTTACCTTGTTCAGTCCTATATATCTATATATATACTGTATATGGTTAATGTGTTTAAAGGATCCCTCACTCCTATATGTGTGGGTGGCGTAGTCATTGCTTAATATCGCCCTGCTACACAAGTAAAAGTCAGAAATTCAGAATTTACTTGAGTAGAAGTACAAAAGTATTGGTATCAAAATGTACTTAAAGTACCAAAGTTGAAAGTACTCATTATGTAAACTGTCCCATTTCACAACTTTTCTTGAATAGCAGATCTACAAGCTCACAATGCGTCGCATCGCAACGCATTGAGCTTGTAGATCTGCTATTTTCAAATGGCCGAAATGTATAGGGCTGAAGTGGGTAATGTATGTTTTGTAATAATAATCAAAATCTACAAAGTAACTAAAGTTTTCAAATAATTGTAGTGGAGTAAAAGTACATTTGCCTCTGAGATGTAGTGGAGTAGAAGTAAAAGTACTGGAAATTGGTAATACTCCAGTAAAGTAAAAAATACCTCAACATTTTACAGTACAGTACTTGAGTGAATGTACTTAATGTATGTATGAATGTACTTGCATTTAGACAAAACATAACTGTTTTGACAAAACATAACTGTTTTGTCTAACTGTTATCTTAGATTTCGATTTGTTAATTAAAATCAACTGCTGTATGTTGTGGGCGCCTAATTAAACACATGAACCAATCCTAGCCTACTTATTCTGGAGCGAGGTCAGCGAACAATCAGCGAAAAATAGCCAATTTCGCTGTGAGCTTGTAGTTCGGCTATTTTTGGCAAAGAGATTTGGTGTTGAGGGAAAAAAGGAGGGGTTGTTAACTTGTTAATATAGTTAATGGGATTTACATTTAAATCAAATCGACTCAAAATGTACATTTCAAAATCTAAGAAGTACTAAACTAACACAGTAGGTGAACAAATTATTTTTGTTCAAGTGAAGACTTAATTACCTGCCAAATATCTTTTGAGTAGATGTATCACATATTATGGTGGATATCTAATTTTGGTGTCTTCAAATTATGAATAATGTAAAGTACATTCTGTCGCTGCTTACTCTATCCCCACCCTATCATTCCACATTTTGTGCCATCTCCCAGATTGTCCCTACTTGCCTTTCTGTCAGCAATATATAGAAAACCACAGTGAGAACAGATGAATTACCTTCCCCTCGCCTTCTGCCGTGTAAGCTCTACATGAGGACCCGCCATTATCATCTCCCCAGCTACTCATCCAGACAAGTGATTTATTCACACATTGCTCATCCTGACCGAAATTGCATTATTCATCTTTCCGCTGCAGAGTCCCCTCCATTGTTGGTTGTTGAAGAGAGCAGTTATAACTCAAGTTAATTGATTTGCGCTGAGAAAACATGCTTCCTTATGCTTCCTTATAACACAGTGGTGGTGTTGCATGTTTGAATGGATTGACACCCTTCTATATGGGAATACTATGGCTATAGGTTCACATCTACCACAATGGAAATAAGCTCTGGAGCTTTTTTGAGTGTTATCCTTTTGACAGATATGTACAAATATATGGTCATGTAGCTACTACAGTATACTGTATACATGTTTTATCTATAAAAACGTAAATCAATCAAACTCTCGATAAGATAAGATGATAAACCTTTATTGATCCCTTGAGGGAAATTCAGGTGTCATAGCTGTAACCGTGAGAATGACACAGGATAGGTATACAGGCAAGAGACACGAACCAAACCAAAATAAATAATATATTTATAAAATAAGATAGATTCTGGCACTATAGATATCTACACTGGGTATCTGAATGAATGAATAAATATACTGTACATACAGTCTATCAACAGTGAAATGTCGTTAAAATGACAGTGATGCTATGTTAACCCCTGGGGTCCAGACCCCACTTGCTGTAGAGTGAACCCCCAAATGCTGTGGAGGGCCTCAGTCCTGACCAACTTTGTTGTTCATGTGTACTCACTCCCAGGAATGTAATACTGTAATGATATATATATATATATATATATATATATATATATATATATAACTGTAATATGCATGAGGCTTTGCCTACATCTCAGTATCTGTATGTAATGCTATAACTATACTGAATCACTCTGAAGCTGTGTAGCATAATAGATAGTGTTTCTAACACCATGTGCTCCTGTATCAAGACACAAGAGCATCATGGTTGGTTCCTATTCATATCCCATCTTGTTTATACGTCTGTATCAGTTATGACTCACATATCTTCTGGTGGTGTAATATTGCTTGTGAAAAGGTATTATATCAGATATAATAGATAAGATAGGTGACACAGCACATAAATGTGAGTATATTTCCTGTGCATGTTCTTTATGGGTATTGAAAGACATAACTGTTTCAAAGAAAAGCTTGTAGCCACGATGCAAAAATGTTTCAACACAATAGGTCTTCTTCAGGGTACCCTGGAAGAAGACTTATTGTGTCGAACGTTGGTGAAATCTTCTCTTTTTTTGCATCATGGCTATTGGTTAAAAGATGGTTGAATATTTAACACCAAAAAGTAGTGTAAGGTAAAATTGTTCTACAAAATTGATCTACAAGCTCAAAACGCGTCGCACTGCGATGCGTTTTGAGCTTGTTGATCGGCTATTTTTGCTACTTTTGTGTGACATATATAATGGCGGAGAAAAACACGGAGCTAAGAGGTGTCTGCCCGACAGTATATGCAATGTGGCCCTCTGGAGTGAGTGTGGAAATATAGTGCCCCTCTCCATCAAAGTTGCCCACCCCTGCTCTATACACTGTAATGAGAACTTTAAACTATTGAATATTGTGGCCTATTAACTTTAAGACCTGAATAAGGGAAGTTTGGTCAAAATTAAGAAGGTATTCTGATGGTGGATATTATGAACTTAAACAGACTAAAACTAATATCCTGGAGCCTCCTGACATAGAGGAGGGGTGAGAGGAATATATATTGTTTGGTACAGTCAGAAGATTGGCAGTTTTTGTTGGATATCACTTGATTACCTTGAAATATATTTTCATTTGAAGCATTCAAGGAATGTGCTGTACACAGTCAAAATTAAAGCATCAACATAAACATTGTGCATGTGCTCCCATAGCATCCAAAAACACATTTAAAATGAAATGCATACAAAAAAAACTCAGGTATTTTCAAAAGCCATTGAAAAGAAGCAAGTCTTAAGAAGATATTTAAACGCCTCAATAGACTGGGCACTTGAAGGGCAGGCTATTCCAGAGCTTAGGGGCTGCAGCAGCATAGGCACGATCTCCCTTGCATTTTAGCCTGGTTATGGGAACAGTCAGGAGCAGGGTTTAATTACAGTATACAGGACCTTTATATCTTTAATATAACTCAGACATACAATTTATGGTTCTAATTGTTATAAAGATGAGATGAGATCAGATAAGATGAGATGAACCTTTATTGATCCCCGGCGGGACATTCAGGTGTCAAGCAGCAACAGCAGTACATGGATATTGTAATAACATAGGTGAGGTAAGAGTTCAAGATCCAAACTAAAACTAAAAGAGTGGACATTATGTACATTTATCACCAGTAAATATATGTATATTATGTACAGTCTACACTTGGCACTGTATATGAAAGAATATAGATACTGTATGTACACTCCACCAACAATGAGTACTGAATTATGTACAGAATATCAACAATGAGTATTGTATATATGATTGCATAGTACTTTATCAGCAAATAGTAAGCTATATACATGTGGATAATATGCACACTTAATTACAGTAACAGTCTATATTCACTGAGTATATGAATGAAAATAAACAATGAATATAAGAATGGATATGAACACAGTCTATCAAGAGTGAATATGAGAATGAATATATTTATACCTACTAATGTGGGCCATCTGGATGAATATAAGTAGGCCTACAGTCCCTCAACAGGCATCTGATAAAGTTTGGCAAAGTAGGCTACATCCTATAGTAGGCCATGCAAGTGAGTCCATGCAGGAGTCGTGTTCAAAAGTCAACAGTCACTAGACTAGACAGTACAGGTCTTAAAGTTCTCATATGGGGGTCATATGGGGGTTCACTCTCAAAATAGAAGAGCCTTTACTTGTTACTACCAATGGGACCTTTGCCCAGGGCGACAACACATCTTTGAAAGCCAATCCACCAACGCTATTGGCTGATTTCTTTACTGAAGTGGAAATTGCAAGTAGCAATCTAGCCTAGCGTAATAGTGTCCATTTCCTCTTGCAATGATTAGGTAACACGACAATGGGTACCTGTTGTCTTGTTGTTATGCAGCAGGACTCCCCTCGTTCTCACAACAGGAGATTCAATTTACTGTAGGCAACCCTGATGCAGAGAGAGAGAGAGAGAGAGGCTAAAGAAAGAGAGGGTGACAGCCATGTCAGAGCAATAAAGAAAGGCTCAGAAAGCGAGGGAGACTGTTGAGACAATGAAAAAAGAGAGATACGTACATAAGCTGACAGGAATATCATCTAACTTCTGTTGCGTAGTTGATGAAGTTTCAATAACATATAATATGGTTGGCATATAGGAAATGTGTCATTATGTGTTTGATGGGGGTGGAGGAAAGACCATTTACATTTCTTTACTTCAGCACCATAATAGAGACACAGGACACCCGGATCACATCTCATACAAGTGAAAGCACTTCACAATGCTTTCCCCCCCAAAAAAGATTACACAAATGAAAGACAATGGCAAGATTAAGGACCAGAAAACTAGAAAAGGAAAAAGAAAAGAAAGCCAGTGAGAGGGAAATGGGAAATTAATGAGTACACAATAGATGGAAAAACAGTGGATTGCATGCATGTGGCGCACAGGTCATGGTGATTCGTGACGTTTTGCTTCTACTGCACCTATGTGAATGATGAGTGAGTGGAAACTCCCTTCCTGCAGCACATCAGTGCTAAAACACTTTTTACAGACCGTATAGCACAGTCGTATCCTTAGGGGCCTTAACATACCTCCACAGCCTAAGCAGTAAAATCCTTCTGTGTTTATGTTAACGCTGAGAGGGTACAACTGTAACCATGTGGACCCTTACAGGTCCATTAGGTTACATATGTACACTCTCAGAGTTATAAATGGATAAAATAACAGTCTAATTAAATTAGGGTCCATTTGAGAGGGTACATATGTAACCAAATGGACCCTTACAGGTCCATTAGGTTAAATATGTACCCCCTCAGAGTTACAAATGATAAAATAACAGAGTCATTAAAATAGGGTCCATTTGAGAGGGTACATATGTAACCAAATGGACCCTTACAGGTCCATTGGGTTACATTATGTACCCTCTCAGAGTTACAAATGGATAAAATAACAGAGTCTAATTAAAATAGGGTCCATTTGGCACAGTATTTTGGCCCCCAGGTTGAATTAACGCTGAGGATTTTACTGTGTACTTCCATTCACCAGGATGCTGTTGAGATAAGTAGCCTATGGTGACGCAATCAACACAGACAAAGCACTTTTGTACTGCACCATGCATCTCAATCTTTTCCTTCCTTCCTTTAAACAAATACACAACAGGTCAGCTGACTGTGAGAGGTACACAGGGGCTTAGGTATACTGCAGCACCTGGTACGTCCGGGACAGGAAACCTGATCTTAGTCAGGTACAAGAATAGCACGACAGGACCGCAAAGAGAGGCTCCACTGACCCGCTATGAACTGTCATTGAACTTATTACATGTCCCTGAACCCAAAACCTTCTCCGTGTGTCTCTCTCTCTCTCTCTCTCTGGGACTGTAACAGATCTGCCGTCCAGGATTTGCTTCGTACATGGGCATCTCGTTAAATGATAGTAAAAAGAAATGTTCATTGTTGCACTTCTCTTATCACATCACATCAGATCATAACAGAACAGAACAAGAATATTAGATTTGTTGTCTTCCGGAACGTGCACACCTTACTTCATTACTGTATTCAAGATTTAAAAGTTGTTCAAGAGCGTTTGATTTGTCACTCACTCATATACAGGTAGGCCTACAAGCAGCAAAATGTTGGCATATTTTGCAAGACTGTGCTAACAACAACAACAATACAATATAACAAGATCCTAATAATGAGAAAAACAAAAAGAGAAGAATAAAGATGACAAATAAAGTTGGCAACAGTACAGGTAAAACCTTGTTAGCAGCAATGGGAAAGGTGCCGAATATGGGGGGGAGTATCTGGATTAATAGTTCCTGCAGTAAGGTATACCCATATAGATAAATACACTTGCAAGAGTGACAGTGTGAGCAAAAATGAAGGAGGTATTTCAGTTTGAATGCAGTTTTGTTTAGTTTTTTGTTTGTCCTTGTCCTTGCTCAGGGCTCTGACAGCCTTAACACTCTGGGCCTTGAGTTCCGAGCTTTTAGACACATCAGTCGCTTGTAATGTTTTGGACATCGGAGTTTTATGTTATTCAACTGTTGCATTCATTGCTCTGAATAAGTTTGATCTAAATCAGTCGTTCTCAAAGTAGGATCCGCGGACCCTCAGGGGTCCTTTTGATCGGATTCCAGGGGGTCCCCAGCAAAATGTGTTGATACTGTATACTTTAGCATCAAAATCTGTTTAACCATTTTAACCATATATATTTACATCGGCTATTTGAAAGCTTGCGTGAGCTTGTAGATCAGCTATTTTCAAACAATCTATGAATATTATGAAGAAAAGTTTTTATATTTTTTGAAACATTTTAACAACACAAATCTTGTATGTGGGTCCCTCCCTAGCACAGACTGTTTTCAGATGGGGGTCCGTGGTGACCATAATAGATCCTTGGCATGAAAAGGTTTGAGGACCACCGATGTAAATGCATGAAATGTCAAAATATGTACAAATGAACAGCTTAAATAGTGTGCTGTCCTACGTATGTGTGTGGGCCTCTGCTGTACAAAGCCCATGGGCATGGATCTGATGCTAACTGTTAGAACCACTTGTTCTCTACAGAGATCACACAGTAAAGACCCATGACTGCCTGCTTCTCTTATCTGGTTTTGGGACTGGATGTGGGCCTGGGGATGGAGGCATTCCAAAACGGAAAAGGTCAAAAGTGTTGAGCTGAACATCAGGCTAATCTTTTAAATTCCAAACCCCATTGACTTATAACACAGTGTTAATGTGAATTACATTACTATATTTTGAAAATGCTGTAAAGCTTTTCAGGATTTACCCAGCATTATTCACAGGCATATGTTTATCATTTATTTTGCTCATTAGTTCAAGAATAATTCTTACCTGTGTGGACAGATTTTTGTGTTTATTTATTAAATTATTTATAAAAATGTTTTACTTTGTTTTTAATTCATGAACATCTTTGAAAATAATAATAATTAAAAACTAAATGTACAAAAAAAGGGATATTTACTCGCAATCCACAAATGTTTTTCAGCGGTGGGTCCCGACCCAGTGTCTGGGAAACAGTGGCCTGCCCTACAGCATGTAAAGGGTTAATTCACTCATGTGAACTGTCTGCCTCCCACAGTGACCAGGGCAATAACACACACATGTCAACAAAACATACAAGCTCTCAGTGGTGTAAAGTAACTAAGTACATTTACTCAAGTACTGTAGCCTACTTAGGTACAATTTTGAGGTATTTGTTTTACTTTCCTGGAGTATTTCCAATGTTCTGTACTTTTACTCCACTACATCTCATGGACATAGTAATAACTTGTGGAACGGGACATTCTGCATAATGAGTTATTTTACTTTTGGTACTTTAAGTATATTTTTATGCCAATACTTTTGTACTTTTACTCAAGTAAATTTTGAATACCAGACGTTTTACTTGTAGCAGATATTGATACTTTTAGTCAAGTAAAAAATGTGACCACTGAAAGCTCTTATGTAATGTAACCTACAGAATAACAGCATGTCTACCTGTACGTCCAGCCATTATTCTCACCTGTGGAACACCTTCGAATTAACCACTTAACCACTTAGTTAACTTAAAACCCCTATGTAGGCTACTAAACTGGACGTGAGTTGCCTCCATCCTTAGTTGGATGTGCTCTTTTTCCATCTACACCAAATCTCTTTGCAAAAAAAGAAATTGCCTATCTACAAGCTCACAAACATGCGTATTTTTGCCAAATACTTTGCCCAGAAATGGGGATGCATGGGGTTTAAGGGATTAAGCCCTATATTATGTGCACTGAATAGCTGATCTACAAGCTCACAATGCTTTGCATTGCGAAGCGTTGTGAGCTTGTAGATCTGCTATTTTCAAAAAATAAAATAAAATTGTTACCCTCATAGCATATTTACCTATTTAGCCTACCTATATAGCATTTTTACCTAGTAATTTTTGGGCCAAATTGACATTTCTGCCTATACTCTCCTAACACTGCTGCTTCATTGTGCCTTATTGCCCATTTCCTCAAGCCTATCAGAATGCTTGTTACATTCCAAAAATGACTTAGGCAATTATGCTATGAGGCAAACTTTTTGACTTAGGCAGAAATTATTTTGAATGTCACAAGCATTCTGATGCTTGTGACATTCAAATTGAGAACATATAGGCAATAAGGCAGGCAGCAATATAGGCAATAAGGCAGGATGAATCAGCAGTGTTAGGTAGGCAGAAATTAATAAAGGCAGATAAACATGACTTAGGCAAAATTAGTGTTTTTTTTTTTTGCCTAGGTCAAAAGGTTCTTTTGTTTTTGCCTAAGTACATTTTTCCATTTCTTCTTTTCTGAAAGCCTTCAAAATATGACTTAGGCAATTATGCTATGAGGCTAACAAAATGCTTCTTTTTTTTTTTTTTTTTAAACAATGTTGAAAGTGGTTCTAGTGCAATTCACATAACGGGCCACCACAGTCAAGAGAGAGGAGGATATGGGAGGTCTGACTGAGGGGGGAGGGTCTGACTGACTGACACACACATACACGCACGCACGCACGCGCGCACGCACACACACACACACACACACACACACACACACACACACACACACACACACACACACACACACACACACACACACACACACACACACACACACACACACACACACACACACACACAGAGACACACAGACATGTGCGGCCAGTAGGCGGGGCCATGTGCTGAGGTGTTTGAGAAGGTGATGTCGTAAAGCAGTGTCGCAAACCAGGTGCAGCAAGCAGGGAGTGGGAGGGAGTGAGGGGTATGATCATGATGGGGGGCGAGGAGGTGACCAGTGTTGCCATCATTTGCGAGAGAAATAAGCAACCAGGTCTATGAAAACAAGCCCAAAAGAAAGCCACAAATTTTAACAACACAAATCTGGTATAATGGGAGGGAGCTCCCTGGCACAAAATATTATCACATTGGGGTAGCCTATATAGGGATATTAATTTGGGGGGTCCTTTGCATGAAAATATTCGAGAACCACTTCAATTAAAATGTAGGATCTAAGCCAAAATAAGCAACTATACACTTTAGAAACACAGCCCCAAAAAACCGCAACCCGCAACAACTACCCATTTTTACAAGCAACTTTACAGAAAAAGAAGCCCAAAAAAGTCGCTTACAATAAGCCGACATGGCAACACTGGAGGTGACTCTCCGGCTGCATTTCACACACACACATACACACATTACACACACACACACACTCTGAAAGAATCATGGCGGATGGCCCCAGGTGTAAGCGCAGAAAACAGGCGAACCCGAAGAGGAATAGCGAAAATAACGGTAAGTCAAAGTGTGTTAGAAGGCTGGTTAAATCAACCTGGGCTGGACAAATAGTACAACCAGCGAGCTTCTCCACCGAGACACGTCTCTTTGCAGACTTTAAGAACTTTGTTCCGCGTTACTTAGACAAGTTTGAGCCGCTGGGAAAGTAGTGGACATATTTATTCCAGTGTGGTGTGTGTGTGTGGACCGTTATACCTGGCTCTGCTCTGTGTCCGCCTAGCGGCGCCTGCATGATGAGGACCGTTACTCCGCTCATCCACTCTAAACGGTCTAATGGTGGGAGCGCCTGTTTGTCATAGTCTGGTTTAGTCTACACTTTTCTTTAATTCTGCTTTTGTGCACTTTTGTCACTTTGATGGGCCCAGCGTGCGGGCTGCAGGTGGTCAAATCTGACACAGTTTGTTCAGTTTATTCTAATGTAATTCCTGGGCTTTGACTTGAGATATGCCGTGATGTGCTGCTGCTGCTGCTAAGTTGCTGCTGCTCCCACAATCTTTGCAGATTTTTTTTGTAAGCAACACGCAATACAATAAGTCAACTTTAGCTTTGCATACGTTTTGTTTCCACGCCAGGGGGGGATATATATATATAGGCTATTTAAAAAAAGACAGACAGACAAAATGAATGCATGAAATGTTAAGGAGCTTTGGTTGGGACGGAGATGATGACCACTGCTGCCCCGGTGCTGTTGGCATTGCGACGGGATGTTTGTTTTATTCCAACCATGGGGTGTTAGATCTGTTCACTTCACCCTCCCTGCTGCACTGCAACGCAGCCACATGTTTGCTGCCTGGGCATAAGGTAAGACTAAATAGTGGACCTTATTATTATGACATTTTCATCATCGGATGACTTTTTCCTTTCTCCGCGTGTATTCATTGATGTGCTGCAGACGACATAAAGATATCATTCCATAATATGCATTTGGCATCAATGGCATCGTGGCTTATATGTACGTCGGAATACTGTCATGTTTATAACGCTGGGCTTCTTTTGCTTTAGGGAAGATGAGTTCTTAGTTCTTACACCTGTAGGTGTGCAAGCGTTGCAGTGAAGAAATTAACGTGTGTGGTTTCTTTTTCCTTTTTTTTGCTGCAGTCTTGGCTATATAAGGAATGCTATTCTCAAGCGGTAGGTTAGGTAGCCCTATAGCTAGCAGCACATGAGTGGAAGATGTGTTAAAGAAAGAGAAGAAAAAGTAGAGCTAGGTTTTCTAAAAGTGGATTTATGGGTTGGTGGTGTGCCTGCAGAAAGGATAGAATCTTTATTATCATGTGTGCGGTTGGAAACTGTAGTATAAGTAATATATATATATAGGCTACAAAAGAAGAGCCATAGCCTGGCTATAGAAGTTGAATTTTGGACTGTTTTGGGAAGGAAACGCCTCATTGGGTAGTTTCTTACCTGACCTTTACCGTCTCAACCAATAAAACATAATGTTTTATAGCAACGTGTGCATACAAATAAAACCTAATGTATCTTCTATATCTAACTCCGAGAGTGTACAACAACATGTAGCCCAAATAGTTGCATTTGTATCTACACTCTCAGAGTTAACATTTTTTAATGTTAGATGAAATTGTTAAGATTAAAAAAAAAAGAAAATGCGATGATGTAGGGGGGTGTGGAAAAACTAAAAGCACCTTTTTCCGTCCGTGGCTGCTGACGCCACGCGGTGACAACACGCACGGTGCGTGAGGAGGAGAGGAGAGGGGAGGAGAGTAGAGGAGAGGAGAGGAGAGGAGAGCCGCCCATGAAGCGACGTTCAGGAGGAGCTACCGTGATGATGTTTACCTGCACGGCACACACACATACACGCACGCACGGATATAACGGGGATGACACAAATGTCCTATAAATAACACCTGCGGCTCTCTGAAGTCCGTCCACCATTAAAACGGAAAGGGAAAGAGCGTCGGTGTGTGTATGTAGCCTACGTATGTGTGTGTGCGCGTGGTCGCGGTATAGTGTGGTTCCAAAAGGCTTCTCCTCCTCCAGCCAGGTTGTCGTTTTTAAAGAAGAAGGCTGAGGAGAGACATGTCAACTTGTGCAGGTAAACAGATGATGTTGTAGTCGTGCAGCATGCTGTAGGAGGCTAATAATAATAGCTAAAAAGCGTGTCGGTGTTTGTTTGTATCCTTCCTTCCTCCCTTTCTTTCTTCCTTCCTTCCTTCCGCTGCTTCATTCTCGCGGGATTTTTATATCATCAACATGCGTTTTTTCCACTTCTGTTTATGTCTCCTGTTTGTTTGTTTTTTGCGTGTGGTTCGTCTTATCTGTGCATCTTTGTGTTGAGCGAGTAGTTGTATCCTAAAGGTCCGTGTGTTCGAGGCTACACACGGGGGAAGAATAGACTAACGGGGTTGTGTGTAGCTTTTAGAATGTGTCTCTCTGAATGAGCTTGGTGTTATTATCCGTTTTAATAATCGCTGCACACCGTGTGCTTTCCACCTTTCCCCTCATGTTGTCGTGCCACCTTTTCTTTATTTCCACCTATTGTTGCGTCCCGTTACTTCTTTCTTATGCAATTTCCCCTGGTGGAGGGGAGCAGGAGGAATGGCGGTCAGGTCTATAACCGTTATGTTGCTGCAGTGAAGGAAAGGGAAGGCGGGGTGTAACGGTTAGGTTGCTGTTCTCATTGAGGAGCCAGGTATGCAATATAGGTGATGCTGCGGCTGCAAAAACACCTATAAAGGTGTATTAAATCATGTCGTTTTCGTGCTGTTTTTCATCATAAACATCCCCCCGTCATGTTTACTTTGCGTTGGTGCCTGGATGTTTTGTGGTTTCATGAGTTTTTTTTAAATTTGTATTATTATTGTTAGAAGAGAAGCGAGGCTCGCACTGAGGCACCGTATAACGGTACGCACGCAACCAAGATGGCAAAAGGTGCAGGGTTGCCAGGTTGTGTGAGATAAATAAGCATCCAGATCTATGAAACAAGCCCAAAAGAAGCCACATAAGCATCTGATAATTGATATTTGAAAATAGCCGATCTACAAGCTTGAGCTTGTGGATCAGCTATTTTCAAAACAAATCTTGAAGAAAAATGTGGAAAAGTTTTGAAACATTTTAACAACACACAAATCTTGTATGGGGGTCCCTGGCATAACATATTTTCAGATGGGGGCGTCCGTAGACAAATAGCCTACATATTCATTTGGGGGGTCCTTGACATGACAATGTTTGGGAATCACTGGTTTAAACTACATTAGGGAACAAGCCCAAATAAGCAACTACACGTTAGAAACAAGCAGCCACAAAAAAAACGCAACCTGCAACCACCAATTTATGCAAGAAACTTTACAGAAAAACAAGCCCAAAGTCGCTTATAATAAGCAGACATGGCAACACTGAAAAGGTGCTGTGATTTGCGATGTCCGTCACAACTGGAGCCCGCCTGGACTGTTAGCCTATAGCTATAGTCCGTTTGATATGAAAACAATCCCATATTCATTGTTTACAATGTTATTTATGCATCATTCTGGATTTATTTTCAGTCTGAGCTACTTTTAAGTCAATAGATGATGAGCGATTTATCAATATTCTATTTACAATTAGGATTATTGATGATAGTTCTTCAGTGCTCAAAGTGGGGCCTGGGTGGGGACCCCCAGGACTCCTGGGGCAGGAGTCCTTGAGGGACTTCCAGGGGGTCATGGGGGTCCCTGGCACAAATTCTTTTCAGATAGAGGTCTGCGGCCAAATAACACATATCAATTTGGGGGTCCTTGACATGAAAATGTTCAATGTTTGACAGTGTAATAGTGATTCTCAACCTTTTTAATTTCAAGGACCCCCAGTTTGATATGCATTATAGGCTACGGGTCATCAACAAGGGGTCCGGGGCCCGTAGGAGGTCCCTGCAGTTACTATAAGTGGGCCGCCACGTTTTTGGGTGATTGGAATTTTTTGTTTGTTTTGTTTTATCCCCCCAAAAAGTCTGAACATAGAAGTTAACATATTATCCAACATATTATTATAGCAAAGATCATTTGTAAATATACAAACAAAACACATTGAATTTGGCAACACTGATGATAGTGCTGTCAAACAAATCTATGAAGCCATCAAAACTGCAGCATCACTTGGAGAGACAACCCATAGTCATAGAAAAAAACTGTGAAATACTTCCAAGCTAGTCTCAAATCTCTCAATGCTCAACTAACATTGATGGGACGATGAG
Organism: Gymnoscopelus microlampas; assembly: GCF_963454915.1. Lineage (NCBI taxonomy): Eukaryota > Metazoa > Chordata > Actinopteri > Myctophiformes > Myctophidae > Gymnoscopelus > Gymnoscopelus microlampas. The sequence goes on along the minus strand of NC_139942.1, from coordinate 43,638,352 downwards.
CTAAATGAAGTGAGCTAGCTTTGAAAGCCTCTTGCAAAAAATAAACACAATTGTATACAATTCATGTAGTGGGGGTCCCTGCTTTGGTTCTCTCTTGGCTAAGGGGGTCCTTGGCCTGAAATTAGGCATTAGGCCACGGACCCCCCATTTGACCCCACTGTAAAATCCTCAGTGTTAAGTTAACTCTGAGTGTACAAAAGGCTCCATTTATTGCTTTAAAACTATCAATCATTTAGCTGGGGACTCCCTGGTCTCTTAAGGACCCCTGGGGTTCCCCCGGGACCCCACGTTGAGAACCACTGCAATCCAAATGACATAGAAACCTATTTTCATTGTGATCATCCTCGGTTTATAATTCAGTCTTATAGCTTAGACCAGTAGTTCTCAAACTTTATCGTGCCAAGGACCTTTTCAGACCCCCATCTGAAAAGGTTTTGTGCCAGGGGCCCCCAGAAGAGAAGATTTATGTCAAAGAATTTCAAAATGATAAAAAAAAAAAAATCTAATATTTTCAAAAATAGCAGATGTACAAGCTTGCATGCGTGACGCAAAGTGACGCGCTGTGAGCTTGTAGATCTGCTATTTTTGAATAGCCAATGTATAAATGGATAAAGTGGTTAAAATGATTGTGATGCTACATCAACTACTTTAGCTGGGGACCCCCTGGAACCCCCCCCTGAGGGTCCTGGGGGGAGATGAGATATTTGTTTACACATACATCTACGTGGTTTATTTTCAGTCTGGGGCTCGTTTTAAGTTTAGAGGAGTGATATAGCCTGTTTACAGTTAGTATTATTGATGATAGACTAGCTCATATTACTCGAATTGTAGCTATACCTTTCAGGGTGTTGGTTTTGGTGTTTATAATCATTATGGATACAAGTTTATCAGTGATTCAATGTCCTATATGTCATTATCTCCTGTGTTTCACTTGGACTAGACTTGGACTAGACTGTGTCTCTGTGTCCACACAGAGACACAGCTTGTTTGTTTGCTTGCTTGTTTTGCTTGTCTGTTGCAGATAATGAAGCATCATTAGTAATGCAACATCTTAATAAAAACTCTGCCGTTCATTTTCACTCTATAGGGCCCAGGTTAAGGACATTAGACAAGCTGACGTCTTAAAACAAACAAAACACAAATGTCATTTGATAGGTAGTTAGCGTAATTTGTGCCCTCAATTTGCATTCTGCATCTTTATAGGACATTAACAGTACACCTCCTTAATTAAGAAGCCTCACTCCAGTCCACACTGTTCCTTGCTTTCCGCAAATCCTTGCTTTCCGTTTCTATTAGTCAAATAAGTGATTTAGCAAACATGTCCATGTAAAAGTTGAATGATTGGTGCATGTCATGTTCTGTAGAAGCGTCCGGCCTGGCGGAATTGTCCCCGGTGAGGTGGTGATGCTAGTCTATTTAGCTAACCTCAGTAACTTGTCTAAACCTATATCCCTAAGCTTAACCTACCAGTAACTGCAGATTTCCCCAGAATTGCAACGGTTTAATTCATATAATTTCCCCAAAATGTTCCTTGTGATATCCGTCTCTGTGTAATAGGCTATACTGTACTCCTATTTATCGTGTCCACACGGTGCCTGCCTGTTGCTGCTTTTATCCCTATGTATACACCGTAGTATGAGAACTGGTTATCAAGCAAACAACACGTCACGATTTGACGTGTTGTACAGTTAGCTTGAAAATCAGTTCAGCAAAAATAACTGATCTACAAGCTCACAGCGTTGTTGTTGTGAGCTATTTTGGAAAATCTTTGAGAACAATTTTCACCTGCAAATTGGCATGCCCAAAATAGGGACTTGAAAGTGGTTAAGCTTTTTGTCATGGCTGCATCATCCAACACCCTCCCTTTAGACGGCGGTGTGTTTATGTGCGCGTACATGTGTGTGTACGTACGTGTGCATGCATATGTGAGTGCTCTCCCAGCCGGCCTGTAATCTAACACTACAATTTAGTGACTGGAGGAATGCGGCCTGGTGTTAACATACCTTAGCAGGATAAACACAGCAGCCTACTCCCATGCCTGGTCTGTTCATGAGAGCTCCTAGGCCTGCTGCACCAGAGCTGTTCAACCCAACAGCTGTATAAGATGGGCGCTGGTGCTCACATCTTGCAATTGTCATCTACTTTATGTTCTGTTAAGCTGTGAGTGTTGTCTAATGTATTAGTGTACTCTATATATGTTCTACAATGACCAGTTGCTCTTCAATTATATATATTTTTGCATTAAAAGTAGTTTTTCAATGTTCCGTGCTGCAAAGCAAAGTCTTTGTATAAACCTAATAGAAATCTGGGAACCCATCGGCAAAGAAAAGGGAGGACAACTTTTTTCCCCCCTTTGAATCTGTCTTGAGAGATTAACCTAATACTAACTTGGCAATATCGTTTTTCTTATCTGATTCTGTAAGTTCCAAGATTCCAAGATGGATTCCGATTGTAGATTTTATTGTTGAATAAATATTGGGTGTCCAGTACGGTAAAGTATGAGTTCATGAGGCCCATAATTCCAAGTGTCTCCTCTCAGCATAAGCAAAGTCTATTAGTGATTGGCTCAGAAACACAGTAACTAAACTCTAGCCTATATAGCGTAAACACATGTTAGTCAAATTATGCATAATTATAAATATTTATAACAAGTGTTATGAAGCCTTATACATGCATCATAATGTATTATAAATGTGATTATAATGCATTATAGACCCGACCTTTAAGTAAAGTTCACCAGTGCCATTCATGTGTGACTGGCACTAGTACACATTTCCTTGATCACATGCCTGCGGTGGTGATTTTTACCATGCCTGATTTCCATCAGTAAGATGTCTTGTTTAGACATGTTGTTATTAGAGTGTCTTTTATACTGGTGAATGTTCGTGAAGATTGAAATCATGAATGAAATCATGTGATCACAGGGAAGTGGTTGAAGTGGTCAACAAGTGGCTGTGTGTTAACTGACTGATTGTCATTAGTCATGCATGTTACTTTCTCCTTGGCCCAAAGAGCCTCTGGCACCATGATGTGTGTGTGTGTGTGTGTGTGTGTGTGTGTGTGTGTGTGTGTGTGTGTGTGTGTGTGTGTGTGTGTGTGTGTGTGTGTGTGTGTGTTGTGTGCTGTTTTCCTCGAACAAATGGGCCTACGGAATGACAAAGCACTACAGGATGTCTTTAGCAACTTAGCATAAGCCCCTCCCATGACCTTTTATGGTTTGGGGGGGAGGTGTATCTGGAGAGATGTTGCTGCTGTGACTAATTGACTAGATAGCTTCAGTGTGTGTGTGTGTGTGTGTGTGTGTGTGTGTGTGTGTGTGTGTGTGTGTGTGTGTGTGTGTGTGTGTGTGTGTGTGTGTGTGTGTGTGTGTGTGTGTGTGTGTGTGTGTGTGTGTGTGTGTGTGTGTGTGTGTGTGTGCGTGCGCACGTGTGTGTGTTTCAGGTGTGCAGGTGTTCTGAGGTGGGAAACGGCTACTTTCCTCCAGGCTTTGCATAACAACAGAGCTCCGTTCCTTTGGATTTACATTCATTAAGTGTGGACCTGAGGAAATTGCTCCTTCCCTCTGTGTTAGTGTTTTGTTGTTGTGATCAGAATGATGTCCCCTGATATAACATGATATATTATAATAACACTTTGACAGAGCAGACACACATAATGAGGGAAGATGGCTCAATAGAACCCTGACAACACGTTTTCTCAACAACAAAGGACACTTTCTGTAAGGATACGCTCAATTTTTACAGAGCGTAATTTCGGTGCACAGCTCATACAGAGTTTCTGCACGTAGACTTGCTACAAACAGGCAGGTACTATGCTGCGTGGAACAAAAGTGTGAAGCATTACATATTTTGTCAAGATTAGTGCAAAGAAGTGTGATTTTGTTGCATCAGTGCTATAACATCATTGACAACTTTACCTACATGGTGGCACACTGACGACGGCAGCAGGACTTGTGCAAAGGGACAGTGCAAGACAAGTGATATAGACAATTACAATATGTAGGTCAATGGAAGGCTTTTAAATATTGTTAATAAGCTGTATATTAAGTAAAGCAGCATATTTTGAAAGGCCATATGGTCATGGAGATCATTTCAAAAGGTGGTTAGTGACTTAAACCTAATCCTGGCCATTCACACAGAGGTGTAAGTTGTATTGTGAAACCTGACACGTTCCCCTTGCACCCACATGAGAGACCAGGCCTTAGCCACTTATAGACAAAGTGGAAGGGTTAAGCGTAACTGAGCAGCAAAATCTCATTTGAAGTGAAACTGAAAGTACCTGAATGGCTGTATCATGCTGCCTGCAGCTTGCAGGCAAGTGGCATCATCTGTCAGTTTAATATAATGTTACTTATAGCGTGTGTCAGAATCCACTGTGAGAAGGATTGCACTTCTGCTGTCTGTGTCAATGTTACCAAGACAAATTCACGTATACGGCTACTTATTTCACCTGGTGATTTATCTGTTGATTAATTCACAAATGGAATGATTGAAACCAAGTAATTCCCCTCTATAACACCTAGTATAGGTATATTAATATTGCTGAGAATAAATTGTCGGAGGATATACGATATAAGAGGATATACTTTCACCACTGCAACCTGCATTAGACTCAATACAGGCAACGAATCAGCATGTGAAATGTCTCCCGAGCACCAGCGCTGTGGAAAATCACACGTCCATGCCCACCTTTAAGTTTAATTTAGGCCTAACCTATTTCCAGGAATAACATATTTTCTTCTCCCATCACGCCCATTCTTCCAGCTGAATATTAGGTGTTCAAGAGGCCCTCTTTACAGTGAAAGGCTAGAAATTGCATATCTATTGCGCTGTTAACTAACTAAGGGCTAGATGTAAAAGAAAAGCACGTAGAGAAAAGACCCAGTTACTGACCACCCTCCTGCTTTACCGTGTGTGTGTGTGTGTGTGTGTGTGTGTGTGTGTGTGTGTGTGTGTGTGTGTGTGTGTGTGTGTGTGTGTGTGTGCACGTGCACGTTGCATATCTACGATTGTGTGTGCACTGTGCAGGTTTACGTGCATCAAAAGAAAGAGTCCCATTCACAAGCCTGTGCGTATGGCGCTTGTGCTTTTGTGTATGTGAGTGGGTGTGCGCGCAATTGTGTGTGTGTGTGTGTGTGTGTGTGTGTGCGTGCAATTGTGTGTGTGTGTGTGTGTGTGTGTGTGTGTGTGTGTGTGTGTGTGTGTGTGTGTGTGTGTGTGTGTGTGTGTGTGTGCACGTGCACGTTGCATATCTACGATTGTGTGTGCACTGTGCAGGTTTACGTGCATCAAAAGAAAGAGTCCCATTCACAAGCCTGTGCGTATGGCGCTTGTGCTTTTGTGTATGTGAGTGGGTGTGCGCGCAATTGTGTGTGTGTGTGTGTGTGTGTGTGTGTGCGTGCAATTGTGTGTGTGTGTGTGTGTGTGTGTGTGTGTGTGTGTGTGTGTGTGTGTGTGTGTGTGTGTGTGTGTGTGTGTAGTGCGTGTAGTGTGTGTGTGTGTGTGTGTGTGTGTGTGTGTGTGTGTGTGTGTGTGTGTGTGTGTGTGTGTGTGTGTGTGTGTGTGTGTGTGTGTGTGTGTGTGTAAAGGAGAGCACTGTTTCACACTCGGGCTGGTGGGAAACTCCTCTCCTCCTTTCGGCAGCGCCAGCATTTGCATATCCTGCCATTCTGTCCTTCCTGCCGTAGGAGAACAGAGGCTCCCTGCTCCTGGAATGTTTTGAAATCACAGCCCCGGGGTTCTGCTGTAGCCCTGCAGGCCTGGGCTGCTGTAGCCCTGCAGGGCTCCAACCCAACACTGTACAGAGACCAGACCAGACGTTTAAGTCGAGCAATAATCTCCCAGCTGGGGGCCACTGAAGTGCGACGCTGCCGTTCTGTGATAGTTCTATTTGTTTGAACGCATTCTCATTCGAGTGTCGTGCCAGTTTTATTGAAGATAAAGCCACTAGACGAGGCGCTAGGCTGTAGCTCTCCGGCGTAAGAAAATGTTAACGACGAAACACTCTTTGCTTATAGTTGAAATAAAGCGGGACGACGTAACGATAAAGGTTCAAACAACCTTTATGTTTTTTTCTGCTTTCTCAACCAGGCAATGAGCTCTTAGACCATGTTAAACCTGGCATCCCAATTTTGGGCATGTCATTATAGGTGAAATTTAATTACAATTTCCAAAAATAATTTGTTTTTGTCGCATTCCTAAGCCAATAATTTGATGCTAATGTCTCCGGTAGGAGACTCAAAGAGTCTCCATTGAGTATCCAATCTCCATGAATTCAAGGCTTCATGGGGTGTGTAATTGATAGAAAATAAGTAATCTTTTGGGTGAACTACTCCTTTAATTAACGACTACAAGCAATGAAACTGCAATAATGAATACAAACCCGGGACAACAGAGCAGACAAAAGGGGAGAACAGGAGAGAGAGAGAGAGAGAGAGAGGACCTCCCAGCGGTCCTGGTCTCAAAGGACATAAATCATCAGGCAGTAGACAGGTGGGTTAGGAGAGGGCCCAGCCTCTCTAAAGACACCCCAGAGACCTCCACACCGCACCGCACCGCGTGCACACGCACACAACAGGTCACATCAGATCGGAATGGAACTGGAATTGGATAGAAACGGACAGAATGGAATCAAATGGAATTGGATAAAATCATGGAATGGAACATTAGATTAGAAGCTTAGTAGAGTGATATTTGGTCATTCATTCGCTCTCTACATCTCTCTCTCTCTCTCTCTCTCTCTCTCTGCTCTCCCATCCTCTGTTGGATGGAGAGGAAGATTAGATTAGAAGCTGAGTGGTGATATTTAGTCTCTCCCTTCTCTAGCCCCCCCCCCCCATTCTCTCTCTCTCTCTCTCTCTCTCTCTCTCTCTCTCTCTCTCTCTCTCCCTCCCATTGTTGTATTGATTCCGTTTGTATGAACTGGTTCTGAGAACTGGTTGGAATAAAACTGAATGGAAGGGAGCAATAGGTTAGGACAGTGGTTATCTCGCACACGCACACGCACACGCACACGCTGACTCTAATATACTATTAACTGTGTATTTAGACATTAGTGTGGAACAAGATCATCATCATTATAGCAGTATATGAAATAACAGCGGCAGTCACCATGTATTGTTAAATCACATCTTAAGCGTGAGTGAGAGAGACAGAGAAAATGAGAATGGGAGAGTGTTGTTAGTGGGTTATTGAATTACACGTGATGGCAGTTAATTGGGCCCTCGGCCCTCCAGAGGCTGCACGCACGTGCGTGCGTTTGTGTACTTGGATTATTACTATGCTTGTGAGGGCCAAATGTCCCCACAAGTGTAGAAAGAATTAGAAAGCAATAGATATTGTCAGGACAGTTTTCCTGGTCCTCACGAGAGAAATCGTTGTTTTATGTCAAAAATGATTTGGGGAGTTTAGTTATAGGCTTACAATTAGGAAAAGATTCAGGTTGGGGTTGGTGTTAGGATTATAGGCATATAGAGGTTATTATTAGGTTGGAGTTATACTTGGTTGCGTGCTGGCATTGCGCCCCCAAAAATAGCCGATCTACAAGCTTTTAATAGGTATAGATATGGGGTTAAAAATAAAATAAAAAGGGCATTCATAAAATTGCCATCCTTGTCAATGTCCTTTCAAGGATTGTAATACAAACAGGTGTGTGTGTGTGTGTGTGTGTGTGTGTGTGTGTGTGTGTGTGCGTGTGCGTGTGCGTGTGTGTGTGTGCGCGTGTTTGTCTCTGCTCTGGCTGTCCTCGGTGTTGATAGGCTGTTATGGTAAAGTGCAGGGAGCTGTACAGTGCTGTGAGTGGCTGGCGTGTGTCCCTATGGAGAAGGGCTGTAATAGGGCCAGACACACCCACCACCATGAGGCTGATGAATGGCTGAGACCAGAGCAGAGGACCAGGGGTGATGCTGTGTTAATTGACACTGCTGCCACCGAGTGCCTTTTAGAACACTATGAAATCCTGAGTGCTATACACACTTCAGAGTTAACCATTTCTCACCTGGCGACCGTCTCTATTTTGAGCATAACCTTATATTAAAATTAGCTTAAGGGAGGTCACGCTCATGTCACCATGACTCAGCCATAAAGGAGTTCCCAAGGTCGCTACGCTCAAATATGGAGTGTGTTGTCTGACTTCAACGTGTCGCCATGGCATCAGGCAATAAGTCAGCTCCATATGGGCACAAAAGGGGGCATGCCCATATATGGGCATATACTAATGACATCAGGGATTTATATGG
>NC_139942.1:43615116-43625116 GCF_963454915.1 Gymnoscopelus microlampas | reverse complement strand
AACCGTTTTTTTCCTACTGTCCAAAGCATCTTTATCTTAAACCCACTCGCATCTACGAATGTCTTCTAAATCCTAACAGTTTATTAAAAAAAAACGTATGTTGCTATATATCAGTGGTGCTCGAACCTTTTCATATGCATTTGGACGCGGACCCCTACATAAAAAATATTTTGTTCCAAATTTTGTTCCAATATATATTCAAAGATTTGCACAAACTTTCACGATTTTAATGCTTTAAATAGCAGATCTACAATCTCATAGCGTGGCACTCTGTGCAACGCTATGAGCTTGTATATCTGCTATTTTTGAATAGCCAAAGAAATCTAAAATGACACAGATACGCTCCCGGTCTTATAATGGCTTAAAACCTATATGTATTGTTTACCCAGGGGTTTGTAATCATAGATATTAGAAACCTAGATACCTCATTGGCCTCTGCAGTTCGTTGGAGCAACTCGTATCGCGGCCGCCATTTTCGCGTAGGCAAATGGACACTCAAAGTGACTACTGGCCAATCACAGCGCTCACAGCGCGTTGACTACTGGCCAATCACAGTGCGTCTTTTCTAAGACTTGTCAGAATTTGGTTGTCCCGCCCCCACCTGCCTCTGATTGGCCTACCGAACGCCCCCTTCTGTGACACACGCGGAAGCTTCCCTACAGCTCTCCTACGCTAAAATGGCACCCGAGATACGAACGCTTCAGAGCCGAAGGAGGCGTCTACCTTTATATGTCTATGTTTGTAATTGCATCCTTTTCCCTCTCTACACCAAATGCCTTCACCGAAAATAGCCGATCTTCAAGCACACAAATGTGTCACATTGCTAAGCGATTATACTGTAGATCTGCTATTTTCTGTGAATACTGGCCAATTTTACCAAATGTTCCCCTATTATTATTACATGCCCAGAGTCCAGAGTAGGGATTCTATTGATAGTCCACGTGGATAAAAAGGCTCCATCCATTCTATTAATGATGTTAAGAATATAGAAATAAAATAAATGCATCTTTTGAGGGTTATTCTTGTCTCTTAATTTGTAATGTGAGTAGCAAATCAGTTGCCTGCAGATGCCAGGCTTGTTTGTGATTGATGTTGGTGCAGCATTCATTCTTCTCCACACACAGGAGCTTGTCTCTCAGCCTGTCTCTCTGCCTCGCCGTGTCTGTGTGACATTTTCAGCAGACTGGTGCTCTGCACGTGCCTGACATTTCACTAAACTGCATTTGGAAGGCCCTGCCTAGCCGTCCCCCTGTTTCCCTTGCCCGCCTCGCTGCATTGTGTGCAAGGGTAAACACTAAGCAGCATGGACACACACACACACACACACACGCACACACACACACACACACACACACACACACACACACACACACACACACTGCACATCTGGGGAGCGCACTCAAATGCCCTGGTAAACATAGGATTATATATATACAAATGTCTTTGTTGTATGCCATCCATGCAATAGTCCTGAATTGCTCTTTGATGTTTTCCCTAATCACACTTGTAAAGGAAAAATGGGTCAGGAAAGAGCTTTCAGAAGCACTTCATTGTTTATTTGCTCTACAGAAACGGCATCCACTTTACCTGTTCATGTTGTGTCTGCTTTAGATAGAGATTAAGGATGGCATATAAACTAGGCCTTTATAAAATCTTTGGATTAACAGAGGGCTGTATTTCACAGCAGGCAGTCTCATTGCTATGATAATCTGTTCCATTGTAAGCAACAGGCAAAGATGGTCTTGGAGCTCTGATTCCTCTTTTGGGAAGGTTGCCCACCTGGTTCCAAAAATACCGTTTTTTAAGTCCACAATGAAACACAGTGCAGTTCTTTTACTGAGGTAATGTTATTTGACAGTGTCATGTGTCGTTTCGGTTACAGGTTGTTTACGCCACCTTCCCGGCGTCTCACTGTGGGGCTTGTAGCCGTGCCTCCAGCTCACCCAGACTTTCAGTCAAGCTTTTAATCTAACGGCCTCTAGCATATGGAATTTTCCCTCGTTTTGGACTCGCGCCACCCAAATGATGAACCTTCCCCACTGCGCTGGCAGCTTTCTGTCGCCCGCACAAGTTCTTCATCGCAGCTTGATGCTGTACCCGTTGACAGCCGTTCAAAGCAAGCTCCACCAGCTCCCCGCCCGGCCGACCAGACGGCCAGTGGACGGTCTTCATTTAGTCAGGACAGGCTTCCCCCGTGCCAGTTTGGGGCTGCATGCCAGGACACTGCGTGTGGAGCTTAGCACGACTGCCACCGCCCCCGCTGCCAACTCCTGACATACAGTAGACTGGCGGTGAGCTGTCCCCCTTTTTTCTAAGCCTCCGCCTCCTCGCCACCAGCAGTACAGTGGCGTGATTGAATGATCTGCTCTGCTGTAAGCGGGACAACGGTGTGAAGCCGCCTGCGAAGCGGCGGGGGGAGAGATGGTTAATCAGGGAGGGAGGGGGAAAGCTGCAGGGAAGGAATCAGGTCTGTCCATTCTCCATCTGTGTTGTGGATATTATACAGGGACAACTATGGATTCTATATGCTATTTTGTGATGATCAGCGATAGTTGGGGTCATTCTTAAATGTGCATCGTGTATCATCTATATATACTGTATACTATGTATTCAATAGTTAAAACATTTAATCTAGGCTATAATTGAATAGAGCAAAATGACCTATGACCTGAGGCCGATTCTGCAAATACCTTCTAAATCAGTAGATATTTTATTGATTTGAAAGGAAATTCCATAAAAAAGACTCTAACAATCACAATAGCTTGGAAAGCTATTGAGATTGTGTCGCTAATAGTAGACAATGCTGGCTAGAGACTACATGGAGGAACTGCTAAAAGTTGGGATTCCAAAAGGTGAATGATGGCAAATCCAGATGTTTTGTCTTTATACTTATTCTCTCCAGTACTGTTGTTGTTCATGAACACGGTTTGCTGTGGAATCTGGCACACAGCCTAAGAGATAATGCCGACCTTCTGGTCTGCATTAATTTGTTGCTTGCCTGTTGTTGACCTCAGTTTGTCCAGGTTGCAGGGGTCAGGCGAGGTAGCCTGAAGTAGTTATAACACTGACAACAGTGGCTTTTGTTTGCTCAGACAGCCCTGTGTTTACCCAATAACCTCAGGTCAAACGCACCCGGGGCTCGCTCTGAGACCCGTACCTATAGCTTAGACATGAGTTATACTTAGTTAGTTAGAAGAATCGACAAGATCTACAAGCTCACAACATGTTGCCGCACAGAATACTATGAGTTTGTTAGATCTGCTATTATCTGTGCGTGACACCCATGTGCAGTGCAACCAAGTATAAATCAGGTATGCTTACCCAGTGAAGCATGACACACACACACACACGCACACACACTCGCGCACACACACAGTCGCACACACACTTCCCTACAGGCTAGTGCAGCTACAGAGGCAAGCAAGACCCTCAAGTAGGTTCCTGTGGTAGGTTGTACATCATCGTCAACAACAACAACTGCTTATAGTGCAAACTTTTTTTCTTGGACCGATTTTCTGCTTAAGGCACAGTGTGTGTGGGTGTATCCGAGAGAGAGAGAGAGGGAGGGAGAGAGAGAGAGAGAGAGAGAGACAGACAGACAGACAGACAGACAGACAGACAGACAGACAGACAGACAGACAGAGACTATGACATCATCAGTGATGCATGTGCCGCAGCAGCAGCAGTTACCTGCTTTGGCAGTTGGCATGACGCCAACATCGGACAAAAAAAGCTGATTATTTATGAGCCGGGGGAAATGGATTTTCAGGTTAAATAGGTCACAGTCCAGAAAATGCTGCTACAGATGGGGAATGAGTGATTAATTCCCCCAAATGCACATAGGTAGGTAATATTTTTTGCAATGAGATCCTTCATAGTCATACAAACTAGCCTATCCCACTCCATATAATAGACTCTGTCAGCACTCAGCACAAATCCACCTGATTGATGTAGCAGTACCACGTACTGTAGCCTAAACATGTATACCGTCCTCCCTATAGGAAGGAATAGTCGTTGCTGTCGGTCAGAAACCTTGTATCTCCAAATTTCATTCGTGTTTTTTTTTATAAATTAAAATTAAATCCCTATTTTATACTTCTTCGCGTGACAGTGTCACTGTCGCTCAAAAGTACCGGGAGTGAATATAGCCAATCTACAAGGCATTGTGAGCTTGTAGATCGGCTATTTTTGAATAATTTTGAAAAAAATATTGAAGAATACAAATATATTTTTCTGCTATTTTCCCCCTATAATGACATAGGCACACCAAGTTGTCTGAGGGTTTTTAGAAACATTTAACCAATGAAAAGTATTCAGAAGAGCTTTTGACTAAATAAAAAACTATTCACTGGAACGCTGTGTTTTTTTCTTCTATTCCTGAAAGGTTAAGGTTTTGAATGAACAGAACGTACATGGTTTCAGGCCGACAGTGACAGAGATGATCTGACGTGTGTTTCATGGGATTTCTCTGTAATTAGATGAATGCTTGCAGATTACCTGATTACCTATAGGATGTCCTCAGAGTGGCACCATGGGGACAAAAGCACGTCTCTCCTAATGGAAATCACATGAAAACGCTCAACATGTGGATGGAAAACAGACCACATTTTGACAAAGGCATAAATAGCACGTCTGGAAAAGCAGAGTTGTGGATTGAAAAAGTAAGGCTGGCTGTTCTTTAGAAGCAACGGAGCCCTGAATGGTCTGTCATAGTAGCTGCCTTTTATGCCTAAAGCTTAAGTTGTGTTTTATCGGAAAGCGTCACGCGACAAGGTTGTGCCATAGAAAAGATATTGTATTTCAATTGAAAAAAGTGTCATGTGAGATTATATCATAACTGCCTTGATAAGAAGGGTCTATTTCTGCTTTTTAAAGGAGAACGAGAAGTCCACTCTCCTAACCCAGTGTGGTCACATGTGTGGTTCAAGAGATGGGGAACTTAACCACTATCCTATTTCCAACTACTTGTCTTATTCTTAAGGTATTACTGCTTTACTGGACATTATGGTGAATGGTGTTGAGAGAGAGAGATAGAGAGAGAGAGAGAGAGAGAGAGAGAGAGAGAGAGGAGAGAGGGAGAGGGGAGAGAGGGAGAGAGGGAGAGAGGGAGAGAGTGAGAGAGAGAGAGAGAGAGAGAGATAAAGGTCATAAGCCAGGCCCAAACCCACAAAGTTAAGCCTGACTTATTCCTGGTTATGTGCCGGTGTCGCTCACCATGTGGCCTTTTGTTTTGATAGAGAAGGCCGCTTCTCCCTGTTGATTCACATTGAGCAGGTTGGTCCTCTCTCTGACTCCGAGAGGGCCCGATTTAAATCACATCAATGCATGGATATGAAAATCAATACATTTACATAATTGACGTAGTCAATGATGGCAATGAATTGCATCACTCCATTATTGCTTAAAACAACCTAATCCCTATTATACTCTGTTGTACTTGGTCCCCTCCTTTTTTCCCCTCTACACTCTTAGTCAAAAATAGCCAATCTAAGCTAAGCTCATTTATTAATTCATTTTATTGATGATGGGGAAATTTACGATGTGATCCTATCCATTTTCCTATGGCATTGCTACACGTCATTGTTTTAACCTTCATGCATCAAGGGAGGGTTTGCTTAGCACAATAGCATAATATTATACTTATCTAACCACACAACTGACAACCACACTCTTTGGTCACAAATTTGCTAGACTCGCAAACCTCTCTAGACTAATAGTGGTGCTGCAGCACTGCCAAAAACAGAAGTGATACTGTATGTCAGGCCTTCAACTATAGCTAGTACTACTATGCATATAAACACTCAGCGGCTGGTTATGCCCTCAACACGATGCCTAAGATGATACTAGATATACTGTCACTCTCTCAACTATCTGTCACCCCAGACCCAGAGGAACCCAGACATAGGATTCTCCACGACTGAAGAAAAAGAGACAGCAACTCCTTGTAACTTTAGATGCTTCATGAGAACGACAATCCCAGCATGTTTGACTGTATCATTTGTTTATTTATCTGTGTTCATAAGAGTGCTGTGATGTGCGCGCGCGGTGTGTGTGTGTGTGTGTGTGAGTGTGTGTGTGTGTGTACAGCGGAAAGAGACGCGTAGGCACTTTCCAGAGGAGTCTGAGGCAGGGATAATGAGTCGGTTAGGGAAACCACATGCTCCAGATGTGCACCACGTTAGACTGGCAGTACATTTACATTTTAGGCGTTGTTGAGATGCTCATATCCGGTATGAATTCTCAATTCTCTTTATTTATATTTCAGTTCATGAGAATGCAGGTGAACGTCTGTCTTAGTGTAATTGGCAGTAGCAAATAAAAAGGAATTGGGTAGTAACGAATGAGAAGGGGAGACAACAGTGTCTCACATTCCCTAGAAGGGGACAGACAGTAGGATGTCATTTGAAACTGTACACGACACTCAGTCACCATGAATCCAGGCAGCATGGCACATGGCACGAGCATAGACATATTGTATTGCACGCAGGTGGCATAGACTTGATAGAAGACGTTTTGATGGCTAACAACTGGGGCGCTTTCCTTCTGCACAACAGCCTAATATTGCTGACATCAAAGGCTATAACTACAGTACCATAGCCTTGCTAGCTTTGTATTTTTTTTCACAGCATTCTCTTTTCTAGTTGTTTTCCCTTGTTTATCCACATAAACCATAGCATCCCTATTTTGGCAAAAAAATTGACGATCTACTGTACATGCTGTAACGGTTTAGCTACAATGCTTGTAGATCGGCTGTTTTTGCTGCGCAACACCATGGTACGACAAAGTATAAATTAGGGCGTAGTTGGTTAAAAAAGCATGCCAGTGAGCGGTTGTTGGGATGAAAATGGGGCCAGTGTGGCAGGTGCAGTAAACTAACGCTCGGCTCACCTTTAAGAAGAGCAACAACATGAAGCTTGCCTGGCACTGACATGGCAGAGTTGTGCCAGGCAGGTACCCGCTACACTGACATGGCAGCCGGCCTGTGCCAGGCAGGTACACTGCAGGTGGCTTCCTCCATTGCAGCACAAAGGGCACAACATCCCTCAAATGGAAATAAGGAAGTCAGATGCACATGTGTAGTTTTTCCATTATACACTATACTGGCTGGCTTTCAAATTTCAAGTCGGTTCTAGTCAAGTGGTTTTTATATTGTCATTCAGCCAGGTGACCCATAGGGTATTTCTCCAGGGTCAGTGCATACAACAGTGGTTCTCAAACTTTTTCATTTCAAGGACCACCAGTTTACTATGTATGTATTAGGCCAGGGCGCGGACCCCCACAACTCGGAGAGTGTACAAATGGAACCAAATGGACCGTTACGGGTCCATTTGGTTAAATTTTCAAACTGAGTTACCAGTCATTTAGCTGGGGACCCTCTGGAAACCCCACAAGGACCCCTGGGGGTCCCCGGACCCCACTTCGAGAACCACTGGTATACAACAACAACAACAATACAGTGATTAAGACAACAGCAAACAATGCAATAAAGACAGCAGACAGGATTGTGCAGTAGACACAACGAGACAACGTTACTCGGTGCATGGACACAAAGTAGGTTGTGCGACTGTGCGTGAGGCAGACATCTGGGGGGGGGGGGTTCACAATCCATCGCACTCCATGCAGGGAGCACCGCATGGCCCTGCTGTCCCTTCTCGTACCACCATGTGTCGGTGTATTGTGTTACCACAAAACATGCTGTTGATATATATATCACTGCATCAATACCTGATTCCTGACACTGATTCCTGTAAATGTTTTATACTTGGCAGTAATGGCAGATGATGATGCATGCGGCTCTGAATCCGCTGCTGGACTATATAGCAGGTTCTATAGCAGCTATTTGAGAATAACTCAAATACAAAGCTAAAAATCTGTGTTTGCGGAATGGCGTTATAGGACCGGCTACAGCTGCAGGGATCACAGCTATTCGACCCAGCTACCAGATCACCCTGCTTTCCTCTCTTCTCCGGTGTCGTGTTACCACGCCATGTGCTCGCAGTCGCTCCTCCTCCTCCTCCTCCTCCTCACTGTGTTCTCCTCTGCACGCTTTGTCACCGTTTGTTCCCAATCAGTGGGCGCCAATGGCTGGCTAGCGACCTTTATGACCCCTTTAGCAGTGCTTAGCGTAGCATGGCTACTTTGCTAGACTGCAACCCCCCCCCCCCCCCCCCCCCACACACACACACACACATGCGCGTGCGCTCACGCGTGTGTGCACGCACACGCACACAAACACAAACACACACACACACACACACACACACACACACACACACACACACACACACACACACACACACACACACACACACACACACACACACACACACACACACACACTCCTCTAGCATCTGGTCCTACGCTGCAACATGGCTGCTCACTGTGTGAGCATGTGGATGTCCATAATTATTAGTGTAATGGTCATGTAACACAGCCATTCTTCCACCTGTTGGTAATGCAATTAGATGATTCAACAGAATTCGGTTTGAATCCAGCGTAGAACTATTTTCAGATTGGAAAATGTGCATGCAGAAAATGTACTTTTGTGCCATGCAGTCACAGGTTGGTACAAATGTGACTGTGAGTAGGGTTATTTCTGATTTATACCTGGTTGACGAGATGTGAGCTTGTAGATTGGCTATTTTCGGAGCGTGACACCCATGCGGAACTAGCTCAAGCTTAAGGGTATCCTTCCTAATATGCTAAGTTGAACAGTGAAAGCAGCTGGTAATGTTTGAAGTTCACCAATAGGCAAATGGACTGTTTATTATATTGCGTCATTGTGGTCAGCACCACCTGCACCGTGTTTTCAGCAGTCCATGTTAGTTTAGTTGTAGCCAATATTAACGTCACTCAGTCTGAGTTACAAATGTGTCCATTTTAAGTTTTTTTTTTTTCAACCAGTTCATGACGTAACCCTGACTACACCTAAACCACAAACCATTTTAAGTGTTTACCATAAGCTATTTTGTTTTTCCGAGGGTGGCTGGGAAGAGTAGTGCTTGTTCTTGTTCACTCAACATCCTGCATATAAGCAATGTTTTACGACAGTTTTGCGCAACTTTTTAAATCACTTTGACAATAAGGCAGGCGCGCCGACAGTGAGGCCTTGAGAGCCGCTAGTCGAGCGAATGCCCTGGCGCTGAACAGCCCATGGCCTTGTGTGTTGACAAGCACGCCGAGCCGTGGTGGACAGAATAGGTTATACGAGCGTGAAGCAAAACAAGCGCTCCCTTCCCCCTTCTCAGGCCAATCTCAGGCCGTCTGAGGTCTTCCCCAGGAGGTCTTCCCCAGGAGGTCATCCTGCGAAAAACAGGATGATTTGAAGGTCCATTTGGTGTATGGTTCAGTGATTGACAGCTTATACTTGACACCACCTCACTGCAGTAAACCCCGCCTATCTGGCACCCCAAGCAGATAAGAACACACACCAATGTTTACTTTCAATCTGAGATAGTGCACCTTACATGGATTTAAGTTCTCAGTCACCACGACTGATTTCAGTCAAATATAACAAGCTTGTCGATTGGCTATTTTTTAGGCTATTATTTCAAGATTAACACGTATTTTAAGTTGTCAAACTAGCAATAGAATACACGTTCAGAAGCATCTTCCATAAACCCTAATGGTCTAGGTAGGATGTTTCATAAAAGCACAGGTTAAAAAAACCTGTTTGGCTGTATGTATGTACAGCAAGAACATAGGTTTAGAATGATAATAATACCTCAACATAATTCTACATGTGATCATTGTTTAGGAAACAGAGTTCTAGTGTGTGGCAGGGCTCCTTTTCATGCTGTTATAAATCGCAGATCAGGATTTGGCCTAAGAAAAGTTTTCAGTCGCGACATTTAATTTTTCTTTAATCCGTGTGGCATCATGGTCCATCTTTGTCTGATGGTTTCCTCCGCTGACCTTCCTGTGCGGTTGTGAAACACACCGGGCCCGGGCCTGCTCGCTGGAAACAACGTTTCAGTTTGGAAGTGACTCACAGCAGATG
>NC_139942.1:43605116-43607616 GCF_963454915.1 Gymnoscopelus microlampas | reverse complement strand
TTGAACATAATGAGGTTTACACCCGACAGAGACAATGTGTACCATATAAGACCAGTGCAGCAGGGAGGGCTATGTGTGTGTATTCAGTTTCATTTTTGGCTAGCTGTGTATTGAAACAGAAACAGAATTTGATGGTTGAGGGAAATGGAAGGGAATACTCGGTTCTAGGTCAGTGTTTCTCAAACACTGTGTCGGGACACAGGTGGACTGCAAGATGTTTTTTTTCGACAAGGTTGCAGACAACAAAGAACAACTTTTAGTGAAACAATGTTGCATTGTTTAACATCGGGGTCTGCCTGGACTTCAGCGGCAAACATCAAAATCCACATCCTGGTGCAAAGCCAGGATGATGTGATGTGCTTTTTATCGACATAGGACAGGCATTTGTCAACAGACCTATAAGCCCTGATTTAGATAGAAGACACAACCTGTTAATTGTTGCCATCATTTTAGAACATATTTCCTATTCTTCCATTCTCGACAACACCACAAGTATTTCATTATTTTTTATTTTTTATAACATTTTTATCCCACGATTTTTGTAACCCGTTTTTTTCACCCAGTGCCTAAGCGTGTAATCCTGGGCGCTACTCTCCCTCTGCCAGGCTGGGGAGAGCCCCGAACTGAGCTCATGCTTCCTTCAATGCGTGAGGAGCTAGCAAGCCGCTTCTTATCACCTGACAGGGGGGGAGTTTCCCCGGTAGGACGTAGCGCGTGGAAGGAACACGTTATTCCAACCAGTTCCTTTCCCCTTCATCAGGCAGTATAGAGACCAGGAGTACTGCATGTTTTTTTGTGAGGGTACCTACCCTAGGGGACACGGGGAGAACATGCAAACTCCACACAGAAAGGCCCTTTCGCCAACCCCATCTGGGTATGGGCACTGATAACGCAGAGGAGAGAACACTGCACAGCACTGCCCCCAGTGCCCAGGACCTTCTAGCTGTGAGGCGACAGCGCTACTGCTACTGCACTGTGGCCCCTAGAAGTGTTTCATTTTAAGAATTGATATTTCCGCCTTGTTACATCGCATTTCTACTGTAAGACGAAACCTGACTGTCGGAGGAGCAAAGATAGAGGACAGGGCACGACATGATGGAGTACACGTCTCCACTACCAGTTCTGTACCTGTATGAGGACAGTGACTGTTTAAGACATCCCCTGGTTTGCTGGTCCACTCTATTTGGGGTTTCCAACAAGTGGAGCAGTGGTTTCTGGCACAACCTCGCCTACTTCCAAGGTGCATGGAGAAAGTTGAAAAAGTCTAAAGGGGTCAAAACTCCAGCAACACTGGTGGAAGTAAATGGAACAGATGTATTGTTAGACCAACGCGTTCCGGCCTTGTGGCCTTCGTCAGGGTCATCTTGGAACACGTTAGAAACAGAAATCCTAATAATATATAAAAGGCTAAATGAAAGAAAATCTATCTTATACATCCACACACAAAGATGGGTTGGGTATATATGGTCATGTGGCTTCAGGCACATCGTTCCCAGACTGGCAGAGAGGCAAGGGGAGTGTCCAATAAGGGACTTGTGTGTGTGTGAGCGATCGGCTTCAGACTTCGCATGTGTATCACAGAGGACCTGAGGGTGTGTTGTGCTAGCCTGGGACCAGACGAATCTGCCAGTGCAAACAAAAAAATTGCCCTCGCCGATTTGGGTCTGGCACCGCTCCATTGTGAATCCATATCCTGCTCCAGAAGTCTGGGGTGACCAATCAGGGCCCAGTATTCAAACATGGGAGACTGTGATTCGTAGTTGGTTGTAGGTCCAGAGACATCGTTTTGATCCCGCCCCCTTGGAAAAAAAACGTCCTCATGGAGGCACCAGACTCATATCCACGCAGTGATAATAGTCTGGCTACGCGAGGCTAGTGTTGTGCCACTTGAGAATGTTGTTGGCAGCATAGAAATAGCAACAAGATGTAAAAGAAAAATACATCATTTGATTTGATGAAAAGACCAGTTCCTATTAGCACTGTGGAAACATTTAAATAAAATGTTTTCAAGGAATGGCACACAATGTCAATCACATCCTTGCTCTGCCCACATGCACACGCACACACACACGCACACGCACACGCACACGCACACGCACACGCACACGCACACGCACACACACACACACGCACATACAGTACACACCCTCTTCTATCGCTCCTTAGTCACACATTTTGCTTCCCTCTGTTGGTGATGTCAGCATTGTCAGGTGGAAGCTCGTCTCATCTGATCGTCACCATGACTCATGCTCCTCTCCTCTCCTCTCCTCTCCTCTCCTCTCCTCTCCTCTCCTCTCCTCTCCTCTCCTCTCCTCTCCCGTACATGCCAATCCGTCACACAGTAATAGCAGCGTTGGGCGAATGACATCAGCCCCAGTGTGTTGCACCCAACACCTGTAACTGGGCTGGCGTTGCTCTCTAGGCCTATATTCTGATTTGGAACGCAGTTTGGACGTCTGATTTACGAGCAAACGCTGAGGTAGGACATTTAAGACGTATT
>NC_139942.1:43595116-43600116 GCF_963454915.1 Gymnoscopelus microlampas | reverse complement strand
TGGAGCCCACTTTGAGAAGCAATGCTTTAGGCCACATTACAACACATTCATTGTGTTATATTAGTTCACATTACATGATGCACCACACTATTATGTTACATTACATAATGCTAGCATTGCATTAAGTTGCATTACATTCTTGTGCTGTGTTGTGTTGGACACATGGTTCGCCCGTCATGTGTTCATTAAGATTTTACTGATTGATAGATCTTTTTAAAGGGATAGTTCACCCAAAACAATCCTTTTTTTCTATCGATTAGTCACCCCATGGAGACTTGAATTCATGGATATGTTTTTGTTTATGTTGCATTCTTAAGCAAATAATTTGATGAACAGCGGACCGGTAGGCAGCGGTTCCGGTAGGAGACACAAAGAGTCTCCTTTGTGTCTCCTACCGGAACCGCTGCCGGTCATCAAATTATTGGCTTAGGAATGCGACAAAAAAAAAATATATATATATCCATGAATTCAAGTCTCCATGGGGTGTATTTTTGGGGGTGAACTAAGCTCAGTCCATTGAACATGCAGTTCTGCTGTTCAACCCATGGCATCCCTATTTTGTACATGTCATTATAGAACATTAAAACATTTACAAAAAATCAAAACTAGCAGATCTACAAGCTCACAACACATAGCACTGTGACGCGTTTTGAGTTTGTAGATCGGGTATTGGTATTATTATAGTATATCAGGCTTAAGTGGAGAAACCTTGCTTGAGTTTGCAATCAGCCTAGCTTTCTGTGACTTTGATTGCATTGTTGCTGATGTAGTCTAGGATAATACTGTGTTTTTGAATGTTTGTGCCTTTTATGTTTCTCACTGATGTTGCGTTCTGACTGGGGAACTCTTGAAGATTACAGTATATATATATTTTTTTCTCCATTGCAATGGGATTACCTACCTAGTAAAACAGAAGGCTGAATAAAGTGAGACGGCGAGTGAGGTCAGGCAGACCACAGCAGTAATAATAGGTGTCCTCACGATCAGCCAGGTCACCTCCATCCACCTGTTTGTTCCGTTTTATTTGAGCTCCACCAGGGGGTTTGGTAATTGATGAATCATTGCACTCATGTTGGCAGTGGTATAAAGTAACTAAGTACATTTACTCAAGTACTGTGCTTAAGTACAATTTTGAGGTACTTTTACTTTACTGGAGTATTTCCAAATTTCAATACTTCTACTTCTACTCCACTACATCTCAGAGGCAAATATTGTACTTTTACTCCACTACAAGTATTTGAAAACTTTAGTTACTAGTTACTTTGCAGTGTGTTTTGTAATCACATCGTGACGCATTGTGAGCTTTTTACTTTACATTTTGATGACAATACTTTTGTACTTTTACTCAAGTAAATTTTGAATTCCAGACGTATAACAGAGCACTTCTACATTGCAGTATTGATACTTAAGTAAAACATTTGAGTACTTTTTCCACCACTGGCCATTGCACTCATCACTCCCTTACACAGGGAGTGATGAGAATCAGACCCAGCGATGGTACTAGAAGATGTATCATCAATAAAACATTGTTCCTTAATCACCAGATGTCTGATTGAAATCAAAATGACATGACTGGCAGACATGCAGGGCTCGTGATAAGATGACATAAATACCATCCACCATGTGTGTGTACTGCAACGAAGGCTATAGCATTGTTACTCTAGTTTAAGATTGTTTTACTGTAGACAGTCTTGCTGCTGTTATATAAATGATATCTTGGGGTGTTGCCATATCAACCACTCACCTCATGACCCTGACAGGGAGGAAGGAGGGCAGAAAAATACCGACATGTCTCTTCTCAACACCCCCCCCCCCCCACACCCCTCCTTCTCCCTATCTCTCTCTCTCTCTTCATCTCTGGCTCTCTTGCTCCTCTCTGTCTCTCAGTATGACAGTCTACTATCTAGCTGTTTCACACCTGTTTATTTTTCCTCCTGCTTTGTGTCTTCACAGCCAGTCTCACATCCTCCCCTCTGATCTCACTGCTGACTGCGTTGACGCTGTCTCCTTCTCTCCCATCTCTCTCCCGTTTCCCGTTGTGTCTCACCGGATTGTTTGTTTTTCTGTTTCTCTAGTCTAGTATGGTTCTGTTCCAATCTCCCTCTCCTGTCTCTCACTCTCAGTCTTTCTGCCCCAGAAATAGCTTTATACACCAGAAAACACTTTGTTTTCCTATCCCCCTCCACTCCTTGTTTCTCGCGCTCGTGCTCTTGCTCTTTCTCTCCCTCTGCTGCTTCCCAGACACACACGCACGTGAGCGCACGCACACGCACACACACACACACACACACACACACACACACACACACACACACACACACACACACACACACACACACACACACACACACACACACACACACACACACACACACACACACACACTCTCACACACACACACACACACACACACACACACACACACACACACACACACACACACACACACACACACACACACACACACACACACACACACACACACACACACACACACACACACACACACACATGCTGACTCTGTGTGAAACTCAGCCCCTAGCTTCAGGTCACTTCAGTGTACACAAGTGAACAACCAGGGCTGACAGGCCAGCTTATTGTCCTTCTGCACTCATTAGCACTTTTCTCTATCTTCTCCCTTCCTCAGCTCCCCCCCCCTCTCTCTCTCTCTCTCTCTCTCTCTCTCTCTCCTGACTCTGACACTCTCTCCTCCTCATACTTACGTCTGATTTTATACTTATTTGTGCGCCAGTGTTGCGCACCGAAATTAGCTGATGATCTCCAGCGTGTGCATCGTGTCATGTTGTGAGCTTGCAGATCAGATCATTTTGGTTCGCGACACGGTGCGCAACCCAGTATATATCCACCATTACTATCTCACCTTCTCCCATATGCCAACACTCTCGGCCCTCGCCTCTTCACCTTCTCTCTCTCTCTCTTTCTCTGTCTGTCTTTCTCTCTCTCTCCCTCCCTTGCCTATTGTCTCTTTTCCTCTCTCCCAGGCAGGGTGAATACTCCAATTTAGATAGATAATATAAAGACATCAGAGGACATTTAGATAACAGCCTACCTACATGATAGTAACCATGGGATCCATGTCTGGTCTCTGGACATTTTGATATCAGTTTAACCATTTAAACCCTACGTATATTTCATTGACTGTAGCCCACCAGGGGTCTATACTGGGGCCCCCTCCTTTTTTTCCCCTCTACGGTGCCAAATCTCTTTGGCCAAAAAAATAGCAGATCTACAACCTCACAACACGTTGCTTTGCGACACGTTGTTAGTTTGTAGATCTGCGATTTTTCTGCTGAATGTTCACCCCACAATAGGGACGCTAGGGTTCATGTGGTTAAAGTCATATCGCCAAGTTCTCTCCGTCCCCGTCCCCCCTTTCTCTCTCTACCCCTCACCCACACACTCACCCTGTCTCTCTCTATTCACCCACCCACCCACCCACCTCTCACCCCAATTCCTGTCCCGTCCCCCCCCCCTTCTCTTTCACTCTCTCCTTGTCTTTGTCCTGTAGACAAAGGCCCCAGGCTGAGTGGGGGAACTCAGTGTGACCTGGGACTGTTTGGGCTTCAGAATTGTGCAAAGCATTGTGGGACCGTCTTAAAGCGTTTGAGCCGCTGCTCATTTAAAACCTGATTTTATACTTTGTTACGGGCCGGTGTCGTCGTGCTGCTCCGTAAATAGCAGATATACAAACTCACAACGCGTCACATTCGTGACGCGTTGTGAGCTTGTATATCTGCTATTTACAGCATGCAACACCAGTGTATAATACTGGCAAAAACAGCCGACCTACAAGATCACATGGTGACGCATTGCGTTGAAAGTGGACAATATTGACAATATGCCCAAAATAGGGACGACAGGTTGAAAGTGGTTAATGTCGGTGTGTTAATTGAATTGCAGTGTGCAGCAGGGCTTCAGCTAATTTTCAACAGTGCGTCGCTCTGTACAGAAGGTGTGTGTTGTTGCTCAGGTGGGCATTCTGTGATATCGGAAAATAGAAAACCGGAGAGAGGCATTTGTTAGGGAATTCTCACAGCTAGAAGCTTGCAGAGATTGTGTGTGAGCTACACAGATTGTGTGTCTGTTTGTGTGTGCTTGTGTTTGTGTCTGAATACCTGTATGCTTCATGTCTGCATGTGTGTACATTTATAGTATGTGACTTGTGTGTTTATATGTACATGTCTGCAGTGGTGTAAAGCAACTAAGTACATTTCCTCAAGTACAGTACTTAAGTACACTTTTGAGGTATTTTTACTTTACTGGAGTATTTCCAATTTGCAGTACTTTTACTTCTACTTCACTATATCTCCGAGGCAAATATTGTACTTTTACTCCACTACATTTATTTGACAGCTTTAGCTACTCGTTACTTTGCAGATTTAGTTACTTTGCAGAGTATTTCTATATTGCAGTATTGATACTTTTATTTAAATTAAAAAAATCAGAACTCTTTCCACCACTGCGTGTGTGTGTGTGTGTGTGTGTGTGTGTGTGTGTGTGTGTGTGTGTGTGTGTGTGTGTGTGTGTGTGTGTGTGTGTGTGTGTGTGCTTGTGCTTGTGCGTGTGCATGCGTGCCGCGGACATTCAGAGAAGCTGTATTGCGGCTGGCAGGGCAGAGGACCTCTCTCTCTCTCTCTCTCTCTCTATCTATCTCTCTCTCTCTCTCTCTCTCTCTCTCTCTCTCTCTCTCTCTCTCTCTCTCTCTCTCTCTCTCTCTCTGTCTCTGTCTCTGTCTCTCTCTCTCCATACACCTGGCTCCCTGCAGTGACAGCAGTGACCCTGCTCTCTGTTCCCTGCCAGCTGCCCTGCCAGGGGCCAGGAGGGGCTGCCTGCCTGGCACAGTGACCTCCCCTCCCAACACTATACCAGCCCCCTCTGCAACACTGACCCAGGTTGCCATGCCATGCCAGGCCATGCAGACCACTGCGGGCACTCATTTGTATGTACGGGTGTATGTATGCTTGCACTCTTTTTTTGTT
>NC_139942.1:43522616-43587616 GCF_963454915.1 Gymnoscopelus microlampas | reverse complement strand
GAGAGAGAGATGGGGAGTGACATGCAGCCAAGGCTGTCGAGATCGGGACACAAACCCGCGACAGCGCAGCGCGCTGTCAGGCTACACTGAGCCTACAGTATGTGCCTGGACCGCTATACCAGCGGTCCAGGCCAGTAGTCAACCTTTTTGTACTTGTATGTATTTGCCGGTGGACCCCCATCTGAAAAATGATACAACATTTTCCAAACATTTTCGATATTTTTCAAAATTTTGCAAAAATAGAAGATGTGCCCTGTGAGCTTGTAGATCTGCAATTTTTTAAATAGCCAACATATAATTGGATAAAGTGGTTAAAATGATTGTTATACTATATTGAGGACCACTGGTCTATTGCACTGTGGCAGGTCCACAATACTAACATCCCCCATATCCATGATTCTCAATGGGTCAAGCTGATAGCAGGATTTTACAGTATAGACACTGTAAAAGTGGGTCATGTATTCCTGTATCTGAGCTGCATGTACGCACATAGACACAAATGCTCCCACACATACTACATACACACACACGCGTGTGTGCACAGCCATGCGCTTCACAAATAAACGCTGTCTTCACAGTGTGTGTAAATGAGCTAGCAGCAGGAGTCAGCAGAGAGCCATCATAGTCTGATATGATGTGACTTTTTCAGATCAACAGAAAGCGAGAGAGAGCGAAGGAGGGCACACCTTACTGTATAAAGACGAACGTGCGCACACACACACTCTAAATATACCAATTTAGCTGCAATCAATATACAGTAGAGTTGTCTTCACTGGAAGTAAATATATGTACGTTTCTTTATCAATACAAGCCTACTGTATACTGTATAGGAGGGGTCTTCAACAGGGGGTCCGGGACCCCTAGGGGGTCCTCAGAGTTACTACAGGGGGCCGCCAAATCTTTGAGTGATAGGATCATGTTTTTTACATTAACCACTTGAACCCTAGCATCCCTATTCTGAGAAGAACATTAGCCAAAAATAGCAGATCTACAAGCTCACAACGCCTTGCAGCACGAGGCGTTGTGAGCTGTTGTACAGTGTACACAATGTACCTGATATGCAAACATCTGCACTGTTGATGATGAGTACTGTAGTTTCTTCAGACGCCCTTGAACGTAGGATGGAAGACAGTCACTGTTGACTGTGTTTATATGATGAGCTTACATTTCATATCACACACACCATATTTTATTTTATATAATTGATTCAAGTTATTGGTTTAATTAATTGTTGCAGACCTACTGCACTGGGCTGTGTGTGGTGTGCTGTATCTTTGTTTTTAATGAAGCCAATGAGAGAGAGTGGATGAGCTGTGCAGGGATGTTACTGATGGGTGGAGTCCATTACTGTGCTGGGATGTCGAGGTTGATGGGTGGGGTCCATTACTGTCTGGATTTCATTTGCCCACTGTTGGCGCCACATGCCTCCCAGTGCACAGCGGATTATCATATAAATGTGTGTGTGTGTGTGTGTGTGTGTGTGTGTGTGTGTGTGTGTGTGTGTGTGTGTGTGTGTGTGTGTGTGTGTGTGTGTGTGTGTGTGTGTGTACGTCTGTGCATGTTTGAAAGCATAATTATATTGTTGCACTGTTGGATCAGCAACAGTACACAGAAATGTGGTACGTCTGTGCGCGTGCGTGTGTGTACCTTTTCTCTCTCTCTCTCTGATCACATTAATTCTACCATCTCCTCTTCACCCTTGGGGGCTACAACCCTGCCTGCCGACACAGCCAGATGTTTTATTTACACACACACACACACGCACACGAACACACGCACACACACACACACACACGCACACGCACACGCACACGCACACGCACACGTACACGTACACGCACACACACACACACACACACACACACACACACACACACACACACACACACACACACACACACACACACACACACACACACACACACACACACAAAAACACACACGCACACACACACACACACACACACACACACACACACACACACACACACACACACACACACACACACACACACACACACACACACACACACACACTCACACACACACATTTTAATATACCTCAAAGACACCGCTTGCGCTCTCCCCCACTGTCATAATCAGTCTCAGTCTCTGATAGTACTTAGTGATGAGCATCATTGTCAGTGTCAGGTTTCACTGTCGTGTCCACCTCATTACAGTGAACCACTTTCATCACAACCAGGATTCTACAGTATGTGTAACAGTGCTAATGCAAACACTAATGTTTCAGGGTAGAAAAGTGGTGTGCTCTTCAAGTTTCGCTTACAGTTTACTTGTAAGCATATATGTTTGTTTGTATGTATGCATGCATGCATGCATGTACAGCATGTATGTATGTATGTATGTATGTATGTATGTATGTATGTATGTATGTATGTATGTATGTATGTATGTATGTATGTATGTATGTATGTATGTATGTATGTATGTATGTATGTATGTATGTATGTATGTATGTATGTATGTATGTATGTATGTATGTATGGGGGACTGGGGTTTGAATCCGGATTGTGACATGAAAGATACAATTTGTAGCTTTAATGTGACCCTGGTGTTGACAACTGGACTGTAGTTGTTAATACTGTATGCATCTAAGAATATATACATTGAGGGCGTCACCACACTAGTCAACATGCCCACAAGCTGGCAGTTTGTCAATGCAGGGGAGGGGTTGAGCTAAAAATACTGACACAGCTGAATATCACCTTATTTTTAGTTTTTTGGTTATTATCCAGCCCCTTGTATTGATATTGTATGTATCCAGGGCTTTAAGTTCTACAGCACTATGCTGCAGACATTTTTCTCTGTAAATCACTCACGCAACTGTTATTTCCCCATAGCCCAGAGGGACAAAATGACTAGAACATCTAATTAGATAAGAGGGGAATCCTTGGAGGGAAGGGGGGAATCCTGCCCAGCTAAAATACTATTTAAATATAGTCATATAAATAATAATATAATATAATATACATAATATAAAATTACATTTTATTCATTAAAAAAAAGTGACATGCTTTAATGTTATACAACACAGAGTGACTGTCATTCACAAACAGCGTAGGTCTATTCTTACTGTACCTAACTAACTATCGATACCTGAAGATTGGACAGGGAGACCACGTCATTATTAGATTCTATGTCTTGTTTTTAAACCCCAGGAGTCATGGGTAATTTGTGTGAAGTTTGTTATTAATGCAACCTTCTGTTTTCCTTCTGCTCGGATCAGTCAAATTGAACACACCACACATGAGTGAGTTTGTATAATTGATAGGGACAGTATTTGTGGCTTACACTAATATTCAACACCTGTCCCAAATGAAATAATATATAATATATAGTATAATGCATCCTCATCTTCAATACAAAATGATCAGTATGCACTAAGAAATCATTCTCCGCTAAGTTTCAACAGTGTATTATTTTTTGACATTTTGTAGGTGTTTGATTTGACCTTTATTTGACTCTGTCCTTGAGCTCTGTGGTTCACAACCCACACCATGAGAAAGGCATGCGTTTGGGTTTGGTTGTTGGCGGTCCTGGCACTAAACGTTTCCCATACTGCAGGGATAATTAGGAAAAGAAAACAGCTTGATTTTGGATCGCTGCCTAGATGCAGCGTATACTATAGACTATGTAGAGTACGTATATGAGCTGGCCACTTAACCTTGTGCTCTTGAGCGTCACTCACTCACAACCTGTTCTGACAGCAAGGCCAACAGGACTGTTTGTTTTCACCTCAGCGCCAGTTAGTTGCAGCCAAGTAGAAAGACCATGAGGACGACCAGAATGTGAAATTTCACTCAAGGCTGTTTTTTTTCCCTCCTTTTTTTTTAATGCAGCTGAAGAAAGCCTTACATGGTGTGTGCGCTTCCAGTGAGCTCCCTTTATTTTTTTCTCTCTCTCTTCCCGTCTCCTCCTTTCTTCTGTTTTATGTGCGCCCCTTAACCAAAAGACTCTGTTAAGCTCTCTTTTAGTCCTTTCTCCATCTTTACCCTGTCCTCTTTCTGTTTCTCTTATTGACTTGAAAGCCAGATAAAACTTCACGAAAGCCTTATTAGCGTCATTTACAGTTCATTGAACGACCATGTCGTATGACAAAAATGACACATTTCAAGTGTCGTTGCATCATTGAGTTCTGGAATATGTCACCTGAAAATTGTCAATGCGACGTTTGAGCTGCAGCGAGGGTTTCTATTGCAGGCAACAACAGGATGAAGCTGTCTTCTTTCATTTTATTGCTCTCTTCTGCTTTATCTTTCATAACATAGCAGGCTGTGATTCCAAATATAACTCTATGTGGGTTTATTAGCTCCACCCGTGCGTAATAGCACACGTTAGTGAGTAGGTGTATGTAGTAGGTGAGTATGTTCACTGGATACACTCTTGTGCCGGCATGTGGACGTGTGTTGTCATTTGCGTTTGGTACTTGCGTAAAGTATGTTTCAGACGTAAGTATAATTTAGGCTTTAGCGACTATGAGCACCGCCTCACTGCCACTGGACACTTCAACCTGTGCTGTGTAACGGTTTCCCTCAACATATAGTCTGGTGATTTTATTTGATGCACGTCTATAATGCATGCCACTGGTTTCATTATAGCACAGGTGGACACTCTTTGATTAGACTGATTATGTATTAGATCCAGCCCACGGATGGAACAGAGACGGAGTTGAGACAGATCTGAAGTACGGTAGCTTTACCGTTTCTCTCTCCGTCCTCTCTCTCTCTACTACACTATTCTATTCTCTACTCTACTATTATGATTGTGTTATTGCTTTGATGACACATGCTAATACATTAATTCCAGTGTCATTACATTAATTCAAAGTCGAAAGTTTCCCCACAATAACAGAAAAGAAAAGAAAACAGAAAAGACACTAGTATAGAGCCCTGAGCGACTTCATTCCGCTCAACCATATGGGGTTTAAGTGATTAAACATTGAGGGACAATATTCCTAATGGGCCTTCTTGTTTTACCGTTATGACATTCTGCCAGTGCCAGGGGAGATAACAGGCGTCCAACAACAAGAACCGTTGTGCTTCATGAAGCAGTATTTCTGAAGTTGGATGAGAATAGTGTGACAGTGTTCCAGTCAGATCTGCGCCAAAACAGCCCGCCATCAGCTTCACCTCACAATGCTGACAGCTCAGCTGGCCCTGGGGCTGCAGCTCCCATCTCCTCCTCACTGTCTTGATATGGTCACCTAGCCATGGCATTCTTCAGCCCGATTTATACTTAGCTGCACACCGGGTGACGCGCAACCAAAAATAGCCGATCTGCAAGCTCACTAACACATCACTCTGCGACACATTGTGAGCTTGTAGATCGGCTATTTCCGGCGCATGACACTCGCACACAACTAAGTTGAACTCAGGCTTTTCCTGCTGAGGTCACCAACGTGACTCTCTACAATGCACTGATCAAGCAGACAGGCTCACCCTGTGAACAGCACTGTTAGTGTGTGTTGGTCCCAGGATGTTTCTGTGAAGACATGTTGGATCGTTGCTCTGAGCACTTTAAGAACACAGCGTTGGACAGTCAACTCAATTCAACTCAAGGCAACTGCACTCAACTCAGCTCAACTCCTCAACTTTGTGGTACACCATTGCAGTTTCAAGAGAGAAGGAAAGAAATAGAGAAATGAACAAAAGGAAAAACAGGTCAGATTTGTCAATATGAGCTGTATGAAATTAATAAGGTGTGTGACATATAAGGTGCATAGTTAAAAAAATAACATTGGAATGATAAATAGCAGCAAAATAACAGCATAAGGCACCTGGTTTAAAAGAAAATATCAATTAAGCGAGGCAGTTAACCCATTAAAACTGGGAAAGCATCTGTATCATTTTAGATTTTAGCGTTGGCTATTCAAAAATAGCAGATATAGAAGCTCACAGCGCGTCACTTTGTGCTGCACTGCGAGATTGTACTGTACATCTGCTATTTTGGAACATTTTTTAAAGATCTTCAGTGAAAAGTGTGAGAAATACTGATAGCCTATAGAAGGCATTTGTGGAATCGGTCTCAGGTCTTAATGGGTGAAAATAGCAGCAGATATAATAATTACAAACGTGACAAGCGTACATAGTATACAGAGTAATATTGTACGGAATCTCCAGTTGCTCTGTGTGTGAGGGCTGTTGGACGTTTTTTGATCATTCATGGAACCAACAGTGTGAGTCGACCACTGTCAGGCCTTCTTCCTGCCACGTTACCATGTCTGTGCATCAGGTGTGTCGAACGCTCCGTCTCCCAGAATGTCATTTCCTGCTGTGCTCTTCCATGACCCAAATCTCCCCAGGATCACAATCTGGAGATCATTATCACATTTTTCTCTCTGCTGTCATTGAGATGAACGGGACATTTAATTTAGTGGAGCTTGCCTGTAACGCTACCAAGCTTCACATGGTGTGCGGTGGTATAGCGTATAAGTATTTCATTTAATGTTTGGCTTTAGGGGACAACAGTCATGCGTTTTGACTTCAACAAACAACTGTCTTCTAATAAATATAAAAAATATAAATTTGGTTAAGTTAAGTAAGTTAACTTTGTAAGTTCTCCTTTGTATGACGATTAAATGTAAATCTTTGGGCTTTTCTGAGCCTTTATTTGATAGATAATGGAAAGAGACAGGAAATATGATTAGAGAGTAGGGGAGTGACTTGCAGCAAAGGTCCGTCCGGCCGGGAATCAAACCGGGTACTCGCTGTCAGGCACTAGAGCTCATGTGATATGCACCCTAACCACTTGGTTATCAGGTCTCTCTGTATCCCCAATTTAAAAGAACACACTCCATGGACAGAGATCAGTGCACTTCTTTCAGTTCTCATATGTTTTTTTGTATCAAAGAAATAGCCACTGTTATTATTTCACCAGCATGTCTATCTTCAACGGCAACTTTGTTACCAATGTGTCATGTCTGTGATAGCATTTTGAAGGCAGGCTTATTATCCCTAACACATTGTTCTACATTCATTTGTTTGTGTGCAGCAGCCTCTGTTGCAAAGACTACAGTCAGTGTGAGAAGAGACTTAACGAGCTCCTCTAATGACTTCCTATGATGTCTTGCATGAAAGGATTAATCCAGGGGAATATTAATGCCACCTTGTGTTCAGCTCCAGGTTGGGCTATAAAAGAGTGCTGAGAAAATTACCACACACACACACAAAGCCTAATGTTTTGGCCTTAACCAGTCTTAAACCCTATACATCGGCTCTGTCGGGTGGAAACCATGTCCAAAACAACATTTTTCAGGTGTGTCAAACGCTCCGTCTCCCAGAATTAAAAAAAATCAAAAATAGCAATAGAAAATAGCAATAGCAAATTCAAAAATAGCAAAAGTAGCAGATCGACAAGCTCAAAACGCGGCGCCGCCGATCTGCTACTTTTGTGTGACACTGCGTTAATTTACGCAAAGACATAAGAAGTTAAAATATGGAGATAAGAGGTTTCTGCCCGACAGCAACGATATACTTTGTTGACCGAGGTCCCCCAGGGGAAGTATAGACGTCCCCTCCCTTCCTCCCCCCCCACTCTAAGTCAAATCTATTCACCAAAAATAGCAGATATACAAGCTCACAACACGTTGCGTATAGATCTGATATTTCCGCTGAATTGTGTAATGCTCACAAGTATTCCATGTGTTCTAGTTTATCGTGAGTGGAATTTTATCACAGTCACTACAGTAAATTGTATATAGGCGTGGCAGGGATAGAAAGCTGATAAAGGACATTCCACGGGCTACATTATGCAGTGCTGTTTCCCTTGGCTGCATTACATTATAAGATAAGATGAACCTTTATTCCCCAGAGGGAAATGCAGGTGTCTGCAGCTGCAGTGAGAATCAAATACATTAGGGGTAACAGGTAAGGACCAAACCAAGATAGATAACAATACGATAAACATAAAATAAAATAAATAATATAATGTAAGAATGTGGCAGAGTACATCCTAGTCCAGTGGTTCTCAACCTGTGGGTCGGGGACCCCCCACATGATTTTGGTGGGGGGATCCCCAGATAACATTGAAGTGACAATTTAAGGCCTTTTAAGACCAATTTAATACCTAAAAGAAAGAAGGAAGACAGAAATAAAAAAGACCATTACTGCATCAAAGGTAATCAACAAACTATGCTATAAAAACTGGTCAAACATTGGCCAAATTGTCAAATAATATACTGTAAGAAAGCTCACAATACCTCGTGTTGCCTCGTGTAGATCTGCTATTATCACTATATTTATCTGTGGAACAAAAATGTCATGCCTCAACTCCTACAATTCCAAATGCTTGTCAGGGTGGGAGGGGTTCCCAGTTCAAATATGATTATTTTGGAGGGTCGCGGCCTGAAAAGGTTGAGAACCACTGTCCTGGTCCATGTGCAAACGTGCCAGAATCCATGCAGGAGTCAGTAGTCAAAATGTTATGTTAGTGACAGACAGGGAAGGTCTTAAGGTTCTCATTATGCAGTGGTGGAAAGTAACTAAGTACATTTTCTGAAGTACTGTACTTAAGTACAATTTTTTGTATTTACAAATTTCTATACTTTACTTTTACTTCTATTCCACTACATCTCAGAGGCAAATACTGTACTTTTACTCCACTACAATTATTTGAAAATATGAATTACTAGTAACTTTGTAGATTTAAATTATTATTGCGAAACATTACACTACTGCAGCCCTATATACTTTGGCACAACGACGCGTTGTGAGCTTGTAGATCTGCTGTTTTCAAAAGATTTTTATACATGACAAACTCTTGAAATGGGACATACTGCATAATGAGTACTTTTAGTATATTTTAAGTATATTTTGATGCCAATACTTTTGTACTCTTGCTCAAGTACATTTTGAACATTGGACTGTTACTTGTAATGTATTTCTACATGGTAGCATTGATACTTTTACGTAAGTGAAATTATTTAGTACTTTTTCCACCACTGGGCTTGGTTGTGGAGCCTGATAGGGCTACTGGGACAAAGGACTACAGTACTAGCCTATAGTGACTTTGTGGAGTGCTGTGGAGGGTGAGTCAGACTGTCACTGAACGTTCTCCTCATCCTCGCTATAGCTCATAATAGGATGAGAGGGGTTCTCCAGGATAGCGTCCCCTTGTGACTGCTCCAGGGGTGGGCTTTAGCCCCCCCTGGTGAAGGCTTAGCCCCCCCTAAGCCCCCCCCTCCCCACAAACCCAATCGTGATGAAAAGTATTTATGGAATAAATACATAAAAATAATATATAAATATGTGAAAGACAATTGACTGACTTCTATGTAAACCATACTATAAAATCATATTTTTTATTTACGGAATGATGGATAATGCTGATAAATGATCTTTGCTACGTGTTGTAGGATAATTGATTCTCTATTTGTTAGTATTAGTATTATTCATTATTGTTTGTTGCCTAATTCATTAGCCCCTGCTCAAAAAAAGCCAGCCTCAATCACAATGTCAGTGAAACTCAACTTGAGCTTTGGAGGAGAACTACATTGTGTTGTTTTGATAGATTGCATAATTTTCCTGGGGACAGTTGGGGGCAGAAAATCTATTACTGAATCTCTTTCCAATAGTGTGTGTAATCGCTGTTTTTTTTTTCTTTTTCTTTTTTTCTTTTCTGCTAAACTGGCCAAATTTAGTCAAGCAAGGAATATGCATTTACTTGTACTTGGAAAGTAGTTTTGAAACATGAGGCACTCTTTGTTCTAACCGTAGCATAATGAAGCTAGGTAATGAAAGAGAGCTTTTAAAACATCACTGTAATGGCTTATATCATATGTATTATACACTATGATACACACATACAGTAAGTCATTTGACAGCTATTTACTCACACTATCTGTACACTATTTGAAGTTCTACATAACGCCACTGTATTTGACGCTGTTTAGTCAGTAACGACTTTAACCCTGGCTATTTTGCATAATTATGCAAGATTTTCTGCTCTGTAATTTACACATACGCATGCACACATGCACGCACGCACGCACGCACGCACACGCACACGCACACGCACACACACACACACACACACACACACACACACACACACACACACACACACACACACACACACACACACACACACACACACACAGAATGACACACATGGTACACACGCGTGGTTACCACATTGTTTATCCTCATTCTATTTCAAACAAACATGTGTTGCATCTGTCCTTCCATCCTCCCCCATGTCAAGATGAAAGGAGTAGTGGTACCTTCATTTCAAGGACCCCCGATGTTATATACATTAGGCCACAGACCCTCAAATTATACCGTTTTCATCTCTAGTACCCCAATCCTTGGTGTTTATTTAAATCAGACAGTGTACAAATGTAACCAAGTGGAAGGTTCCAGTTGGGTTATTTTACACTCTCAGAGTTACAGACCCGTAAAGGGTCCATTTGGGTCTTAACTCTCAGTCATTTAGCTGGGGACCCCCTGGAACCCCCTCAGGGACCCCTGGAGGTCCCCGGACCCCACGTTGAGACTATAGGCACATCAGAGCACAGGTGGCTGGTGAGTGACGCGGTAAAGATGGAGATATTAACGTACAGCATGGCACTCCACCTGCAGCCGGGCCCGCACTGCAGTTCCAATCCATACTGGGTTATAAATTCACTTTGGACTGACGCGTCCTGGCAAGCACAGTGCTCTGTGTGTGTGACTGTGTGTGTGTGACTGTGTGTGTGTGTGTGTGTGTGTGTGTGTGTGTGTGTGTGTGTGTGTGTGTGTGTGTGTGTGTGTGTGTGTGTGTGTGTGTGTGTGTGTGTGTGTGTGTGTGTGTGTGTGTGTGTACGCCTCTGTATTTGTATGCCTGTCTGCAAGCATGACAATCTGTGGGTGGGCGTGTGTGTGTGTGTGTGTGTGTGTGTGTGTGTGTGTGTGTGTGTGTGTGTGTGTGTGTGTGTGTGTGTGTGTGTGTGTGTGTGTGTGTGTGTGTAGAATCACGTGATTTCCTGTTTTCATTTCACTCCAATATTCCACATGTGTGCTCCACCGTTCGGTTCGCCATAGTGACGTGGCTGTAGTGAGACTTTCAGTCTAATTGTAGAGTGGTGGGAAAATGGAAGAGAGAGAAAGACAGAGAGAGAGAGAGAGAAAGGATGAGAGAGAGCAACAGATTGAAGGAATGTCAAGGTGAGAAAGAGTGAGGACAGGAGGTGTATATTCAGCAAGAGAGAGAGAGGTTAACAGGAGAGAGAGAGAGAGAGAGAGAGAGAGAGAGAGAGAGAGAGAGAGAGAGAGAGAGGGAGAGGATTATAGTTATCAAAAGTCAGAGAAGGGGGTTGAATAGGAAGAATCTGAGATAGAGGCAGAGGTGGAGAGAGAAGTAGAGACAGGATGAGTGTTAACTTATCTCTGAGAGTGAAAGAATGGACCCTTGATATGCATGGGGTGAGAGATGGAGAGAAGGAGCGATAAGAGGATAGAAGAGGTGTAGGACTAGAGAGATATACACATGAGAGGGAGAGACACGCAGACAGACGATTATAGGTAGAGAGAGTAGAGAAGCAGAAATGCAGAGAAGTGAGTGAAGGATGCAATGGTGAGAGAGAGGGAAAACAAGAAAGACGGGGGCCAGGGCCGTGTTTATGCACAGGCAATGTAGGCACATGCCTATGTCTTGTCGGGGGGGGGGGGGGGGGGGGCGAAAAATGCCCCCCCCCCAAAAAAAAAAAAATGTTTTAAGTTTTTTTTTTTTTTATTAAATAACATAAGCCTAACCTAACCCTAAAACCGAAATAAAGTAACAAAGAAACGCCCAAAAACGGCCACAATCCGCGAAATAACCGCAAAATTTCGCGCGCGCGCATGTGCGCTGGGGGGGGGGCCCGAAAACTGTCCGTTGCCTAGGTCGCATTTTGACATTAACACGGCCCTGACGGGGGCACAGAGAACTACATAGTTACAGTAGAGAGAGAGTATTGTTTTTTTTAAAGGTGAGAGGTGGATGAAGAGGAGAGAGAGAGAGAGAGAGAGAGAGAGAGAGAGAGAGAGGGTTGGACACAGAAGTGAATAGAGAGACAAAGAGAAGGAAGGACAGGCATAGAATAGGTTGAGGAGAGAGAAACACTGGACAGGCGGGCGTGTGTGGAGAAGAGGCCCGCCTAATATGACATCATAGGACGCAGACATCATGCAGGCATTTTTTGCCGTACAACGACATACATTCAACTGAAAAAAAAGGCTTTTGCAGCCAGGGGCCCTCCTGTTCTTTTATGGACACACACACACACACACACACACACACACACACACACACGTATCAGCCCACACTTCTCCCCTTCTTTTTACGACTGGTTCTATAGCAGCAGATCCTATAGGCTTACACACACACACACACACACACACACACACACACACACACACACACACACACACACACACACACACACACACACACACACACACACACACACACACACACACACACACACACACACACACACACACACACACACACACACACACACGCATACGACCAGCAGTCTCTGGAGCTGCACCTGTCCCTCTCAATGCTCAGCAGGAAGGGGGCACGGCCTCCTGGCACAGGTCCTGCCTCCCGCTTAACACGCTTAATCCCCATGGCAACACACTGGATACCTTTCTGTCTCGCCACCAGCTCCGTGGTGTCCACCTCGTTTCAGAGAATGACACGGTATAAAGCAAAGGAAGTCATTTCAGTCTAGCACTTAAACATATCGTTATGGGGGGGGGGGGGCATGTTTATTTTAATGGTCATCATCAATCAATCTACTGTGCTCTGACTTGGATCAATGGAACTAATATCGGTGTCACAATGAAAACCATTTTCAAGGTTTTAAAGAAAAACAATAGCATGTCATTTTCTTTACATATCATTTTTCATATCAATGTTATATTATCATTAAAATGTTACTGTTTTTGCCAATTAATTTGGGGCCCACTTGCAATACCCTCGTGGCCCAACAGTGGGCCCCGGCCCACAGGTTGAGAATCGCTGACATACATGACGTACCGTACCGTACCGTACCGTACCGTACCGCACCGTACCGTACCGTACCGTACCGTACCGTACCGTACTTAAGCCATAATACGTCAGAGGGAGTGCTACTGTGAAATATTGTCACTGCTGTCCTGCGGTCGTTGGGGCGAGTGCTGTAGATCAGCACACCAGCGGCAATATTTCACAGTATAGCACAACCTTACGACGGTGTATTATTCCGATGATACTACAGTTTTACTATCAATATTTAATGACACGAAACCTTTCCCTCTCCCTTTGTAGCACATCCAGGTCCTTGTTTGAAGGAGGGATAAAATCTTAATTGGGCCCATTTGGGGGTATTTTTCGATGCAGGCTGCTCATCAGTTTAAGGCACATTAATTGTGATCAAAAATGAAATCAAAACTAATTTGTTCAAACCCAACAGGTATGGCAACGTCGTCATGATTAATTTTCGCCCAGTAGCAAACTGATAATGGTTAATGTTCCGTTGTTCTTTCTTGACAGCTGGCAGCCGTTGCTAGGTTACAGGTATAATAAGCTGGGTAAATAAGGCGGAGTGGTACTTTTATAGAGATGCTGTTGTTTTTTCTGACTGCTGTTTAGCAGAAGATTGTGGCACTGTGACTCATTAGAATGCCTCTTAACCTATCAAAATGCAAGCTCAGTACTATGTGGTAAACATTAGCCTACTCACTACCGTAAGCTATATCTCCCAGTACATGTCACAGTTAAACCCATTCAAATAAATAGCATACTTGGGTACACTTTGGGTACTTTATCGATTGGGGAATGGTTATAACAGAAAACTATGAACTGCCCTGGGGTGCCCTCTAGTGGTATGTTCTTGCAATGTGTATCAACTCTCAGCTGCTTCATTTAAATCAGTTGGGTTAATTCACTTGTCTTTCAGTCTACATTTTACATTGAAACCCAACTTAGACACTGGCAAAGAAATTATCACCATTGTGCTTGTATGGTGTGTATGTGTGTTTATGTGTGTGTGCTGTGCACCCAATTTCGCTTGGATGATATATGATCCACACAACAGAAAGTCTTCAGCAATCAGCATAGAGTTTTATTTTGAAACCTCCATGTACATTTGCTCCCTTGTTTTTTAATGTGTATCCGTCTGTGTGTGTTTCAGTGAAAAAAGAGTGTGTGTCAGAGGGCGAGGAGGAAGAGGAGGAAGAAGAAGAGGAGGAGGAGGAAGAGGTTAAGGACGCGCTGGTAGAGGAGATTCTCCAACAGGGAGACACAGCCATCATCTACCCGGAGGCTCCCGAGGAGAGAGGAGGCTCTGATGAAAATGGTATCTACAAACAAACCCGCTAAACATGTTCTGGCTTCCAATACCTCAACTACTAACCCTGTATTATGTGATATGATCGCTATTATTGTTGTATGGCCTGGCTCGCGTTAAAAGTGTTTGTAAAACATCAAAAACTACATACAGAGAATGAACGCCATAAAACTATTTTATTTACGGTAGTTTGACAGTCATAAATGAAAAATAACATAAATAAATACATCCAGGAATAAATCATTCCTGTTCAAGTAAAACTGTTCAAGTGCAGCCACACTTAACATTTAAATTGTACAGTAGCATATAAAACAGAAGTGCGGTAACTTTCAATCTAACATAACATAAATTGTTTAGCGTTTAGCGTAAATGAACTATCATGTGATATCGGATCGGTTCATAAGCCGATCGATACTGGATGCGGGTCCCATACTGGCATCAGTATATCGTAACAACTCTAAAAAAACAACATTAATTTCAGATGACAGTGTTGCACTGTCTGTGTTAATAAATTAGTGTATTTGCTTGTTTGTTGGGCTAATAAGTTTTGCTTGTATTTGCCTAATATCACTCTACTTATCCCTCTACATATTATACATATTACTGTACATATATTACTACATGCACATTATCATCATCACTGTACCATATATCGCTCTGTATTTTTACATATCATTAAATGTGTCACATATACTTATATCAAACTCTTTATATTATTATAATACAAGTAATGCCACATTGCATCTCCACATGTCCTCTTACCTCCTCCCCCCAGGCACTCCGGATTCCTTCTCCCAGTTGCACACCTGCCCGTACTGCTCCCGTGGCTACAAGCGCAACGCCTCGCTGAAGGAGCACATCAAGTACCGGCACGAGACCAGCGAGGACAACTTCAGCTGCTCCCACTGCAGCTACACTTTCACCTATCGCTCGCAACTGGAGAGACACATGAGTCACCACAAGAACACGCAGGAGCAGGTACACACGACAGGACAGGGAACAATTTACAATTTAGCACCCCCACACCCACACTGCCATCCTACCGGTGGGTGTTTTCTTGTTACCAGATACAGTGTGAGTGGTCAGTTTAGACTAGACTCTGGACCCATTGGACCCATGTTTGGGTCACGGATACATTTTTATGGGTCATGAGTAAATATGCCCTTTTTTTCGTTTCCTACAGAAAGAGTCACAACTTTTCATCAATTCCAATTTTTTTTATAAGTATTTCGTATTTCAATAAAATCAAGAAAACAAATAATTTCCATTAATAAAAAAAGAAAAAAACATTTTAAGAAGTAGTGAAAATAGCAAATCCACAAGCTCTCAAGCTCTCAAGCTATCAAGCTCTTGTGAGCTTGTAGAACTGCTATTTTCACTAGTTTGGGTCCGGGGTAAACATGTAATTTCTCTTTTTGGTCTTAAACTAAAAAGATTGGGAACCACTGGTTTAAAACACGTGTCTATCACCTTAAAGAGCTGGCCGAATGGAAGCTTCCGGACATACAGAGATAGTCTTCAATTAGTTGAGTTGTAACCGGTTCCATTTACAGTAACCATGCCGTTCTTTGCTATTTTCCTTGTCTAATATGTTGAAATCTCAACAGCTGCTAGGGAGTATGGACCATGTGTCCTTAATAAAGTTTTGATTGATTGATTGATCTAATACCCGCTCCAAACATATGGCACTCAGTTTACACACACATTTGCACTCAAAGGACCACAATGGAAATTATATGCTCTCAAGTTTTTTTTGTGTTTTATCCTTTTGACAGGTATGTACATGGTCATGTATGAGCATTTTTAACACAAACCAATCAATCAATCTATTAATCAATGTTGTGACAGACAACAGCGACAGATACTCTAACCGGTTTACCAGTCTTGAGTAATTTGTGCACTGAAAGGTCCTCTACCCCAAATTTTGGCAACAAACAATAATGAATAATACTAATACGACAAATGAGATAAATAAATAATAAATAATAAATAAATAAAACTTATGATTTTATAGTATGGTTTACATAGAAGTCAGTCAATTGTCTTTCACATATTTATATATATTTTATTTATTTATTCCATAAATATTTTTCATAACAATTGGGTTTGTAGGGAGGGGGGGGTTAAGCCTTCACGGGGGGGTGAGCTTAGCCCCCTCTGGAGCCGTCACTGGTCAGAGGGAGCCTCATTGATGAATGAGGAAGAATGCAGGGACATTGAGTGAAACAAAACAAGCACTTCCCCCGACACCTGACACCTGAGTGACACAAAACAAGCCCTCCCCCGTCACCTGACACCACCA
The DNA here is from genome assembly GCF_963454915.1 of Gymnoscopelus microlampas. Lineage (NCBI taxonomy): Eukaryota > Metazoa > Chordata > Actinopteri > Myctophiformes > Myctophidae > Gymnoscopelus > Gymnoscopelus microlampas. The sequence goes on along the minus strand of NC_139942.1, from coordinate 43,571,000 downwards.
TGTGTCCAGACAATGAGGAAGTCACTCTTGCAGTGCTTTGAATGTGCTGTGCATACTCTTGGATGTACCCAAATTCTGCAGGATCAAATATGCATGCTTCAAACTGTTCAAAGGATATGGAATACTAAATTAGTGCAAAGACAGAGCAAAGAAAAAGGTACTGTAAAGCTCCTTTAGGAATGTTTAAAATTTACATTTACATGTATTGAACGGAGATGTTTTTTTTAATCCACACCATGGGACATGTGTGGACTGGGACTTTAATTTAAATCTGAGCGAGTACTTCTGTAACCAAATGGACTCCAGAAGAGTCCATTTGGTTACATTAATACTGAGAATTTTACTCAGTGAGTAAGCCACAGTGAGAGCACATGGTGAACGAGTACAGTAATTGAAATGACTGGAACTTGTTTTTTAGCCTACAAAACTGTTGGTCTATTCCACAATTCACTAGGTGCATTGCATAGAGCAGAGCATGCATGGTGGGTTACCTGATGGTTAGACTAAGGTAAATGGTTGTGGCAAGGATCAAAAAAGATAAGCAAAATACAATATACAATTTGCAATACATTATAGACTGCAGAGGCTGTTACTAGCTTTGCCTGGATTGCACGGGTAAAATAGGCACACCGTAATGCATAAATAAATACAAATAATTATGTTTCCTTAAAGTGGCACTATGTAACATTTTGTCCAATCTGTAAGGTAGAGTATTTGTCTCCCTGCTCTTCTATTGAGACATTTAGATCATGGCAAAGGTCATGTCTCACCTAGACACAGGATCTGACACGAAGATTCAATTCATCCCCTGAGCAAGGCAGCAAGCAGGCAGGCAGGAAACCGGGTTTAAATCCGGGGTAGAACAGGAAAGTTACATAGTGCAGCTTTAACAGAATAATAATAACAACAACATGAATAAATCAGAACAGCTAAGAATGAACAAGGAAGCTCTCCAGTCTTTTATCAGTGCTAGTTAATCAGTAAGGGGCGACCAGGTGCACACCCAGGGTTATCTCACCTCAGGACGGCCCCTACCGCCATCACACACATTCAGTCTGGATCTGAGGGGGGCTGGAGCACGATGTTATCCACAAAGGGCCGCCGAGCTTTATGCAGTGGTGTAAAGTAACATTTACACAAGTACTGTACTACGCATGGCGACGCGTTGTGAAACTTGTAGATCTGCTATTTTCAAACATTTTAGTACTTTTACTTTTGGTACTTTAAGTATATTTTGATACCAATACTTTTTTACTTTTACTCAAGTAAATTTTGAATTCCGGACTTTTAATTGTAACAGAGCACTTCTACGATTGAAGTACTCTGTTACAATATTGATACTTTTACTTAAGTACAACATTTGAGTACTTTTTCCACCACTGTTAGGCACCATGATAATGTCAACCCAACAACAACAGCACATCACATTTCACTCTGCGCTAAGGGCAAATATTTGTAATTACTTTCAGTCAAGAAGGTCAAGAAGAGCAACCTTACCTTTGGAAGGCGCCAAAGGGTGTTTGTGTTTCAGTCCCACAGTATAGAGCACTGGGTCTGTGCTATTACAGCAGAGATAAGAAGCTAACATTACAGCGAGCAAATTGTGGACACAAAAATAGCTTACCTTTTATTCGACCTCATTTCTCCTGGGGCTCATCCTTGTCATCGCTTTCCAAAAACGGATGGTTCAAACATTGTTTTGGTGCCGTATCGCATGGAGTCAGCCAGCGTGAAATACCTATGTACTGGGTATGCAACAAGTCAAACGAGTCATGTCATGTTCTTGTCATCGTTGCCGTTGTTTATTGTCATTCCTTGCACTGTTGGAAATCAGTGAAATAAGCTTCTCTGTTTTGTCTTCCCCGTGTCATCATTGCAACCATGCACAATACAATTACATGGTTTATTCCGCTCAAAAGTAATACAAATCAAGCAATCAAGTTGTTTTGTTTTGTGTAGAATGAATATCTAAAATACCTAATGTAACCCAAATAAAATAAGTTATCAAAAAAACACAATAATCTATACCTGTAGTGCATATATATATAGTTTTATCGCTCTAGCTTTTTAAACCAATGTGTGTCCAGAAGTTAATAAACAGACAGACTCCTCCAAGCCAGTTAGAAGCTAGTGGCAAAACTGCTCTAAGCCTATTAGAAGCTAGAGTAAACGCTTAGTTCCGCCCCTCACCTCCATGCTACTTCCTTGTTGGATAGGTTTGCCCTGGAGAAAGAGAGAGAGAGAGCACATGTGATCCAGACAGAGGAGAGAGAAAAAACTGAATACTTATCAAGTTAGTTATCAACCTAGACTTAGTGGTCAAAGTCCTAACTTAGTAAGTAAACCACCGAGGTGAAAACTGAAGATTAATCTGCTCACTCACCTGTCACCCTTGTGGACGGATTGGGGGGGTTTTCTGAAGAAAAGAATTGACCAGGTGTTTTTGGAGGGTTTATTCATTCCAGTCCATAAAGAAGCCACCAGACATCGTGGAGATTTGCAATGCAGAGATTTTGCTTTTCCTTGGACACCGGATATCTATATTCAATCAGTTTGCTACACTACTAGTGTGGTAGGACTGTACATTCACATTCACTATTGAGTCCTGCACTATAAGTAGTAGTAGTGGTGGTGGGACTCACACATATTCCATTCACCTGGGGGGCTACACTGTGGGTTTAGTGAGATTGGGAAATTGAGGCGCTGTGATTGTGTTTTGTGTGTGTTTTGTTATTTTTTTTTATTGATATGCAATACATGCATTATAATCTGCTTATAACACTACATAATTACTCAAGTACTCATAATGCTTTATAACCATATTGATAACACTTTATAACGCATTTTATAATGACACATGGTCAAGTATCATTATAGTTTGCTTTAACATTGAGTACTGTGTTACTGAAGGTTGAATACGGGTTGCTGGTAGGCCACTAATGTTCTTAGATTAGATCTAAAGTAAACCCCCAGGTGCACCTAGACATTTAACTAGACCTAGGACTCTAAGCTAAACCCTAGAGTTAAGCTGACAAAAGCTCTTCTAAAAAGGGGGTTTTACATTCCAGACAGGATCATGCGTTATCATATTTCGTGGTGTTTGTGTTTTATAATACAAGGCATATCTTTCTTTTTTTCTACTTATGGTCTGGTCTCTAGTGTTATTATTTACTTACCTCCCTACTTTTGAACCTAGATTTATGGTCCATAACTGAGGGTAAGGTATTATCACGTAGAAGGTGCTACATTATTAACTTTTGTACCTGCCGGCAACCACCCACTGAGCAGGTCTGGGATGCATTTCTTTTATGGGTCAGACGCCAGAGGCTTGCACTCAATGCATTCTGGTACATGTAGGAACTGTTGGTCGGGCTCTGTGCGCTTCAGTCAATATAGTGAATAGTGAGGATGATAATTGTTTCAATTGACTACATTATTTATTTTATATACCTATCACATCCCACGGGGGAACTTCAGTTTTCAGCTTCACCCAGCTGAGTCCTGCCCACACAGCAGTTAGGGGTCAAGTGTCTTGCATTTCCACACATTGCTGAGCACTGGAATCGTACCTGGGACTTCCAGGTTACCATTAGTGCTGATTGGACATCCACATCTGTAAATTTATCCTTTAACCACTTTCAACCTGGCGTCTCTATGTTGGCCATGCATGTCATTATACTGTGTAGGCGCCTAGGAGGGGGGAAATCTTTTTTCCAAAATGTTCTGAAATCTCCTCAAACAATTATCAAAACTTTTCAAAAATAGTGAAAATAGCAGATCTACAAGCTCACAACATGTCACGATACGATGCGTTGTGAGCCTGTAGATAAAAAAAAAGGGCTTAAAAGGAATTTTTCACTTTCAAACATCTGGGATAGTTTTGAAGTCTACTCAGGCTTTCGTGAGCACCCCAGTTTTTAAGTTGATTGATTCGATATTTAGATATTTGATATTCAGACACGCCCCCTTTCTATTCAAGCCCATTGTAAGTTCAAACTCCATGTTAGATTCATTGAAAACACCCTTCCTTGGTTCTGGTGACTGATGTTGACCTAATACGTGAGCGTATGTTTTTTCAATTACTTTTTTTTTTAAATCATGAAAAATAAATGAAAAAAGTAATTGAAAAAACACGGCCCCTCGCGTATTAGAAGGCCAATATCAATCACCAGAACCAAGGATGGGTGTTTTCAATGAAACTAACATGGTTAAAATGAAGTTTTAATTTACAATAGGTTTATAGAAGGGGGCGTGTCTGATATATATATATAGATATATATTATATAGAGATATTAACATCTAATATCTAAATATTGAATCAAGCAACTTAAAAACTTTTGGGGTGCTCACCAAAGCCGGAGTAGACTTTAAAATGACCTCAAACATCTTTGAAAGTGAAATATCCCCTTTAAGGGGCTAAGTGAGTGCCACAAACGTGTAATAATAATCTAATCACTCTCTCTTTCTCTGTGTGTTCCAGCGCCACGTGGCTCCCACAGCCGGCGGGAACCGTAAGTTCAAGTGTACCGAATGTGCCAAGGCTTTCAAATACAAGCACCACCTGAAGGAGCACCTGCGCATCCACAGCGGTGAGTACACTAATTAATGGATGCTGCTCTGGCAACCACGGAGCACACGTGCTCACATACAGTACATGCGCTCGCTTGCTAGAATCAAGGTCTCTGCTCAAGCCGTTAGTTAGTTCACCTCCTTTCATTAAGAATTTATGTTTTCTCATTTCTGTTTTCTGATTACAGTTGTCAAATCTACAGACTGCTTGTACTAACTATGTCACAAATGTATTATTATTATTAATAATGATAATAGTAATAATAACTAGAAAATGTGCTCCTCGGAGCACAGGTCTCCGCCAGTACTGTTCCTGATTAACTCATTCAGTGCCAAACTTATTTATTCATGTTAATGGAATTTTGGTTCTGAGTGCCACAGCCAAAATTCATTGTAAAAAAAAAGTGCTTAGGAAGCGAGATACAGCCTTTTTAAGTTATAGGTTAAACAAGGAGTGGATGGAGCAGCAAATCTTCAAATCATCATATCTTGGGTTCTGAACATGTTTTTCCCAAAAAAAAAAAAAAAAAAAAAAAAACTTTTATTTTGAAAAAAAAAAAATATTTTGAATTTTTTTTTATGACGGATTTGACGGATCGTGGCGCTCTGGGCGTCAGGCCACGTGACGGATTTGACGGATTGTGGCACTCAATGAGTTAATCCTGTCTTACCTCACTTCAAAAGATATAAATGATCTTTTGAAGTGACACCCTTTCAACATATTGTCACGTGTCACGTGAAGCTTGACCAATGTTAGCTTGGTGGACACACGGAAGGACGAGAACGAAAACATAGTCTCCTGGCGGAGACAATAATACATATTCAACGGTATTCAAAGATGCTTTACAAAACAAATAACTTTATTGAAGCAAATAAAAAGAGATTAGGTATTATTGTTTATTGCTTCAGGAAATTAATGTAATTAAGCTGACAGTTTGCTGACTGTCAGAAAGTGATTTACTGAACAACAGCCAGCACAACTGCAGTTGATTCACTTCATAACTTTGAAGTGTGTGTGTGTGTGTGTGTGTGTGTGTGTGTGTGTGTGTGTGTGTGTGTGTGTGTGTGTGTGTGTGTGTGTGTGTGTGTGTGTGTGTGTGTGTGTGTGTGTGTGTGTGTGTGTGTGTGTGTGTGTGTGTGTGTGTGTGTGTGTGCGTGTGTGTGTGCGCGCAGGTGACTTTGTGCCACAGCCAAATTTGATTTAGATTTATAAACTTCAGTTTAATTTGTATTCTGCACCACATTTTTATTAAGACAATTTGAACACAGACTGATTGATTTGTCATTGTTCTCTCCACAGGAGAGAAGCCATACGAATGCTCCAACTGTAAGAAGCGATTCTCCCACTCAGGCTCCTATAGCTCCCACATCAGCAGCAAGAAGTGTGTGGCCAGTGCACCGACCAACGGTGTTTCCCGGCCGCAAATCAAACCAGCACCGCCCACTGCCCCGCCTGCACCCATCACCATGGCCCGCACCATGGCCCCCACCCGCGTGATCGTGAAAGAGGAACCCGAAGTCAAACAGCACCCCGTCACCCAGATCAAGTCAGAACCTGTGGAATACGTGTGCAAGCCAGTGACGGTAGCACCAACAGTGACAACATTGACCAATGGGGTGGTGAATGGGGGCGTGGCACAGACAACAATCGCCACGGCGACGGCGCCGGCACACACGACGGGCCTGCCCCCAGGCATCGCCATGGTGGTGCCCACAGTAGGTCTGGTGTCGCCGTTCAGCATCAACCTGAGCGACCTGCAGAACGTTCTCAAAGTGGCCATGGATGGAAACATCCTGAGGCAGGTGCTAGGCACGGCCAACGGTGGCAAGCAGGGAATCATAGTCCAGCCGGCCCAGCAGCAGATCATCAGCCTGCCGGCCTTCGTGGACCAGGACGGGACGACCAAGATCATCATCAACTACAGCGTCAACCCCAACGCCTCCGCTACCGCAGCCCCCCTGATCCTCAGAAAAGATGCTGTCCCTGCTCCCCCCACCACTACCAAGACCGCCACCATCCTCTCTGAAAAGGTCCAGCCGTCAGCTGCAGAGGTGGAAAAGCTCCCCACTGACCTCAGCATCGTCAAGAAAGAGCCAGAGTACGAGCCCATTGGAACAACGGAGACGGAAGTGGCAGGGCTGGCGACTCAGCCGGACACAGAGACTGTTCAGACCGCAAACCCCGAGGCTGCTGAGACGCCGAAAGCACAGAGCTCCAGCACCTGTTTGCTCTGTGACGACTGTCCTGACGGCCTGGAGGCTCTACACCTCCTCCAGCACCGCAAAGCAGCCAACGGGGAGGCGGTGGACTCGGCTGCCCTGGACCCCTCGTTCGCCGCTCTGCTGAATGACGCGGGGGTAACCCTGGAGGAGCCACCCATGGACGACCTCCTCTCCCTCCTCAAGACGTACTTTGCCTCCAACGCCAATCCGAGCAAGGAGGAGCTGGCCAAGATCTCAGACTCCATCGGTATTCCCGTGGAGGTTGTCAGGAAGTGGTTTGCCAAGATGAAGTCTGGGAAAGCCGTAGCGAGCCCCCGGGGGGACTCCACTGCTGCCGTATCTGAGAAGACTGCAGTTTCTGATCTGGAAGGAACGGCAACTCAGAACGGAGAGCTAGAAAAACCCGCCAAATCCCTGACTAGTACATCCGTTACACCACTAAACTCACTTATCATTGTCAAAAGTGAGCCAGAAGACCCAGAGCTCCAGGACACTCAAGCTGAACCCCTGGACCTTTCCTTGCCCAAGCAGACCCCGACTGGATCCGACGCCCAGAAGCCCCCAGCGCCAACCAAACAGCAGGAGAAGCCCCTCAACCTGACCTGCCTGAGAAAGGACCAGCTCCAAGGTAGCACCATCTTCGTCACCTCGCCGGAGACTGGCCTCGTCACGGCGGCCCAGCTGCCCACTCTGGTGGCCCTTGCCGGGCAGGGCACAGTGGGGTGCCTGAGCGCCCTCAGCACCGGCACCAAGCGCACCATCCTCATCCCCAGGCTCACCTACACCTACACCACTACCACTGGCAGCACCACTGGCGCCAAGACCGTCGTGCTGAACGGACACAAGGTCCAGGTCTGTAGGAAATAGCAATGAATGAATATTTTATTTACGTGTCCAAACTATTTCTTGACCCATCCCACATGGGATTATCAGACACATCAATTAAAACAAAAACAAACATTCCAGTGTATACCCAGCCAGCAACTCATAATACAACCAGATTTTGAACAAGACACATACAGTACATGCATACATACATTCATATAGACCTGCACATAGAATATATAGTTAATCGAGTTAATCAAAATGAAAGTTAATCTATTATAATTCACCCTTCTGCTCCTATCCCACACTTTATAAAGATATGCTTTCTCAATTCTCATAATCTTTCAGGTTTAGATGAGGGTTGTGGACTTTTGCTTAACAATATTTCTCTCAGATCATGATATGGATAAAATTAAAATAAAAGTAGGAGTGGGCTTTAGTTCCAAAGACAGCCTTTCCTTTGTGATTTAAAGCAATGCAACGGTGCTGCTAGTGAGTCTATATGCATAAAATAACATTTAGGAGGAAGGGGGGAAAAAATCAAATAATTCTTGTCACTTACTTTACATACTTACTAGTCAAGGCTGATTATGTAATATGCTTTCTGATTCAGATTAAAAACTACAGAAGGGTAAAAACACAGCAGGCTGCATAAGGCTGACCATATAGTACGCCATGATGTAACAACACAGCTGAAGCTAATCAAATTAATAATGGGTGTGTTAGATTTAGGCGTGTGAATGACAGTATTCTGTGGTTGGCACGCCCACAGCTCTGGGCACACCTAAATCTCGCACAGCCATTATAATGTTTTATTAGCTGCAGCTGCATTGCTTAATAGCCTGCCATGTTTTACCCCTCTGCAGCAAAAAGAACAAATTCACTCGGCATGTAAACATTAGCCTTCATTGTGAAACAAAAAACACAAAAGAGAAAAACTGACATTTCTACACTCTCAGTAAAACTAACACTACATCAGTGGTTCTCAAACTTTTTCATGTCAAGGACCCCCAAATTGACACTTATTAGCCCGCGGGCCCCCATTTCAAAAGATATGCCAGGGACCCCCATAAGAGAAGATTTTTTACGGCTCTAGCAGTGATTCTCAACCATTTTAATTTCAAGGACCCCCAGTTTGATATGCATTAGGACTACAGACCCCCATTTAATGGCATTTCTATCACTTGGACCGCAATTTATAATGCAAAATCTATGTCAATTTAACTCTGAGAGTGTACAAATGGAACCAAATGGACCCGTTCATTTGGTTCCATTTGTACACTCTCAGAGTTACAGACCCATAAGGGTCCATTTGGTGCCTAATCTATCATTTAGCTGGGGACCCCCTGGAACTCCCTCAAGTACCCAAGGACCCCACTTTGAGAACCAATGCACTACATATCGAAGTAGAGACTCCATGCAACACCGTAATGCACCATTGATGTATTTATTACTTGAGCTTTCGATGCAAGACCTTCTTCAGAACACGTGAGAACACCGTGTACATTTATGAAACAAACTTAATACAGTAGGTGCTGTGAGTGGGAAAGCACAACACTTACTCTGGGTCCTGGCTAAATCATTTGGTCTCCATCCAGAGACCTCCTCTGGTGTGATGACCGGGTGAGGTTAACCAATGCCGCCTGTGTGCATGACTGCTGTAGACATTAGAATAGCAGCAGTTGGATTCTCTCCCAGAAACTCTCAGAGAAAAAGGGTGGGGAGGAGCCGGGGTCAGGTAGAGTAGTCTGGTCGTGTGAAAACCCCCTTATATGTTGACACAGGTGTCCCCACCTGGCTATTGTGTTGCAGTATTGATCTAGTATTGATTCCGTAGTGTGTATGATTTTATCAGTTTGTGATCTGAGTAATTATTCTGCTAACTATTGTCCTAATACCTAAAGTATCACATTTAGGAAACTGCATGAGCGCTAACTGACAGGTACTAAAATCATTGTTCACTTTCACAAGTCTTCAAATCGATTTATCGACAATCAGCTATCTAGCAAGCAATATGATCTTGTTGATGCTCTGGTTTTTAATGTCTGTTTTTGTTGAGCTTTTACATATGCTATTTTCACCAAATGTTCACCTTTTAAAGGAGTAGTGCACCCCCAAAAAAAAGTCATTTTGGAGGTGAACTATCCCTTTATTATAAGTCACCCAATGACATGCCCAGAATAGGCATGCTGGGGTTAATAGGGTTAATGTCAGAACGAATAACGCCATGTTGTATATTGGTCTAATTATTGTTATATCTCCTTCCGTTTGCAGCAACAGAAAAAGCCAGACATCAGCGCGGAGGTTCTGAGCGCGACGGAGGACCAGAACGACTCCGACTCCTCGCCACCCAAGAAGCGGCGCTTGGAGAATGGCGTTTACCCCTGTGACCTGTGTGACAAGGTCTTCCAGAAAGGCAGCTCTCTGCTCAGGCATAAATACGAGCACACAGGTATACTCCAACTCCTTTTCTATACGGGCTTGATACAATTTACGGGGGGGGGGGGGGGGGGGGGGTTAGTTAATTAAAAACTAATTGTATTATTATATAATATATTTTAATCACTTTCACTCTCGTTCTTCCTTTCCAGGAAAACGTCCCCACGAGTGCGGCATCTGCCATAAGGCCTTCAAACACAAGCACCATCTGATCGAGCACTCACGGCTACACTCGGGCGAGAAGCCCTACCAGTGCGACAAGTGTGGCAAGCGCTTCTCCCACTCAGGCTCCTACTCGCAACACATGAACCACCGCTACTCCTACTGCAAGAAGGAAGGCGGCTCGGGCTCGGGCTGCGGTTCGGTGGGGCTCCGGAGCAGGGGTCTGTCGTCGCGCGCGGTCAGCTCAGAGGGCATGATGGTCCGCAGCCCCGGCGGCGGGCCGCTGTCGGACAGCCGGACCACGACGCCACCCTCGCAGCTGGACTCGGACGAGAGGGAGAGCGATGAGGATGAGGATGACGACGACGAGGCCATGTGCATGGACGACATCCGCGTGGTCCAGGTGGACGACGGAGAGTGCGAAATCTACGAGGGCAACTTCGAGGACGATGATGATGATGAGGAGGAGGACGAGGACGAGGAGGGAGAGGAGGGGGAAGAAGAGGGGGAAAAGGAAGTGACAGTAGAGGTTGGGGGAACGACAGACGGGGAGGAGAACGCGGGAGAGGGGGATGAGGCGATGGAGGGGGAGGAGGAGGGTCCCGAGGGAGAGATGGCAGAGGAACAGGAAGAAGAGGAGGAGGAAGAGGAGGAAGAAGGCATGGAATGCGAGGTGCTTGAGCTAGAATTTGGGGAGGATCTGGAGGACGAAGAGGAAGAGAAGGAGGAGGAGCGAACAGAGGAAGCGGAAGCCGTGGTAAAGGAAGTGGTTGTGGAAACGGGGGACAACGTAGCATGTAGTGACACAAGCATCAGGGAGGAGTCGGACAGTGTCCAGCCAACAAAAGAAGTCGTGACAGGCGACCAATAAACATGGAATCAATATTTGTGGGACTGGGGATTCAGGATATACGGAAGTCATACGCCTGATTTAAACTTGGTCGAGTGGCGGTGTCGCGCGCCGAAAATAGCCGATCTACAAAGCGATGCGATGTGGGCTTGAAGATCGGCTATTTTCGGTGCGCTGGCCAAGTGTAAGTCAGGCGATAGGTGTCAAATAAAAGAGACAAAACTACGTCTCGCCATCAGTTGAAAACCACCGCGGTTGCCATGATATCGGTCCACTACTGTGTGCAGAAACCCAGGTGTGCCTGAACTTTAAAAAAAAAAAGGTAGACATTTTTCTTTCTTGAGGAAAAACAAATATCAGTGTTAAAAATTGTTTATAGCTCTATAGATTTTAAAACCAGAACTAAACTTACCCATGGACTTGTCAGTATAGAGTGGAACAATTTTAGTTTTTTTGGTTACTGAGACATCTCCGGTTGGGTTCTTCTTGTTTTGTTTTGTTCTGTTCAGTTTTGTTCATTTCATCAGTGTTACTAATCTTGTTGCTCATGTTCGAAGACCTTTTAACCTGTAAAGACGAGAAAGATTTCTATACCTTTTTATTGCCAATGAAGTTTGCTAAATCAGTATTTTATTGAGTTCTACGAACAAAAACCTCTGCACTACAGTATTCCTGGTTTACCTATGGATACAACATGCCTCATGCATTGCCTGCCCTTTGGTGTTATATACATACACTAGCTAGCAAGATGTTGTTCGTGTTAGCATAACTTAGCATATGCTAGCTAGCATATTTTTTTTGTTTTCCATGTTGACTGTTAGCCTTAAGGAAAAAAAAGTATTCTCTCGGGGGAGGGACGTGGGTGGGGGAGGGGAGTCGGTGGGGGTGATGAAACTGGTTTATGACGTGGCTTCTGTTTGCCATCACAACCAAACTTTGTCCTATCAGGGAAGGCAGTCACAACCTCAAAGCCAGCATTGGGTGCTTAACTTTTTGCTACCCAGCAGAGGCCAAATGGATGATGGAGTCTTCACCCTTTTGAGGATGGGATTGGTCCTACAAACGTGGGCTCCACTCACAGGGCCTAGCTGAGGTTCCTAAAACAAAGAAAAATATGCCCGTTCTTACCAAGCTTCTCCTTATTCTTGGTTTACTTTGGTTTTCAGTCAGTGATCAGTGTTATTCTCATACGTGTGTCTGTGTCTGTGTGTCTGTGTGTGCGTGTGTGCGTGTGTGTGTGTGTGGGTGTGTGTGTATATATATATATATATACACACACTGTATATACACACTGTATATCGTCTCTGTAGGGTGGAAACCTCATATGTCCAAAACTGTTACTTTTTAGGATTCAAATTCAAAAACGTCAAAAGTAGCAGATGTACAAGCTCGAAACGCGGCGCTTCGCGGCGCGTTTCAAGCTTGTGGATCTGCTACTTTTCATGCTTTTGTGTGACGCTGTAGTATGATCAAGTAGGGCGTTAAAATTTGGACATATGAGGTTTCTGCCCGACAACGACTATATATATATATATATATATATATATAGATATATATATCTATATATATATAGATATATATATAGATATATAGATGTGTGTATGTTTCTGTGTGTTTTATGTGAAGGAACGGGGTTAGAACCCCACCCCAATGCCTCCAGCCTTATGCAAGACCTGTGTGCTGTTGAAAGTGCCATTGATCAGTGTTATGCTTTTTTCTTCACAGATGTAGCCAGTATTATGTCCTTCTGTGTTACACCACGCCAATATTGACTAATGTTTGTACAATTGCTTGGACTTGCGTTTTCACAAACAACATGGGTTAAAATAGGTCGTTGACCGTTACTATGCTTCACAGCATTTTCAAAGCCTGCCACTGATACATTGTTTGACTATGAGATGACATGGCCTTGGAATAGTAAAGTTACATTAAGGCGCTTGTGTGAATTATAATTACCTTTTCATATAATGTACCTATATGAAAATGTTTACGTGTGTACTGTATTACAGCGAATTATAAAGGTTGCATAAGTTTGGCGGATGGCACAATTAGTGGAACCTTTGGCAAAACTTTACAATGGCCTTATCCCAGAGCCAGACCCAGGTAAATGCATTGTAATCAGACAATAATATAACAACTGGCACTGTGATTTATAAAAATCTAATACATACAGTAAGGTTGTTAAGAAGTATTTGGAGGACAAAATGTGCAGAAGTGTAATTCTTTGCTCTAAGATTGTGTCATTTCAGCGTAGTAAGTAAAACGTGTTAGGGAGATTTTCATTACATAGCCTACATACACAGGTTTATTGTTTACATATAACATTTTCCCACATGTAGAGGGCCATTGTAAAGTCTTTTAATTGAATTCCTACATGACGATATGGTACTCCCCATAGGCTACTAATGGAAAAAACAAAGATGAACTTAGTAGCATGGTGAGATAAGTATCTTAGTATACATTGACTGTCCCCAGGATGATAAGCAGGGAGATTTAACCACATCGACCCCTGTTGTGGGCATGTCATTATGGTTCAACATTTTTCAAAAACATTGAAATATTTTCTAAATTTTCAAAATAATTCAGAAATAGCTGGTTTTACAAGCTGTCACCTCGCAATGTGTTGTGAGCTTGTAGATTAGACGTTTTACCTGTTTGTCATACGATTAAGTAAACTGTATGCTATTAACACCAGCTGAACAAGGGTAGATTATTTCTCTACTCTTATTATCAGATGTTCCAATTGAACCATCATTTAGATCTAAATTTAGTTCCAAAGTCCGTCTTATAAAATATTTTATGATTGGCGAACGTGAGTTACCCCCCTCCCCCCCTTACAAGTCATTGTTTCCAGGGGACATCAATTTTCCTGTCCTGATTATGAGCCATTGAGCTGAGTTGAGTGCACTTGCTTTTCTTTCTTTTTCAAAGAAAATGGTGGCAGGCTGTTCCGTAGTCCAGGTAACAAACTTTAGTGAATGTGGTCCCTGTTTTTATGAAGTGTTTTAAGTTGTTGATTTTACCTAACAGTGTTCTTATCCAGTTTTGTTTTTCCATGCGTGTCCTGTGTATGTTTTTCTTCTTCTTTTTTTTTTTTTTTACAATGGCAGTATTAGAATCCCTTACCCTGGTTAAAAATGTGTACCGGTTTAGTTTTTAGAGGACTTTTTATATTTATGTGTCTTATTTTTATATTTTCTTTTATGGTTATTTATTACACATTGTAGTGTACAATACTGTAGTTTGAATTGATACAATAATATATTTTAGTATGAAAAATAATCTGAAGACAAACAGAAATCCCAATGTGTGGTTCTGGGAGATTACGTTTGTTTCCAAAAAGAAAAACACACAAAAAAAATGTATGTAAACACAAATTCAGTTTTAAGCTAAAATAAAGGAGAAACAAAAAAAGACGGGAATGAAGTGAAAATGGAAACTGTTACATGTGCATCCGCTATCAGGTCCGCTGGACCTATTCCTTGCGTTGTTATGAAGCTACTGAAAAACTAAAACTCTGTGATTTAAAAAAGCATGAGTCCTTGGTGTTGTCATGAAGGATCTTGTTATGAAGATGTTGCCCTTGCCTCCCCAACCCCCCCCCCCCCCTTTATTTCAAAACCAAATTTATATTGTTGTGCATCCCTTTGTTCTGGTCTGTGCCAAATTGTCACATTGTACTGTTATGTCAAAGGCTACATATTGTTCTCTTAAACCCCCCCTTTTGAACCCACTGTCATTTTGTATTGTTTTTATTTTAGTTTTGCTCCAATTTTATGACTCCCCCCATCACAATAAAAATAAAAAATATAAGCAAATAAGTTTTGGAATGGTTCGGTTCAACTCTATGATGCACTATACTTTTTGTCACTGGTTGCTATAAATACTCAATTCATTTTACATGACCATATTTTCACAGGTGTGTTTGGGACTTGAACCACTGCGCTTTATGTCACAATTTTGTTTCTCCAACCTCTGGGAACGCCAATCTGGCACCATAACTAACCCATTATATGCATATGTGGTCATCTGAATAATTTGTCATGAGCCAGGAAAAACAAGTTCTGTAGAGGTCGAGAGTAGTACTACTATACTTATAGGACCATACCTATGGTCTAACATGTTTTGCATATTGACAACTCATCGTATACTTGACATTACTGCAAACCATTTTCCAAAATATTTGAAGACCTGTTACATCTTTTCTTTGCTGACTGTGGAGGAAGTCCTTCAGGCTCTGTTTGTCTGGCAGAGGACCAGTCTGTTGCTGGGAGGGTTCCCTGGCAGTTGGTAAACTTTAAAGGAAGCCTGAGAACACTGGGAGAAGTCTAATAACGGAAGCCTTTGTAGTTTTTGAAATATTTTACTTTAAGCACCCAATGCATTGTCAATGGCAATGGACATTTAAACTGGGGAAAAAGTTCAAACTTTGGCAGGCTACCAGTCCTGCAGTGAAGAACACACAAGTGAACAGTCTATGGAAGAACCACTGTGGTGTAGTGGTTTAGATAAAGGGCTTGCAACCACAAGGTTCCCAGTTCAAATCCAACCAGAATGTTTATCCAACTTTTTCTTGGCGCTCTTACCTTTATCTAATCTTTTAGTGAACACCACAATAGTGAACAGAGCAAGTAAGAACCACTGTGGTGCAGTGGACTAGATACAGGACTTGTAACCAGAAGTTTCCCGGTTGAAACCCAACTAGGATGTTCTTCCGACTTTTACCTTTTGTACATTTTCCACTTGCAACATATATTAAAATTTCTTCTGTAAAACTTTAGCTGGGAAGAGTTCTTCCAGACATAACCCCCCACCTTTAACTATCAGGAAACAGGGGAGGGACGCAGTCCCCCCGATGGTCCTCCGTGTACATTGATGGCATGGGACCTGAACCTGCGACTGTCTGTAGCAGAGGCAACCGATCAAGATCAAGATAAACCTAACCCTACCACTGTGCCAACGCACCTTTGGGCCCTCAACAGGTGTCTCCTCATGCTTTTGACTTACTTTTTTGTATTTTGGCCTTGAAAATGTCAAAGTACATCCACATTGAAACTTGGGACAACTGGGATTTCAACATGGAACCTCTGTGCTGAGAATCCACTCTTTAGACCCCTACACCATCTTTCAGCTGCTCACATCATGTCTCTTTGTGTTTTGAATTACTTTGTTATATTTTACTTACACCTAGGACTTACATTTGGGACCTCAAAACTTTAAAATGTTCATCTTACTGTGGACATGTTTTCCTGAAAAGTAATCTTTGAAATGTTTAATAGTTTTAGAATTGTACTCCTTTAAAAGTTCAGAGATTTATAATGGAGGTCGATGGACGAATTTGGGACCTCAAAAAACACTTTCACCTAGAAACTCCATTCACAGTTCAAAACTTCCACCTTACTGTGGACATGCATGCTTGAGATTTTTTCTTTGAAATAATTTGTTGTTTGGGAGATATTTAACTTTAAGCGCCCAATGCATTGTCGATGCGGCAATGGACATTTAAAGGGAAACGAGTACAGGCTACTTACTAATCCTTCATACTTACTGCTAGTAACCCCATTCATACTTTAATGTTCATCTTACTGTGGACATGTTTGCCTGAAAAGGAATCTTTGAAATGTTTAATAGTTTTAGAATTGTACAGACTACGTCAGAATCTCTGTGGTGCAGTGGTTTAGATACAGGGCTGACTACTAGGCCGTATTGTCTAGCCCCTTATCGTTCAGTTTCGTTTTAAATAATCTCTGCTTCTTAAAAAAGATTTATTGGTAGTAAGTAAGAAAAAAAATTACCGACATCTGATTCGGCGCAGTATTTTTATAATTAGAGTTTAAAAGTCGGTACTATTTTCTTGGCAGCGCAGTAATACATTCAAAGGGGTGGTGTGGTTTTTGACACGTGATTCCCGTTACAACCAATGGAGTCGCCTCTTCCGCCTCACCACTTCCTGCAACAACGGCCATAGCAACGGTAACGTCCGAAGAAAATACATCAAAACAAAGAAGATATCCTTCAAAAGCACGTCAAAAGGACTCGAAACGATGCTATATGAATCTTATGTCTGTCCAGAAAGAAGAGGTTCAGGAATTTACACGGACAAGATGGGATACTGTCATGAACAACAAGCCATGGATACACGACGGTCGTCTGTCCCGACCGAACTTCAACCAGGTGTTTGCACTTTTCCATTTACGGCCCGTACATCTACATAAACGTTCAGCTTTCAAATATAAAGTGCTTACCGCATGGCCATTGGTGTTACAATTCTATATGGTCCCGCAGAAATACCCGTATATTCCGTATTGTTCAATAAAGAGTATTCTTAACCGATCGGTGGCCATTTTCTCATAGATTTATAATGTATCAGAATGCAATACACCTCCCATCCGATAGGGTCGCATGGTTGAAAGGATATGGTGACAATGGCTACCGATCGGATTAACAGGCTTTTTATTGAACAATACGGAAGATACAGGTACTTCTCTGGGCCCGTACATCATTGTAACATCCATGGCCAGCGGCAGCGGTGGCCTAGTGGTTAGAGGGGCGGCCTTGATACCGGAAGGTCCCTAGTTCGATTCCCCATCACATCAATCATGAATCACCGCTGAATAGCCCTTGAGCAAGGCTTCCATGCAGGGTCTGGCTGTAAATAAGTTCCGCACTTAGTCCAACACCCTGGGTAAACAACAAACTTTGCTTTTGCTTTGCTTGCCATGGGTAAGCATTTTAAATTATGAAATATGAACGTTTATGTAGATGTACGGGCCGTTAATGGAGAAAGTGCAAACACCTGGACTGGTTGAATGTTTCAGGGCTACTAGAACGTGCATCAACGTTACGTATAAACATCAACATTGTGTGGATATTGGGTTCTTACAAGCCTCCTGAGGACGCTGGGTTTCACGCAACATTATACCAGCGTTTTATTGACAAAAATACATTAATGTGATTAATGTGAGAGGAAAACGGCAGAAGGATCAACTCTCTCAAACAGAAACGTCAGCAGGTGAGCCACATTTTAACATGAGACTGAAATAATTTATTGTGTTATCAGATAAAAGCATTGAAAATAGCAGATCTACAAGCTCACAACACATCACAACGCGTTGTGAGCTTGTAGATCTGCTATTTTCAATAGATTTATTTGGGGGAGACACATTTTAACATGATGAGACTGAAATCATTTTTTATGTTATCACATGAAAAAAATCAATTGAAAATAGCATATCTACAAGCTCTCACATTTTAACATGAGACTGAAATAATGTATTGTGTTATCAGATAAAATCATTGAAAATAGCAGATCTACAAGCTCACAACACGTCACAAAGCTTGTAGATCTGCTATTTTCAATAGATTTATTTGGGGGGAGACACATTTTAACATGAGACTGAAATCATTTTTTATGTTATCACATGAAAAAAAAACAATTGAAAATAGCATATCTATAAGCTCACACGTCGCGTTGTGAAAGTAAAACTATACTGTACCTCAAAATTCTACTTGAGTACAGTAGCCTACTTGAGTAAATGTACTTAGTTACTTTACACCACTGAAAGTACAGGTACTAAAAAAACGTACAGTACTCAAGTGAATGTCCACCACTGCATCTCACCAGTGCTGATAAAGCCCATAAGCTAATTGGCAATATGGCCAAGTAAGAGATTGTAAACAAAACATGCATGTCAATATTGGACTGTAAAATATTGATTTGTCATTTTATGATTGTATGGGTGCTATTACTGTATTTTAAACATTCGTGTGTCATTTCAGTATTAGATAGCCTGCACCTTTGACTCTAGCCTAGAGGAAGCCTTTATGACAAAGGTCATTAAATAGCAACCACTCCTACATACCATCTCAGAGCTGGGCTATTAGGTGCAGACTATTTACAGGGACAGAGCTCTCAGCTCTGTACCTGTTTTGATATTGGCAGTATTCTGTCACTTCTTCTTCTTCTTCTTCTTCTTCTTCTTCTTCTTCTTCTTCTTCTTCTTCTTCTTCTTCTTCTTCTTCTTCTTCTTCTTCTGCCACTTTTCGCAGTTCTGGCTGAACCGTGCTGTCGCTTTTTACGAAACTCGGCCATATGGTAGATGGTCATGAAAAACGATCAAAAATTAATTCTCACAATCTTTCGTCCAAAGGTGGCGCTATAGCACTCAATTGAAAATGCCAACTTTGAACAGGTACAACTCATGCCCTGTTTGACACTTGGATACACATATGCGTCTCCTCATGCTGAACAACTTTCACCCTCTGACTTTTGACCTCTGACCTTTAGATCTCCCACCATTTTGAATTATATGAAAAACAGTCATTGGCTCCTAACTTCTGCATTTTTTCATTTATGGAAATTCCGCCGCCTAGAAGTTGTCGGCAGAGGTCCAAAGTTCAAGTGTTAAACGTTTCGTGCAGATTGCTCCAAAATCCCAGGATTCCATAGATTTTAACTATTGCAGTTTTATGAAAATTATTCATCTGCCCCTAACACATACATGCAAGACTCACATTTCTTTGAAACGTTGCAAAAATGTAGAGAGTCATTCCAAATATCACTGAAACCAATCTCACTCCAATTGGCCAAAGGGGGGCGCTATAGCAATTTTTTGAAAATGCAAACTTTAAACAGGCAAAAGTCATGCCTCGTTTGGCCGAAAGTCGTGAAACTTGCTTACACTTGTGCCTTGACTCATGAGGAACACATCTATCGCTTTGACCAGTAAGCTCCGCCCTTAGATTGTCCGCAATTTTGAGCAGTTTGAAAAACACTTAAACCCAGGATTTTTCAGCTATTTGCGTGAAACTGTATCATCTGTTTGATCTCCTTTTTCACAGTTCCTTGTCTGTTGGTCCAATGGCGTCTCCCTTAAATGAGTGCCTCACAATCTCGAGGTCGTCGAGATCAAGCCTCACTTGCAGACTTCATTTAAGTTGAATTGCAAACAACATGACTGTATCAATGAATACATGTGCAAATGGTAAAGATAACCTGAAATGCATATTTGAGAGTACGTTTTTCAACGTATGACATACTTCATTCTGAAAATAGCCGATCTACAATCTCAATCTATTCCGTTTCCATGGCGCCTCTCTCTCTCTCTCTCTCTCTCTCTCTCTCTCTCTCTCTCTCTCTCTCTCTCTCTCTCTCTCTCTCTCTCTCTCTCTCTCTCTCTCTCATCTATTCCGTTTCTATCTCTCTCTCACTCTAGTTTCCATGTCTCTCTCTCTCTCTCTCTCTCTCTCTCTCTCTCTCTCTCTCTCTCTCTCTCTCTCTCTCTCTCTCATCTATTCCGTTTCTGTCTCTCTCTCTCTCTCTCCAGTTTCCATGTCTCTCTCTCTCTCTCTCTCTCTCTCTCTCTCTCTCTCTCTCTCTCTCTCCAGTTTCCATCTCTCTCTCTCTCTGTCTCTCTCTCTCTCTCTCTCTCTCTCTCTCTCTCTCTCTCTCTCTCTCTCTCCAGTATCCATGTCTCTCTCTCTCTCCAGTATCCATCTCTCTCTCTCTCTCTCTCTCTCTCTCTCTCTCTCTCTCTCTCTCTCTCTCGCCTGATGGCTGTGTTGTGTAGTCAAATGGAGCCCCTCTCTCTCTCTCTCTCTCTCTCTCTCTCTCTCTAGTGTCCATGTCTGGCCCTGTATTATCGCTGCTTGCAGCTATATTTGTTTTTATATTTGGCAGCCTATAGGACATACCCACATACTGGCTGTTAGAGGGTTTCAACAACTTTGGATAACCAAAAAGGAGGCAAAAAGGTTGGCAAAGTATTGTGCTGTAATTGGCAGCCGCCATATATGGCGGAGACGGTGTTACTTATACCCATAGAGTACTGAGTGACATGTTTATTGTATCGTGAAGTCATATAACAGGATTATGTGAATGTAACCCTACTGGACCTATAATATTTGTGTCCCTGTATGTTTCTCCTTTATGTGAACATAAATAAATGGTTAATGTGTGTGTGTGTGTGTGTGTGTGTGTGTGTGTGTGTGTGTGTGTGTGTGTGTGTGTGTGTGTGTGTGTGTGTGTGTGTGTGTGTAAATGAACCACCCTTCGCTGACCGCTACAAGATCTTCTGTGAGAGTCATCCGCCATGGCTTATTGTTGACCAAGAGGTGCTGAAAATAAACCAGCTACGAAGGATGTTCGTAAACACAGTGAAGAAGCATGAGGATCTTGTTGCTTCAAACTACAGGTAACTGAAATACTATGTGTGTCTTTGACAGTTCTGGGAAACAAAACAAAAACCTTTATGCTGAAAAGTATATTATAGATGTATTCCCTCACAAAAACGTCTATAAGAATATATTTAAACTAAATTGGCAATCATTGTTAATACATCTTTATTGATACACTTGTGCTCATCTTTCCCTAACATTTTATGTTGCAGGCAGGATACATTGAAGCGGAGGTTGACCCCTGATTTCCCCCAGCTGGTTTTTCACTGCCCTACCAAGTGCAACATCTCTGAACATACATACATGTCCTTCCTAGGTATTTTAGGAAAAAGGTTTGGTGATGCAGGGCTGCAAGACATACTCATTGAGTCAAGTTGGTGCCCCAAATCCATCAATGGTGTGATCAGTGGTCATCCACAGGAGATGCAGTCTGCACTTTCATATTTTGTCATATTTGTATACTATTTAGCTGCCGTTGCACTGTCAACCAACATTTCTCTGTTCATACCTGTGAGTTGACACAGAAGGCCTGATCTGGGGGGTGGGTGGGAGGGTTGATGTACAAATGACACATGCTGTGACACACTGTGGTATTTTAATAAATATTTCATACCATATGTTGTAATAATTTGGAGCTTTAGTGTTTTTATTTTACTGTAGTCAATTTTTGGCATTATTCCAATCTAGGGGGCTGATTTTCAGCCATTTTGGGCCAAGGAGTGCTGCTTTTTTTCTCCTACCTTTCAGTACACAGTAGGTTGTGACATTTTCTATGTATGAAATATAAGCTTTTAGCTAAATGTGCTATGTGTATGTTTCATTGTGCTGGGCACCAATCACTTCAGTAGAAGCGTTTTCTTTCTACATTTCATGATCAACATTCAAACATGAGTACACTAAGGACCCAATACTTGTTTCAGATGTTAGGTACATGTATTTATGACATTTGAGAAAGATTTTGTGTTGCCAAAATCAGTTTTCAATATTTTACAAGCAAAAATAGCAGCACAAGATTTTCGTTTTTTGGTTATTCACTTTAATATACATTTCTGGCTTGTGAAAAAATACTGCAGGATTTTGTGCGGAGATACTTTAACCCAAAGTCCACAAGGGTATTGTTTATGCAAAAATGCATTGAAAAAGTAGATCCAAGTCGTGGGAACGAAATTCATTTTCTAGGCACTTTTTGGTGGGTCACCACACAGCCTATAATGACCAACTTTCGTTTCGGTAGTGACACAATGGTGAAATGTACTAAGTCCAGAGCTCGATGAATGTTAGGGCCCAAAAAAACCGTCACTACAAAGTACTACCAATCAACTCTAAATTGCCTGAAACGTACTCCTAACAGGTTTTTGGGGGAACATTTTTTTTTTCGTTTCGGTAGTGACACCATTGTGTCACTACCGAAACGGAAAAAAAATTACTAAGTCCAGAGCTCGATGAATGTTAGGGGCCAAAAAGAAAGTCACTACCAATCAACTTTAAATTGCCTGAAACGTACTCCTAACAGGTTTTTGGGGGAACTTTTTTTTTTTCGTTTCGGTAGTGACACCATTGTGTCACTACCGAAACGGGAAAAAAATTACTAAGTCCAGAGCTCGATGAATGTTAGGGACCAAAAAAAACGTCAATACAAAGTACTACCAATCAACTCTAAATTGCCTGAAACGTACTCCTAACAGGTTTTTGCGGGGACGATTTTGGCCTCCACACTTAGTGATTTTTCGGATTTAACTTTCGTTTCGGTAGTGACCAACTTTCTTTTCGGTAGTGACACAATGGTGAAATGTACTAAGTCCAGAGCTCGATGAATGTTTGGGACCAAAAAAATCGTCACTACAAAGTACTACCAATCAACTCTAAATTGCCTGAAACGTACTCCTAACAGGTTTTTGGGGGGAAGATTTTGGCCTCCACACTTAGTGATTTTTTCGGATTTAACTTTCGTTTCGGTAGTGACCAACTTTCGTTTCGGTAGTGACACAATGGTGAAATGTACTAAGTCCAGAGCTCGATGAATGTTAGGGACCAAAAAAATCGTCACTACAAAGTACTACCAATCAACTCTAAATTGCCTGAAACGTACTCCTAACAGGTTTTTGGGGGGACGATTTTGGCCTCCACACTTAGTGATTTTTTCGGATTTAACTTTCGTTTCGGTAGTGACCAACTTTCGTTTCGGTAGTGACACAATGGTGAAATGTACTAAGTCCAGAGCTCGATGAATGTTAGGGACCAAAAAAATCGTCACTACAAAGTACTACCAATCAACTCTAAATTGCCTGAAACGTACTCCTAACAGGTTTTTGGGGGGACGATTTTGGCCTCCACACTTAGTGATTATTTCGGATTTAACTTTCGTTTCGGTAGTGACCAACTTTCGTTTCGGTAGTTTGATTACAAAATGTAAGTTGTGTAAAAAATAATCTGACTATACTAAGTTTTTATTTGTTTGTTTAAGTCAGGCTATACTCTACTCAGAGTCATAAGTTTACAAAATGTACTAAAGTACAGTGAACGTCTGTGCGGTTTGTCTTCATCACTGAAAATAACGTACATGTAAACTGATGTCATGTGCAGTTGGGGTGAAGAAACACAACTATTTCACTCCTAATAATACCTATTTGATTTGACATCCTGACTTGCTGCTGTAGCTGAGGCTTGAACCTGTTACCTGCGGCTCACTAGTCAGTGACTCTATCCATTCACCTACAGCTGTTTCCTTGGAATCTGTGGTTCTGAAACGTTTTGTTGTCAACCCCCCAAATTGACATGTATTTGGGCAGTGGACCCCAATGTGAAAAGATGTAGTGTCAGGGCCCCCCATGAAAAAGATTTATATTTATGCTGTAACACATTTTTTAAAAGTTATTTGTCTTGTTTGTTGTTCAAGTCAAAGCACCAGGAAGGCTGTACTTGTCAGCCATCTGTTAGCTCAATGGGTTGAGACGCAGCATTCATGATCCAGAGGCCATGAGTTCAAATCCCATTGATGTCTTTCATGATTCTTTCCTTTGCAGACTGGCTTCCAGAAGATCAACTGAAATCTACCAGGAAGGCTATATTTGTCATCCAACTGTTAGCTCAATGGGTTGAGACGCAGTATACATGATCCAGAGGCCATGAGTTCAAATCCCATTGATGTCTTTCCTATGATTCTTTCCTTTGCAGACTGGCTTCCAGAAGATCAACTGAAAAGTACCAGGAAGGCTGTACTTGTCAGCGATCTGTTAGCTCAATGGGTTGAGACGCAGTATTCATGATCCAGAGGCCATGAGTTCAAATCTCATTGATGTCTTTCCTATGATTCTTTCCTTTGCAGACTGGCTTCCAGAAGATCAACTGAAAAGTACCAGGAAGGCTGTACTTGTCAGCCATCTGTTAGCTCAATGGGTTGAGACGCAGTATTCATGATCCAGAGGCCATGAGTTCAAATCCCATTGATGTCTTTCCTATGATTCTTTCCTTTGCAGACTGGCTTCCAGAAGATCAACTGAAAACTACCAGGAAGGCTGTACTTGTCAGCCATCTGTTAGCTCAATGGGTTGAGACGCAGTATACATGATCCAGAGGCCATGAGTTCAAATCCCACTGGTGTCTTTACTGTGATGCTTTCCTTTGTAGACTAACTTCTAGAAAAACAAGTTGAAACCACCACGAAACCTGTAACTCTCAGCCAACAGCTTAGCTCAACTGGTAGAGCGTCTGTCCCATGACTTGACTTGACTTGACTTGACTTGAGTGGGTTCGATTCCCACTCGAGTCAAATGTCCCCGGTAACTTGGGGCAACGGATAAATTGACTGATATCCTTAGTGATGCTTCCCTTTGCAGACTAACTTCTAGAAAAACAAGTTAAAACCACCAGGAAACCTGTAACTCTCAGCCAACAGCATAGCTCAACTGGTAGAGCGTCTGTCCAATAACATGACTTGACTTGACTTGAGTGGGTTCGATTCCCACTCGAGTCAAGTGTCCCAGGTATCTTGGGGCAACGGATAAATTGACTGATATCCTTAGTGATGCTTCCCTTTGCAGACTAAATTCTAGAAAACAAGTTAAAACCACCAGGAAACCTGTAACTCTCAGCCAACAGCATAGCTCGACTGGTAGAGCGTCTGTCCAATAACATGACTTGACTTGACTTGAGTGGGTTCGATTCCCACTCGAGTCAAGTGTCCCAGGTAACTTGGGGATCAGTCAATTTATCCGTTGCCCCAAGTTACCGGGGACACTTGCCTCGAGTGGGAATCGAACCCACTCAAGTCAAGTCATGTTATTGGACAGACGCTCTACCAGTTGAGCTATGCTGTTGGCTGAGAGTTACAGGTTTCTTGGTGGTTTTAACTTGTTTTTCTAGAAGTTATTCTGCAAAGGGAAGCATCACGAAGAATATCAGTCAATTTATCCGTTGCCCCAAGTTACCGGGGACACATGACTCGGAGTGGGAATCGAACCCACTCAAGTCAGGTCAAGTCATGTTATTGGACAGACGCTCTACCAGTTGAGCTAAGCTGTTGGCTGAGAGTTACAGGTTTCCTGGTGGTTTTAACTTGTTTTTCTAGAAGTTAGTCTGCAAAGGGAAGCATCACTAAGGATATCAGTCAATTTTTCCGTTGCCCCAAGTTACCGGGGACACTTGACTCGAGTGGGAATCGAACCCACTCAAGTCAAGTCAAGTCATGTTATTGGACAGACACTCTACCAGTTGAGCTAAGCTGTTGGCTGAGAGTTACAGGTTTCCTGGTGGTTTTAACTTGTTTTTCTAGAAGTTAGTCTGCAAAGGAAAGCATCACAGTAAAGACACCAGTGGGATTTGAACTCATGGCCCCTGGATCATGTATACTGCGTCTCAACCCATTGAGCTAACAGATGGCTGACAAGTACAGCCTTCCTGGTAGTTTTCAGTTGATCTTCTGGAAGCCAGTCTGCAAAGGAAAGAATCATAGGAAAGACATCATTGGGATTTGAACTCATGGCCTCTGGATCATGAATACTGCGTCTCAACCCATTGAGCTAACAGATGGCTGACAAGTACAGCCTTCCTGGTACTTTTCAGTTGATCTTCTGGAAGCCAGTCTGCAAAGGAAAGAATCATAGGAAAGACATCAATGGGATTTGAACTCATGGCCTCTGGATCATGTATACTGCGTCTCAACCCATTGAGCTAACAGTTGGATGACAAATGTAGCCTTCCTGGTAGTTTTCAGTTGATCTTCTGGAAGCCAGTCTGCAAAGGAAAGAACCATAGGAAAGACATCAATGGGATTTGAACTCATGGCCTCTGGAACATGAATACTGCGTCTCAACCCATTGAGCTAACAGATGGCTGACAAGTACAGCCTTCCTGGTGCTTCGACTTGAACAACAAACAAGACAAATAACTTTTAAAAAATGTGTTACAGCATAAATATAAATCTTTTTCATGGGGGGCCTGACACTACATCTTTTCACATTGGGGTCCACTGCCCAAATACATGTCAATTTGGGGGGTTGACAACAAAACGTTTCAGAACCACAGATTCCAAGGAAACAGCTGTAGGTGAATGGATAGAGTCACTGACTAGTGAGCTGCAGGTAACAGGTTCAAGCCTCAGCTACAGCAGCAAGTCAGGATGTCAAATCAAATAGGTATTATTAGGAGTGAAATGGTTGTGTTTCTTCACCCCAACTGCACATGACATCAGTTTACATGTACGTTATTTTCAGTGATGAAGACAAACTGCACAGACGTTCACTGTACTTTAGTACATTTTGTAAACTTATGACTCTGAGTAGAGTATAGCCTGACTTAAACAAACAAATAACAACTTAGTATAGTCAGATTATTTTTTACACAACTTACATTTTGTAATCAAACTACCGAAACGAAAGTTGGTCACCACCGAAACGAAAGTCCAGAGCTCGATGAATGTTAGGGATCAAAAAAAAAGTCACTACCAATCAACTTTAAATTGCCTGAAACGTACTCCTAACAGGTTTTTGGGGGAACATTTTTTATTTTCGTTTTGGTAGTGACACCATTGTGTCACTACCGAAACGGAAAAAAAATACTAAGTCCAGAGCTCGATGAATGTTAGGGGCCAAAAAAAAAGTCACTACCAATCAACTTTAAATTGCCTGAAACGTACTCCTAACAGGTTTTTGGGGGAACATTTTTTATTTTCGTTTTGGTAGTGACACCATTGTGTCACTACCGAAACGGAAAAAAAATACTAAGTCCAGAGCTCGATGACTGTTAGGGACAAAAAAAAAAGTCACTACCAATCAACTTTAAATTGCCTGAAACGTACTCCTAACAGGTTTTTGGGGGAACAATTTTTTTTCCGTTTCGGTAGTGACACCATTGTGTCACTACCGAAACGGAAAAAAAATGACTAAGTCCAGAGCTCGATGAATGTTAGGGACCAAAAAAAAAGTCACTACCAATCAACTTTAAATTGCCTGAAACGTACTCCTAACAGGTTTTTGGGGAAACATTTTTGTTTTCGTTTCGGTAGTGACACAATTGTGTCACTACCGAAACGGAAAAAAAATTACTAAGTCGAGAGCTCGATGAATGTTAGGGACCAAAAAAAAAGTCACTACCAATCAACTTTAAATTGCCTGAAACGTACTCCTAACAGGTTTTTGGGGGAACAGTTTTTTTTCCGTTTCGGTAGTGACACAATGGTGTCACTACCGAAACGGAAAAAAAATTACTAAGTCCAGAGCTCGATGAATGTTAGGGACCAAAAAAATCGTCACTACAAAGTACTACCAATCAACTCTAAATTGCCTGAAACGTTCTCCTAACAGGTTTTTGGGGGGACGATTTTGGCCTCCACACTTAGTGATTTTTTCGGATTTAACTTTCGTTTCGGTAGTGACCAACTTTCGTTTCGGTAGTGACACAATGGTGAAATGTACTAAGTCCAGAGCTCGATGAATGTTAGGGACCAAAAAAAATCGTCACTACAAAGTACTACCAATCAACTCTAAATTGCCTGAAACGTACTCCTAACAGGTTTTTGGGGGGACGATTTTGGCCTCCACACTTAGTGATTTTTCGGATTTAACTTTCGTTTCGGTAGTGACCAACTTTCGTTTCGGTAGTGACACAATGGTGAAATGTACTAAGTCCAGAGCTCGATGAATGTTAGGGACCAAAAAAAAAGTCACTACCAACCAACTTTAAATTGCCTGAAACGTACTCCTAACAGGTTTTTGGGGGAACCATTTTTTTTTCGTTTCGGTAGTGACACCATTGTGTCACTACCGAAACGGAAAAAAAATTACGAAGTCCAGAGCTCGATGAATGTTAGGGATAAAAAAAAAAGTCACTACCAATCAACTTTAAATTGCCTGAAACGTACTCCTAACAGGTTTTTGGGGAAACATTTTTTTTTCTTCGTTTCGGTAGTAATAATAATGATAATGATAATAAAACTTTATTTGTATAGCACTTATTTAAACAAAGTTACAAAGTGCTTGAACAGTCAAAAGAGCAATCAAAACAATGCAGATAATGAAATAACAGTGATATATAACATTTACAGTAAAACAGAGCAATAATCAACAACATTTATCTCAAGTTAAAAAGGCCATTCTGTAAAAATGGGTTTTAACAGGGATTTAAAAAGGGATTTAGTGACACCATTGTGTCACTACCGAAACGGGAAAAAAATTACTAAGTCCAGAGCTCGATGAATGTTAGAGGCCAAAAAAAAAGTCACTACCAATCAACTTTAAATTGCCTGAAACGTACTCCTAACAGGTTTTTGGGGGAACATTTTTTTTTCGTTTCGGTAGTGACACCATTGTGTCACTACCGAAACGGAAAAAAAATTACTAAGTCCAGAGCTCGATGAATGTTAGGGGCCAAAACAAAAGTCACTACCAATCAACTTTAAATTGCCTGAAACGTACTCCTAACAGGTTTTTGGGGTAAAAATTTTTTTTTCCGTTTCGGTATTGACACCATTGTGTCACTACCGAAACGGAAAAAAAATAACTAAGTCCAGAGCTCGATGAATGTTAGGGACCAAAAAAAAAGTCACTACCAATCAACTTTAAATTGCCTGAAACGTACTCCTAACAGGTTTTTGGGGGAACCTTTTTTTTTTCGTTTCGGTATTGACACCATTGTGTCACTACCGAAACGGAAAAAAAATAACTAAGTCCAGAGCTCGATGAATGTTAGGGACCAAAAAAAAAGTCACTACCAATCAACTTTAAATTGCCTGAAACGTACTCCTAACAGGCTACTAATCCTACATACTTACTGCTAGTAACCCCATTAATACTTTAAAATGTTCATCTTACTGTGGACATGTTTGCCTGAAAAGGAATCTTTGAAACGTTTAATAGTTTTAGAATTGTACTCCTTTAAAAGTTCAGAAATTTAGAATGGAGGTCGATGGACGAATTTGGGACCTCAAAAAATCACTTTCACCGAGAAACTCCATTCACAGTTCAAAAATTCCACCTTACTGTGGACATGCATGCTTGAGATTTCTTCTTTGAAATCATTTGTAGTTTTGGAGATATTTAACTTTAAGCGCCCCATGCATTGTGGATGCGGCAAAGGGAAACGAGTACAGGCTACTAATCCTACACACTTACTGCTAGTAACCCCATTCATACTTTAAAATGTTCATCTTACTGTGGACATGTTTGCCTGAAAAGGAATCTTTGAAATGTTTAATAGTTTTAGAATTGTACTCCTTTAAAAGTTCAGAGATTTATAATGGAGGTCGATGGACAAATTTGGGACCTCAAAAAAACACTTTCACCTAGAAACTCCATTCACAGTTCAAAAAATCCACCTTACTGTGGACATGCATGCTTGAGATATTTTCTTTGAAATCATTTGTAGTTTGGGAGATATTTAACTTTAAGTGCCCCATGCATTGTGGATGCGGCAAAGGGAAACGAGTACAGGCTACTAATCCTACATACTTACTGCTAGTAACCCCATTCATACTTTAAAATGTTCATCTTACTGTGGACATGTTTGCCTGAAAATGAATCTTTGAAATGTTTAATAGTTTTAGAATTGAACTCCTTTAAAAGTTCAGAGATTTGTAATGGAGGTCGATGGAAGAATTTGGGACATCAAAAAAACACAAAAAAAACACTTTCACCTAGAAACTCCATTCACAGTTCAAAATATCCACCTTACTGTGGACATGCATGCTTGAGATTTTTTCTTTGAAATCATTTGTAGTTTGGGAGATATTTAACTTTAAGCGCCCCATGCATTGTGGATGCGGCAAAGGGAAACGAGTACAGGCTACTAATCCTACATACTTACTGCTAGTAACCCCATTCATACTTTAAAATGTACATCTTACTGTGGACATGTTTGCCTGAAAAGGAATCTTTGAAATGTTTAATAGTTTTAGAATTGTACTCCTTTAAAAGTTCAGAGATTTAGAATGGAGGTCGATAGACGAATTTGGGACCTCAAAAAATCACTTTCACCGAGAAACTCCATTCACAGTTCAAAAATTCCACCTTACTGTGGACATGCTTGCTTGAGATTTCGTCTTTGAAATCATTTGTAGTTTTGGAGATATTTAACTTTAAGCGCCCCATGCATTGTGGATGCGGCAAAGGGAAACGAGTACAGGCTACTAATCCTACACACTTACTGCTAGTAACCCCATTCATACTTTAAAATGTTCATCTTACTGTGGACATGTTTGCCTGAAAAGGAATCTTTGAAATGTTTAATAGTTTTAGAATTGTACTCCTTTAAAAGTTCAGAGATTTATAATGGAGGTCGATGGAAGAATTTGGGACCTCAAAAAAACACTTTCACCTAGAAACTCCATTCACAGTTCAAAAAATCCACCTTACTGTGGACATGCATGCTTGAGATATTTTCTTTGAAATCATTTGTAGTTTGGGAGATATTTAACTTTAAGTGCCCCATGCATTGTGGATGCGGCAAAGGGAAACGAGTACAGGCTACTAATCCTACATACTTACTGCTAGTAACCCCATTCATACTTTATGCTTGAGATTTTTTCTTTGAAATCATTTGTAGTTTGGGAGATATTTAACTTTAAGCGCCCCATGCATTGTGGATGCGGCAAAGGGAAACGAGTACAGGCTACTAATCCTACATACTTACTGCTAGTAACCCCATTCATACTTTAAAATGTACATCTTACTGTGGACATGTTTGCCTGAAAATGAATCTTTGAAATGTTTAATAGTTTTAGAATTGTACTCCTTTAAAAGTTCAGAGATTTAGAATGGAGGTCGATAGACGAATTTGGGACCTCAAAAAAACACAAAAAAACACTTTCACCTAGAAACTCCATTCACAGTTCAAAGATTCTACCTACTGTGGACATGCATGCTTGAGATTTTTTCTTTGAAATCATTTGTAGTTTGGGAGATATCTAACTTTAAGCGCCCCATGCATTGTGGATGCGGCAAAGGGAAACGAGTACAGGCTACTAATCCTACATACTTACTGCTAGTAACCCCATTCATACTTTAAAATGTACATCTTACTGTGGACATGTTTGCCTGAAAAGGAATCTTTGAAATGTTTAATAGTTTTAGAATTGTACTCCTTTAAAAGTTCAGAGATTTAGAATGGAGGTCGATGGAAGAATTTGGGACATCAAAAAAACTAAAACAAAATACTTTCACCTAGACACTCCATTCACAGTTCAAAAATCCACCTTACTGTGGACATGCACCCTTGAGATGTTTTACTTTATTTGTAGTTTTTCAAATATTTAACTTTAAGCGCCCAATGCATTGTCAATGGCAATGGACATTCAAAGGAGAAAAAGGTTAGTTGGCCATGGGGGGCAGATTGCTTAGATACTGAGTTTCCTGTGGTGGGAATCGATCCCATGACCTTGTGGTCTGAAGTCAAGAGCTCTTCCAACTGAGTCTCGCGTAGCTATCTGCGTGAAGTGGGTGGACCAAATTGTATGAAACTTTTGAAACATCTCAATCTGCGTGCCCATATGCCCACAGAATTTATGGATTTTGCCGTACGTACATGAGATAAGCTCCCATATCAAATTGCTTTTTTCCCGACTTATGTGACAGGAATGATTTTCATTATGGTTTCAACAAGCAGAAATCATGTGGAATAAATGTAAACCTTGTTCAATTAGTAGCTTGGACTTGTGAGCATAGTATATCAGACAATGCATGTTGCAACAACACTGACATCAAATAGAAAGGATTAGCTAGAATCCACCAAGAGCTATTTTATGATAGACCAAGACCATTTAGATGTTTGAGCATTTTAATTAGAATATAAACTGTTGAAATGATCATGGACTCACGTTCAATGAAGGTGAGATGAATGTACTTATTAGTACAGACACAAGAGTCTTCTGTACTAGTTGTCTTTTATAAGTTCTGGATTTGTTTGTCTGAATTACACTGTCCTGCAGCCTCTTGTCCACTGAGAATGGAACAAAACAATTAAAATTCAGTCTGTCAATATCTGGTAGAGTAAGTCCATGCTCTAGCAACAACGATCCAAGGTGCAACATTAAATGCAGCAGAAAATCAGGAAAGAAGAAGGCGAGGCACTCATTCTCATATAAAAATAAGGCTACTGTTAAAATAAAATAAATCTATCTTCATAGTTTGGTCATGCTGAGCTCATCAAAGTTGCAACTTTCCTAATGGACGGTCAATGACTCCAGTGAAGTAGGTCCTGCCAAACAGTCTAACAATGTCTTTTCTTTTTCAATCTCCTCTGTCAGAGCAAAAAAATACATTTTAATTGTATGTTCCTAGAGAACATACAATTAAAATGTATTTTTTTGCTCTTCTCCAGTATTTACTGTAATAACAATTATAACCCTCTCAAGGACCCCATGTGGAGAACCACTGATTGACAGGATAGCCAGACCAATGGATTCTATCTTTGCCTTCCTCTACATCTCCCTCTGTCCTTACAGGATTGGGCCCCATCCTTTTTCTTGGGTCTCCAACCCACTGGGTCATAATCACTGTCATGCTTTTGCTCCTCGTCTGCCGAGTCACTGCTGCCCAGATCTTCCTCATTCTCTTCACCAATGCATAACTGTCTCTTCGATTGGTTCACGCCATCTGATGTGATCACAGCATTTTTCTTAGGCCTTCCTCTAGCTCTGCCTGTGCACTTTTTTCTTTTTCCCACCTTCTCTTCATCACCACGAGTCTTAGCGTTGCACAATGTGTCCTTACTTGGCTCAGCCTCCTCAGCATCAGCAGCACTTCTCTCCATTTCATCTGTCTCATCTTTTTCCGTTTCAGACTCATTCCTACTTGTCTTCTCCATCTCCACTTTCATTCCTGGGTCAGGGACTTCTTCATGATAACGCTGGATGTGACTCTTCAGGCTAACATTGTGATTAAAGGACTTGTCACAGTGCTGACATTGATAGGGTTTCTCTCCTGTGTGGACACGCATGTGGGATTTGAGGTGGTTTGACTGGGTGAATGAGCGCTGGCACACCTCACATACAAACTGCTTTGCTTTTGTGTGCACAACCACATGTCTCTCCAGTGCATAGTTACAGGGAAAATCCATGTTGCATGTGTGACAAATGTGTCTTTTGGGACCTCTGTGACTCAGCAGGTGGTCACGGCGATCTTGGCTCTTGGCAAACACCTCTGGACAGTCAGGACATTGATAGGGCTTCTCTGCAGGGGGATGGCTCTGCTCATGGACAAGTTTGTCTGGCCTCGTTCTGAAGGTTGAGCAGCAGTACTTACACACATGCTTGTAGCCATCCTCATGGATCTTGTTGTGAACTTTTAGCTTAAACTCACTGAAATATCTCTTGCCACACACAATACAAGAATAGGGCTTTTTGTACCCACACGTGTGAGCCTTCTGAGTCTGGCTGAAGAAAAACGTTCCGCATTCAGGACAGAGTTGCCGCTGTCCGAATGTGGACAGAGGCAATGTTTTCTTATCTGTATGTTTGTCGTCTGTATCCAAATCACTATCGCTATTGTGGTGCTCCAGAGGATCCCAATCGCTGTCTGAATTATGATCTCCACCATCTCCACCATCCACCTCGCTATTTTGTCCTTCATCCGCAAGCTTGTCGTCTATATTGTGGTACTCCAGGGAATCCAAAACGCTACAAAAACTGTGGTCATCCACCTCCTCATTTTGTCCTTCAGCTGAGGAGTCTCTTTCATCACTAAAACCAATGATTTCAGTAATGGCAGCAGCAGAACTCTCTGGATCGCTGGTGCAGCTGAGAGCGTTACCGGAGGGCACTGCCTGTAAAAGATAGATATAGAAGAGATGAGCAGTTAGCTTGGTAGTGTGCCCCTCTGCAAAAAAAAGTGGGCTAAGAATTTGCAAGTGTGCTGTACATTTTCTATTAGCCGGGCAAAGATTTAAGGGCTGCATGTCATGTCATTCTGGTGGGTAGATATTGGGTGCAAAATATAGGCAATAATATTGTTATGCATTCCCAACTTTGCATTGTTCCTGAGTAGGCTGGTGCCCAACAGGCATCGGTTTAGTTATTGTCAAAAGATATAAGCTAATTAGTTCAAATACCCTATTCCCAGTTTGTGTGATTGGTTGAAAGGGAAGGAGACATCCGGTTGGCTACAGATAATTCCCTGTTAAAAAAAAAGAATCTTAAAAAATAAAAACTCTCTGGAGCGATGAAAAGCGGGAACGAAGCAAGTTGGGATTTGGGAAAGCATACCTGTCTGTCTGTGTCCTTTTTATGCCCATATTAGTCTTTCTGGATATGCTCATGTGTTTTTCTGTATTTCAATGTCCCATGTTTTTTTCCCTCCCCATCATAGTATATATTTGGGGCTCCAGATTATACCGGCTTGTGTTTTTCATAGAGACGGTACATATACCTATATGTAACCCGGCTTGTTTCTTTCATGAATATGTCTGTAACTCTGTATGTCAATGAAATACAGACTGATTTATGACAAACACAACGGGGGTGTAACCCGGATTATAGAGGTATTACTTAATAATAAAGCCACTATATTATTAATTCGAGTTAACTTATTCCTAAAAAACACAAGAAAGTATATACAGGGGAGAAATAGCAAGTCCTAGCAGCAAGTCCATAATGCAAGCTAGAAAATAGCTAGTAAATTATTATTAGGAATAGAAAGATCATAGTATGGCTGTTAAAACATTCCACTTCATGGACCTCGTTCTGAGTGTGCAGTATGTGTTTTAAATAGATTCCTTCACATCAATATTCAAGCTTAATGTATATAAGGAATACATTAACTAGCTGTTTAAAATACCTTCTCTGTTTGCTGACTCCTCCAGTTTCTGTTGAAGTGGCATTGGGGACACAGCTGATAAACAGTCAGGAAGGTCTCTCTTATTCTCTTCTGCACTTCACACATGGAGCTGCACACTGGACACTCTTCAAACAGCTGGAGGAGACAGTCTTCATCCACAACGTATTTAGGGACATCATTTATGGAGGGTGAGGCTTGTCTGCTGAAGGGCCAGGAGAGAAATAGGGAAAAAGGGCACATGAAACCCAAAACAAATGATTTCATCAATGCCAGAGGTTACACTAGTGTTATTACTACTACTATTACAGTATTATACTACTACTGTATACTAGTTCTATTCAACCTGCCTTCACCATTATGCTTTGGAGCTGACTTACGACAGTGTTGACTCTGTCAAGACAGAATGAGCAGGGATGTAAGTGGAGTCAGGGTCAGTGACCTCAACGGAGTCTCCATCATATTCATCAACATCATCATCTAGTTTCAGCCGTCGCCTTTTAGAGGGTTGAACGGACTCCTGGCGTGTTGAGCTGAGGATTGAAGGTGGTCTTTTCCAGTGGACTGATGTATCAATGCCAACACTCACATAAAGCACACTTGTCTGAGAACCTAGTTAAAAAGCATAGATAAGTAATAACTATACCATTTTAGATAGATAAAAAGCACGCCATTAATAGCTGCCAAACAACATGACAAGAATGGATATTCTGAGCCACACGCCACAGAAATAAATGGAATACGCACTTATGTAGTTGCTAAATTACCAGAAATATTCCACTTGACAAACCTTGACTTCTGATGGGTTTCGCTAAAGTGTCCTTGAAAAGCTGGGTGCCAACAGATATCGTCAGTTGTGGGTCAGTCTGGCAACCTATGTCCCTGGAGATTTTGTACTGCAAAGAAACAACGAGAACAAATTGGAATATGGCAGGGAATGAAGCAAAGAATAAGCAATCTTCTTTCACTTGATTGTAAAGAGTGGGTAAGAAATAGGCCATGAGAAAATAATCAATTTCGATTAATTTATCGTCTACAACAGCTAATTTAAAAACGTTCTTATCAATATTCGCTACAGTAGTCTGTTTGTGTGCGTTTAATCCACGCCTACTCAGACCACAGCGCACTTCTAGTTGGCTGTCACTCTGTCACACCCCACTCTGCAGCAGAGGCAAAGTTGAACTTTTCTAATTAGGGTATAATAATGGCAGTTCACAATACATCTCATTGGAAGTAGGGCGATTCAATAGACCACTAGCAATAACCCATTTAGATAGATAGATAGATAGATAGATAGATAGATAGATAGATAGATGCTGTACATATATAGATATATAGGTCTACACAGGATAAACGTACTGAATTTGAAGGTAGGAAAAAATCTGCTGGGTTTGGAACAGCATCCTCTTTCAGTCGCAGCTGATTGTGTGAAACAAATCCCAACTGAACCTGGGTGTAATTCTCAAAGCTTTCAACAGCGAAATGTTTGTCACAAACGTACAGGTTGTTTGTGTTGGTGGTTGAAGAGCGACCCATGGTCCTCAGCCAGAGCAGCGCTCTTTCCCCATCCTTCGGGAATCCATGTAACCCGGTGGTGCTCTTGCACTCAAAGAAAGCACATGTACGACCCATAGTTGCTGATAAAAAAATAGGAATATATATCCTACAGAATCCTTTAAAATACTAATTTCATTAAACACAGAATTTGAAAAAAAAAATCAATAAAATACAAAATAACTACTTGAAATTGAAAGATCTAAATAACCCCCCAAGAAAAGCCAACCCCGGAAAAGAAAAAACTGCAGATTCATCTCCAGAATTTTCCCCTCCAGTTATTGATATATCTTCACATCTGGTCTTCATTATTTTGTTAGTTGTGAGGAGTGCTGTAACAAGTGTGGAGGGTGTCTTCTTGTGATGAACTCTAATTGGGAAAAGACAATGAAAACAACAAATTCACTGGTGACAGCTGTATAGGAACAAAAACATATACATTATGCCAATGTCCTGCATCAATAGTTGCAGTCAGAAATATGTTTTTGCACCATGGTTAACCATCTTAACCCTGATGTCCTTTTGGGCATGTCATAGGCAGAAATGTAAAAAGAGATGTTTTTTTTTTTAAACAATGCCAAATGTTTAACCCCAGAATTGGGACATTATAGGGATCAAGTGGTTAAAGTGTGGTGAAACCCTACTCAAATCAATAATGGGTGTGTTTGATTTAGTGGTGCCAACATGCACAGACATTGACTTGTTGGCACACATGGCTCATGGGCACACCTACATCACAACACCACCATTAATAATATGATTAGCTGCAGCTCTGTTGCTTACTAGCCTGTCATGTTTTTAATCATCTTTAGTTTTTAACCTGGACTGGAAAACAAACTACAACATTATCCTTGGGTTTATTTCATACCCCTAAATGTTGTTTTGGTCAATTCGATTGGCTTCCTATGTATGTTTAAGTTGTAGCATCGGTTCCACAAGCAAGGCAGTGCATAGATTTCTGAGAGGTTGTCAAAAGCAACATTTGCGAAAGCAAATGCGCTTGTATTAAAAATAAATAATAATAATTTTGAATAGGTTTAAGTTTTTTTTTTTAAGTACTCCAGTACTACTCAAGTAAAACATTTAAATGAGCAACTTTTACCCAGTAACTAATAGTAACTAATAGCCTACTACTTTGATTACTTAGTAATGAACCGAGGTTGCCTACTTTGGTTGTAATGACAGTCAAACTCATGTAATACCTTTCTGCATTGCATTCTAATAGCTGTTAGCCGCATTAACTGGTGCTAAATGCCAAAAGTAACACAGCACATCATTGTTTTAATACTCACATCTCCCTCGTCTGTATTGTTGTCACGGACTAAAAGAGGTATGGTGTCCAGTCCAGCTGTGTACCCACAGACTGACACACTGAGATCAGCAGCAGCACTCACTCACTGGATGTTGCTGGATGTATTCACTTTGCAGGTTGCATATCCGGTCTAGAGCGGATACGGAAATGGTATTCTCTTTGGATTTTCTGGTGGTTGGCATCCACGATCGATGCTTTACCGCCACCTTCTGTTTAGCTCGGAGGAGGACTTACTTAAAATCTGTTCCACAAACAAATGTATTTTATGAATTAAAACAAATGATACATCTCCGCTTGATCGATGTCCTCTAATGACTGCTGCCCTAATGATCTATAGTCAGTATCTATCATCTAAATGCTGCACAGTACAATTTACATGTGGCTGGCTGCTCATTACACTACAGGCACTGTTGACATACTTTATAGATACATTTATTAGAGTGTACATTGTTGAAATGATGATCGTGGTCTTCATCTTAAAAGCAAGTTCATTGCAGGTAACATAGTACTGAGGCAGCAAGAATACCAATGAGTCCTTTGTATTACAAGCCAGTTGTCTAGAAAAGTGGTTCTCAACATGTGGGTCAGGACACCCAGAAGACTGTAAAGTGACAATGTAGACTTTTAAGATCTTTTTAATACATACAGAAATACATACAAAAATTAAATAAGACCATTACTGCATCAAAAGTAATCAACAACCTATACTATAAAAACTGGTCAAACCTTGGCCATATTGTTATCATTTCACAAAAGGTTGAGAACCACTGGTCTAGAAGTTTGGGATTTGCTATGAATGTCTGTCCTTCAGTCTGTCAATATCTGGTAGAGAATAAATTCCATGCTCAGGCAACAATGATGACAGCCGCAACATTAAATGCAGCAGATCATCAGGAAAAAAGGAAACTGTTAAAACACACATTTATCACATTTTGTTCAGCCTGGCCTTCATCAAATGAATCTTCCATTCAATTTTATAACCACTGGACGTTCAAGGACTCATTGATTATTTTACACTATTGTGTGTACATAGCACATACTGTACACTCAAACCTGACAGCGTAAAAACTGCTCAATTCATGATAAGGCACTAGCCATGCTTGGGTGTTTGCCTGCCATCATCACAATTATATTCACCACTGCTGTAGTACAGAAGATAGAAAGCCTTTCATGTCATTGTATAGAACACAACATTAGAAGTTCTACTCTGATCGGTGCAGTTTACACACAAACTAAACATCCACTGACAGCAACACAGGTGTTGAAATGGTAACAATGTCCTAAACTGTAAATACAGTTGTGAGTGTGGAAAACTAACAGGAAACAAGAATATTGTGTATGTGTAATTATAACAAGATCCTGCTGACATTTACAATATTCCTGTTTAATTAACATTTTGATGATACAGTATTATATACTGTAACTGGTAAAGGATCTGCCAGGACACGGGGACATCATTAAGTCAGTCATAGCCAAGATGAACAGGTGTCATATTCAAAACGAAATGTCAAGTAGATCCTGTCAAACAGTCCAACATGCTCTCCCTTTGACCGTAACATTTTAACTATGATACTCTTTTTTCCCCCCAAACTTCTCTGCCAGAACAAACAATTCATTTTAACCTCAATCATTCTTCAGCAACAGCAACTAATCATTCAAGGGAGTGATTCTCGACCCTTCTAATTTCAAGGAACTGTTATCTCTATAGCTAACTATAGGTATACAAAATAATAGTGAAACTGATCAAAATAGCAATTCTTGTTTACCCTCTAGTGGTATTTAACATTTACAAATAATTAAACTGTGAATCCCTCGGTGTCCCCAGACTCCATGTTGAGAGCCACTGATTTACAGCACATCCAGACCAATGGATTCTACTTTTGCTTTCCTCTCCCTCTGTCCTTATGGGATTGGGCCCCACCTTTTTTCTTGGTTCTCCGCTTCTCTCCCTCTCTCTCTGACGGTTCAAAATCAGAGTCACTGTCATGTTCTTGCTCCTCGTCTGTTGAGTCAGTGTTTCCTTGGTCTTTCTCATTCTCATCACTAATACATACCAGTCTCTTCAATTGGTTTGCGTCCTCTAAAGTGATCACTGCATTATTCTTAGGCCTTCCTATAGGTCTGCCTGTGGGCCTAGGATATTTATTTGTACATTTGTCTTCTTTCTTTTCCTCCTCATCATCACCATTCTCAGCATTGCACAATGTGTCCTTACTTTTCTCAGCCTCCTCAGCATCAGCAGCACTGCTCTCCATTTCATTCAGCTCATCTCTTTCCGTTTCAGACTCATTCCTACTTGTCTTCTCCGTCTGCACTTTCTCCCTTGAGTCAGGGACTTGTCCATGATAACGCTGAATGTGACCCTTCAAGCTAACATTGTGATTAAAGGACTTGTCACAGTGCTGACACTGATAGGGTTTCTCTCCTGTGTGGACGCGCATGTGAGATTTGACGTGGCTTGACTGGGTGAATGAGCGCTGGCACACCTCACATACAAACTGCTTTGCTTTTGTGTGCACAACCATATGCCTCTCGAGTGAAGAGTTAGAGCGGAACTCCATGTTGCATATGTGACAAATGTGTTTTGTGGGACCTCTGTGACTCACCAGGTGGTCACGGCGCTCTCGCATCTTGGCAAACACCTCTGGACAGTCAGGACATTGATAGGGCTTCTCTGCAGGGGGATGGCTCTGCTCGTGGACAAGTTTGTCATGCCTCGTTCTGAAGGTTGAGCAGCAGTACTTACACACATGCTTGTAGCCATCCTCATGGATCTTGTTGTGAACTTTTAGCTTATACTCACATACAAATCTCTTGCCACACACAATACAAGAATGGGGCTTTTTGTACCCACATATGTGGGTCCTCTGACTTTGAATGTGGAAAAACCTTCCGCATTCAGGACAGAGTTGGCGGAGACCCTCTTCGTTGTTCTCATCTGTATTTGACTCAATATACTCCAGGGGATCCCAATCACTGTCTGAATTGTTATCTCCACTATCCACCTCGTTACTTTGTCCTCCATCTGCAAGCTCACTGTTTACATCAGAGTCATGATCTTGCTCCTTGTCTGTGGAGTGACTGTTGCCCTGGCCTTCCTCATTCTCCTCACTAATACACAAGTGCCTCTTCAACTGGTTTGCGCCATCTGAGGTGATCACATCATTTCTCTTTGGCCCTCCTCTATGTCTGTCACGCATGTGTGATTTGAGTTGGCTGGACTGGCTGAATGAACATCTATATTGTGATTCTCCAGGGGATCCCATACTGTGGTCATCCGCCTCCCTATTTTGTCTTTCATCTGAGGAGTCATTTTCATCAATAAAACCTATAATTTTAGTAATGGCAGCAGAACTCTCTGGATCAATAGTGCAGCAGCGAGCATCAACCGAGGGCACTGCCTGTAAAACATAAATAGAGAAGAGATGAGCGGTAATCTCTGCAGTCTTTCATTGTTACATTCCATGCATTTAACTTGGTAGTAGAATTTTCAAGGTGCACTGTAGATTTTCTATTGACAGGACAAAAATGTCGAGGATCGAAAGGCCAGTTTGGTGTGTTTATATTAGGAGGTGCCAAATATAGGCAATAATGTAGTTGTATCCATGATCAGATGTGATAGATTCAGTGGCTGGAGTTCAGCCATTGCGTAGTCACTCAGTGAACTGAAACACAGAGAGCTTGTTCACTGATCAGACAACTCGACACGTTTGTTCTCTGGATCGCCCCTCTGACGATGGGATCTATACTCCTGCCACTCCTGGCACTCATGCTGTATAGCACATTCGAAATGTGCCTTGTATTTCAATAATGTAAACATGTTTATTTGATTGATGAATGGCCAAAACTACAGTTTAGTAACAGGACCCACCTCAATCTGACGAGCTCTGTCAGCGGTCTGATACAATAGTTGATTCGATTAGATTATTAGATTAATTAAGAAATTCTCTACTGTATATATTATCTCTGGAAATGTGTGTTCAAAGCACATGAATCAATTAATTCATTCTGCAGTTTTTATTAATTGCTACAAGTTTTACTTCCTACACAAACATGTTGGCTTGTGTGTTACTACATGCAGGGACAAACATACTTTCCTGGAATCAGGCTATGTTCACTGAACTAAATAGTTGTTAATTTGCATGGAAACACAGTACTGAGGGAGAGATACGTAGGTTACTTCAGTGAACGAGATCCCAGCCCTCCTGTTCACTGGCTGACTGCAGTCAGAGATACTAAATGCCTGACTGCATCAGTCTGAGGTGGAAGAGTCCGCCCTCCTCATAGAGTTCAGTGGAAAGAGGATATCTAATAGCATCTACACTGCAGGCTGTATGATTACGTTCTCAGGGTGTCATTTTTACTTGTTTGTTTTATTTTTCTACGTAGTCATTGTGTTCTTTTACATCTTTATTGCGCTGCTGGTCTCCTTGTAAGTTTGCATTTTTTTGTATTGTTTTTATTGGACTTTTAATGTATGTTTTTTAATGACTTCTATTATAGGAAAATATTCCAAATAAGCCCATTGGCTTCTTCCTTTTCTTGCACAAGAACTTTTTTTATACAATGTGCTAATAAACTAATAAACTAAACAACATCTAGTGCCATTCGTAGCATTCATCGTGTAGGTAGGTACAATAGAGGACCTTTTCCTGTTGTACTGTGAGCATCCATGTCTCCATCTGAGATTTCCACTCTCCTCATCCCGTACAAGGCATTCCAGGCAAGTACCCCAGATTATACACCGGAGTATAAAACAGGTGAGCCACATTTAACCTCAGGTATAGTTTGGCGGGTGGTATATTTTGGGCTGGTACACCAGGTCGAAACACTGGCTCAGTAAACAGCTAT
Source organism: Gymnoscopelus microlampas (assembly GCF_963454915.1). Classification (NCBI taxonomy): domain Eukaryota; kingdom Metazoa; phylum Chordata; class Actinopteri; order Myctophiformes; family Myctophidae; genus Gymnoscopelus; species Gymnoscopelus microlampas. The sequence continues at coordinate 43,527,781 of NC_139942.1, read as the reverse complement.
ACGTTTATGACAGTGAGTGTATGGTACATTCCTCTCTTCTAGCTGTTGATTTTTGCTCTAGCCAGCACCTCAACCATACAAACTGCATGGCCTGCCTCCTCCTTTTAATAAAATGCTCTCATACTGAACTTGTTGGATGTATTTATGTCGAGCATTAAAAAAATGTACCAACAAGATGACGAGCGACTAGTTGTCTCTACTTGAAAATTCTCTTCAGTATTTAGACTACTGAACAAAAAAAGCCCATCCCTAGTCGTGGAGCAGCTCAGTGGCCTTGTGGTTAAAGTGTCTGCTCCCTCGGCCAGGCCGATCACCGGCCGGGTCATACCAAAGACAGTAAAAATGGGACCCAATGCCTCCCTGCTTGGCACTCAGCACCAAGGGTTGGATTGGGGGTAAGTCCCCGTGAAATACTACTGGCATGTCCAGGGGGTATACTTGTACATCAATACCTTCTCTGTTTGCTGACTCCTCCAGTTTCTGTTGAAGTGGCATTGGGGACACAGCTGATAAACAGTCAGGAAGGTCTCTCTTGTTGTCTTCTGCACTTCACACATGGAGCTGCACACTGGACACTCTTCAAACAGTTGGAGGAGACAGTCTTCATCCACAACGTATTTAGGGACATCGTTTATGGAGGGTGAGGCTTGTCTGCTCAAGGGAACACAAAACAAATGTCATCAATACTAGAAGTGATTTTTATACTAGTAATATTACTATATAGTTACTACCTTATTCATTCTATAAAACTGGCCATTACCATTATGCTTTGGAGCTGACTTACGACAGTGTTGACTCTGTTAAGACAGATTGAGCAGGGATGTTCAGCCGTCGTCTTTTAGAGGATTGAAAGGGCTCCTGGAGTGTTGAGCTGAAGACTGAAGGTGATCTTTTCCATTGGACTGGTGTCCCAACACAGACACTCACAGAAAGCACCATTGTCTGAGAACCTAATTAGAAAACATAGATAACAACTCTAAAGCTTTAGATAGCTAAGGCATAAAGCAGCTGCAAAAACAACAAGAAGACTGGATATTTGGGAAACACACCACAGATACCTGGAATATACACTAAATTAACAGAATTATTCCATTTGACAAACCTGCACTTCTGTGATGCACTAGGCTGCTCTTGGAGAGCTGAGTACCAACAGATCTCGTCTCCCGATTCAGTTTGAGGTCACCCTTGTAGAGCTGGGTGCCAACAGATATCGTCATTTGGGGGACAGGCTGCCAACTAATGTCCCTGGAAGGTTTGCACTGCAAAGAAGAAACCCCATCCTATGAACACATTGGAACATGTCAGTGATCTTCTTCTCGCATTTGATTGTAAAGAGAAGGTAAGGAATAGGCCAGGCAGTTGCTCAATCTTGATTAATTTCACATCTAGGCTATAGCCGTTTAGTTTAAAACATTATCAATATTCGATACTTTCCATACAGTGGTCTGTTGACCACAGAGTTAGAGAGTAATGTGTTATTAACCAACATACCAAATTTGAATGATGAAAAACATCGCCCTGAGCACAAACTAGATACATACACTTTGTCATAGCTATATCGATGCACATAAAACCATTATAAATCATATACATTAGCCATGGATCACAAGACGGTCATCTGTCATGACCGTATTGGATGAACTTTTATATAACGTTTGCACTCTCTCTCTTTTTGGCCCGTACATCTACACAAACGTTCAGATTTCAAATATAAAGTGCTTATCCGATGGCCACGGATGTAACAATTATGTACGGGCACTCAGAAGTACCCATATGTTCCGTATTGTTCAATAAAAAGCATTTTAATCCGATCGGTGGCCAGTTTTTCATAAGAGTTATACTGTATCAGACTGCAATACCCCTCCAAACCGATAGTCACGCAGTTGAAAGCATACGGAGAGAATGGCCACCTAAAGGAATAAAATGCTTTTTATTTAACAATACGGAAAATACGGGTATTTCTGAGGGCTCGTACACAATTGTTACATCCGTGGCTCTTTATATGATGACAGATGACCGTCTAGTGATCCAAGGCCAGCACAAGTACTGTAGGTCTAGGAAACTTACGGTAGTCGTGCCGACGACGGTAACAGATGCCGGCGGCGGGACGGGAGTAGGAGGGAGGGACACTGTGGGCTCGGCACCACTCACCAGCAGCAGTGGGTTCTCCGTGAAACCGAGCTGTCTCCGTTGAAGGTTAGAAAAGCTATCCTCCGTGAAGTGTTGACTGCAGAGGTAAGCAGTGGAGCTGGTGATTCTCAGCTCTCCGTCACCGTAGTGGTGTCGCTTCACAAAATCTATCCATCTCTGCTTCATTTCCTCGTTCTTTGGAAACGCGAACAGCGAAATGGAACTGCTCTGACGAGCCTGGCATCCAGGGAATACGCATTTGCGCCAAGGAGCCATGATAAGCAAAACGTTAAACTGACAAAAACTGTGTTTCAAAAAGCGAGTATTAGCGACTGCATACTACACTAGAGTGTAGCTGTAGGGACTCCAGCACTGTTGCTAGAGTGTGCGAGAGAAATAAGCAACGAGGTATATGAAAACAAGCCCAACAGAAGCGACTGGGTCACACTTTAAACCAGAGCGTGTAGATCTGCCATTTTCAAAAAGAAATATGGAATATTTTTAAACATTCTAACAACACAAATCTTGCCCTGCAACTACCAATACTTACAAGCGACTGTCAGAAAATCAAGCTCAAAGTCGCTTATAATAAGCGGACATGGCAACACTGACCTCCAGCTCCAGTCCAGAGTGCGTGAGCTGGGGGAGGAACCATAGGAGGAACACTGCGCTTTGGGGCTAGCATGAGGGGCGGAGCTTCTGCACCCGATGATAACTGACTTGATTATTACACATTACAGTATGATAGGCTCATTAAATAATACACTATCACCGGGGTGCGTCATCAGGTGATATTTTACCTTTCTGTTGCTGGGAGGGTTCCCAGCAACAGAAAGGTTTCTCCCCATTTCCTGTCTATCTAATAAAGGCAGAAAAATAGAAAAGAAAATATAAATCTAATCCTAAATCGTAAATCCTTGTAAATGTGTGGTCAATACTGTGGTCAAAAGACTTGAGCAGTACATCAGTATAGTAGGATTGTAGATGTACTGAATCACTTCTTGGAAAGAGACGGAGGATCTAGTCTGTACATATGATATCCCTTTTTTAAATAAAAAATGGCAGAAACTGATTTTGAATTTCACTATACAAGTACATTTGACCATTACGTTTTCTTGCTTGAAATCAGGGATATTGTCCAGCATTTACTGTACTTTTTGGATGTGAAATCAATGCCAGAGAACGACCATATCATTTATGGACCTTTAGAATAATCTCAATCAGTGTTGCCCATACACAGTTTTGTACAGTTTAGTCCATTTTAATATGTACATCTGCAATCGCATAAGTTATGGATGTTATAAGATAAACTGCAGCATCAAATGCTTTGCCCCCACCCCACACTTACGTTTGTCAGATTTGTACTGTTTCAACCATCAGAAATCATGTGCAATATATTTTAAATCCTGTTCAAGCTGTCTAGACTTCTGAGTTAGTGTATTAGGCAAAATAGTCACTCACAGTGAAGTGAAGGTGCATGTTGCAACAACACTGACTTCAAATGGAAAGGATAAGCTAGAATCCACCAAGAGCTATTTTATGATATAGACCAAAACCAAGAGGTGTTTAGATATGTTTGAGCATTTTTTATTGGAATGTAATTTGTTGAAATGATGATCATGGACTTCAAAAGCAAGGCCATTGAAGGTGAGATGAATGTGTTTATTAGAACAGAGGCAAGACTACCAATGAGAGTCCTCTGGATGCCAAGCCAGTTGCCAGTTTGGGATTAGCTATGAATTACACTGTCCTGAAGCCTCTTGTCCACTGATAATGGAACAGAACCATTATAATTCAGTCTGTGAATATCTGGTAATGATAAGTCCATGCTCCAACAACAATGAGGAGAGCTGCAACATTAAATGCATCAGAACATCAGGAAAGTAAGGAGGCGAGGCACTCATATAAAAATGAGGCAACAAATCTTTCATCACATTTGGGTCAGGCTGACCTTTATCAGATGAATCTTCCATTCTACAACTATTTTGCTTTCAGTTGCTCATCAAAGTTGCAACTTTCCTCACTGGACGGTCAATGACACATTGATTTACACTACTGACATAAACGCCATCATTCACAGAAAACCTGATTGAGGGGAAAAATGCTCAATCAAGATAAGGCACTAGCCATGTTTGACTGCTTTCACCATTATATTCACCACTGCTGTATCTTGCCATCTTTTGTACAAAATATAGCAAGATAGAAAAACCTTTAATGTCATTGTATAGATTAGAACACAACATATAGTGTTACTCTGATCAGTACACTTTATAAATATAACACACAGAAACTAAATCACCACCCACTGACAGCAACAGGTATTGAAATGGTAACTGTTCAAAAAACGTACAGGTGTGAGGGTATATGAAAACTAACATTAAACAAGAACATTGTGTAATAAACAGGATCCTGCTGCCATTTTACATCATTCCTGTTTAATTACCTTTTTGATGATACAGTAATATATACTATACCTATTCAAAACAAATGTCAAAGTACATCCTGCCAAATAGTATAACATGCTCTCCCTGATCTTTAAATCAGGGAGAGTAAAATTAGCCTGGTAAACCCTACCTCAGAAATCTCATTTGTAATTTATTTCTGAGATTTTCCGGAGGGAGGGGCTTTACCAGGCTAAGTAAAAATAGCCATTCTTGTATGTTCTGTAGTTGTATTTACTTGTACATGTAATGATGGTGGAGAACAACTGATTTACATGACAGCCAGACCAATGGATTCTACTTTTGCTTTCCTCTACATCTCCCTCTGACCTTACGGGATAGGGCTCCACCTTTTTTCTTGGTTCTCCGCTTCACTGGTTCAAAAATTGGGTCACTGTCATGCTCTTGCTCCTCGTCTGTTGAGTCACTGTTTCCCTGAACTTTCTCATCACTAATACATACCAGTCTCTTCAATTGGTTTGCGTCCTCTAAAGTGATCACTGCATTTTTCTTAGGCCTTCCTCTAGGTCTGCCTGTGGGCCTATAGTATTTACATTTCTTTGTACATTGTGTCTTCTTTCTTTTCCTCCTCCT
>NC_139942.1:43344200-43522416 GCF_963454915.1 Gymnoscopelus microlampas | reverse complement strand
GAAGGTTGAGCAGCAGTACTTACACACATGCTTGTAGCCATCCTGGTGGGTCTTGCTGTGAATTTTTAGATTAACCTCACAGAAATATCTCTTGCCACACACAATACAAGAACAGGGCTTTTTGTACTCACATGTGTGAGCCTGACTGAAGAAAAACATTCCGCATTCAGGACAGAGCTGGCGGAGTTTCTCATGTTTCTCATCTGTATCCGACTCACTGTTGCTACTGTGGTTCTCTGGGGATCCCAATTGTCTGAATTGTGATCTCGACTATCCATCTCACCATTTTCTCCTTCATCTGGAAGCTCATCGTCTATATTGTGGTGCTCCAGGGGATCCAAAATGTGACAATAACTGTGGTCATCCACCTCCTCATTTTGTCCTTCATCTGAGGAGTCTGAATTATGTCCTCCCTCATCCACCTCCCTTGATCCTTCATCACTTAAACCAATAATTTCAGTAATGGCAGTAGCAGAATTCTCTGGATCATTGGTGGAGCTGAAAGCGTCACCCGAAGTCACTGACTGTGGAGAAAGATGGAGAAGAGATGAGCAGAAACGTCTGCACTTGGGAGTGATTCTCTTATTGTTACATTTCTATTGACAGGGCAAACGTTTAGGGGCTGTATGCATTTCCAGTGGGTAGGTGATAAATAAAGCCATCAGTATTGTTCCATGATCAGATACTATTCTATATATGATTATATCTCTGTGTATATTTATAAATAGAGAGAGAGATACAGACACACACTGTGTATGTACACACACACACACACACACACACACACACACACACACACACACACACACACACACACACACACACACACACACACACACACACACACACACACACACACACACACACACACTCTAGCCGCCTTGCCTACTGGGTGTGTGCACAAAATTAGCTGATGGACGGACAGACTCGCAGGACTGAAAACATAATCCCTCGCCTTAGGCCTGGACGGGATAAAACTGCTATACACAGTACACTGTAGTCTTCAGTGCCCAGATACAGGAAAAAACACTCTACCCTTTATACCCTTCATACCCTTAATTGACCAGGGGTCCATTCTCTGTCCACTCCTTTTTGCCATCTACACTTAGTAAAACAAATAGCTGATCGACAAGCTCACATCATGCTGTACTGCAACACGTTGCTAATTTTGGCGAAATGTTTGCCTATTTCTGCGGCATATTCGCCTATAATGATATGCCCAGAACAGGGATGCTAGGGTTCATGTGGTTAAGATTACCTTTACAGAGTGGAACCCACAAACACAGCTCTGCAGTCCCTCACTCAGGATTGTCTGTCCACTCAGCAGACCTGCACACTTCTCAATCTGTATGAAATCAAAATTAGACCCACATTTACTGAGAAATTGAAAATATCTTGTGACAGAGACCACTTGGTCTCTGGGGCTAAAACAATCTATGTAACATGGATGAGGGGATGAGTGCTGTATCAAGGAACTGTATCACTGACTGATCACCCTGTATAATATAATTAAAAAAAAACATAAACAACTTTACTTTTAGATAAAGACTGTGCCACTTTGGCTGCTTTGAGGATGGCCTGTTCCCAACTTCAGAGGGCCAAACCCCTGAGGCAGCAAAGGTCCTCAGCCTTGACATCCACACATCAGCTCCAATGGTCTTGTATAGTCTTTTAGAAGCCATCTGCAACATTATGACATTTACAACAGGTTTAGTTAGGCTAGCCAGCATATAATGCAGTTATGTAATGCAGGTAAGCCATTTGTTTGTTATGCTTTGTTGATGAGCCAAAGTGATGTTTTTTTCCCGCTTGCCATAATGCCATGCCATGCTACAGAGCTAGAAGCAGTAGTAGCAAATAGCTAGTAAATTAATTGAATCAAATACCACCGAAGTGGAAAAAGCGGCACTCCAAAGTAAAGGATGCAAGACTGGATCAGATACACATTCTCATTTATTGGGAACGCTTACGCGTTTCGGCCTCAGCATTCCTCGGAGCAGATTTAAAAATCAAAAAATGTTAATCTGCTTAAATTTTAATCTTATAGTACTCACTGCCTAAACAAAAGTCATCCAGAGGAGGCGCACCTGCTCTTTTACTTAGAAAGTCATAGTATCAATTGCTCTTACAATATTGTACTTCATTGTGTGAAGTACAAAAAAATAAATAAATAACAATATTATATATAAATATATGTGTGTGTGTGTGTGTGTGTGTGTGTGTGTGTGTGTGTGTGTGTGTGTGTGTGTGTGTGTGTGTGTGTGTGTGTGTGTGTGTGTGTTACAGTCATTTGAAAAAGAAGCGCTCGCTTTCTTCAAGTTCACTTCCGTGTCTCGGAGGTATCGAGACTAGAGGGGACAATGATTTACGATTCTGTTCCTATCGAGACATAACTCGGACGGCGGCGTCGGCTGAAGGTGACTTCGCAACGCTCGGCACGGTGACTCGCTCGCCTAAGCTCGCTCGGCGTTGCCTCTCGTGGCTCAAGTCACCTTCAGACGGCACGCCTCTATCGGTGAAAACGAGTGCACCTTTTTTCAATCTGACTGGTTTTCCAATCATACTGTCACACAGACACACACACACACGCACACGCACCCACACACACACACACACACACACACACACACACACACACACACACACACACACACACACACACACACACACACACACACACACACACACACACACACACACACACACACACACACAGAAGTTTATATCAGGACATAATGGACGCACAACTAGCTATTTAAATACCTTCTCTGCTTGCGGACTCCTCCACTTTCTGCTGAAGGAGCATTGGGGGCACAGCTGAACAACAAGCAGGAGGGTCCCTCTTGTTGTCTTCTGGACTTCACACAGGGAGCCGCACATTGGACACTCTTTAAACAGTTGGAGGAGGCTGTCTTCACGGACAACATATCTAGGGACATCGGCATTTCTGCTCAAGGGATAGGAGAGAAAGAGGGATATGAAACACTAAACAAATGATGTCATCAAAATCCAAAAGTGACTGTTATATCAGTACTATTATATTATAGTACTCTACTAGTGCTATTCAACTGGCCATTACTGTTAAGCATTGGAGCTGACTTACGATAGCGTGACCTCAATGGAGTCTCCATCATATTCATCATCATCATCTAGTGTCAGCCTGCGTCTTTTAGAGGGTTCAAATGACTCTGTGTCTGTGTATGTCTGAGTATCTAATTAGAAAATATAGCCTGGTTAAAGAAGAGGAGTTATATTATAAATATAAAAGCTTCAGATGGATAAAATGCATATAGCTACCAAAATGACACATTAAAAGAATAGTTATTCAGAGCAGCAGACAACAGAAATAACTAGAATACACATTTCGTAGCTAAATTACTGGAAATATTACATTTTTACAAACCTTGATTTCTGAGGTAAGTTTCAGTGACCTCAATGGAGTCACCATCATCATCATCATCATCATCTAGCGTCAGCCGGCGTTTTTTAGAGGGTTGAAAGGACTCTGGGACTGGGTATATTGAAGTGAGGAGTGAAGGCGGTCTGTTCCAGTGGACTGGTGTACCAACGCCAACACTCTCAGGACGCAGTCTTGTCTGAGTGGCTAATTAGAAAACATAGCCTGTTAAAGAAGATGATACCTAACAATAACTACAAAAGCTTTAGATGGCTAAAATTCCTACAGCTACCAAAATGACACATGAAAAGAACGGATATTCTGACCAACAGACCATAGAAATTACTAGAATACACACTTATTTGCTAAATTACCGGAAATTTACATTTTTCACCAACCTTTACTCCTGAAGTAAGTGTTCTTAATCTGGCACTGGGTGCCAACAGATTTCTTCTGTGGGGGGTCAGTCTGGCAACCTATGTTCCTGGTAATTGTACACTGCAAAAAAATAAACATACTATCCTAAGAACAAATTTGAATGTGTCGGGATGGTCTCTCATTTGATTGAAAAATCTAGCTAATGTCTAGGATTAACACTGAACCCTGTAAGCTAAACACTTTTCTTTTAGCAGGGACATACACAATCACATGAACTAAAATCTCTATTCTGTGATGTAAATATGTCAGCTTTAACCAAAAGGAGATCTACATTATGTATACCAAGGAGGTATCCCCGGCAGGAGAGCTCACAGGCAGGGAAAAAGTACAGACAATCAATGCACGTCTCTGCCAGCTTGCTTGTAAACGATCTATACATTTTAGGTAGGAAATAGGCCATGCAGTTGCTCAATCTTGATTAATTTCAAATCTACAACTACTAATTTAAATCTTGGGATCGAGAACCTAATGTACCAACACAATGAGCAATTGAAGTCGGTTTTGGATGATATTTTAATCGAGTTATGGCCATCTGAAGTGTTAAACAATGCGGTAACACTGCTGTAGTGCCCAATATGTGTGCAATGTAGGTTTTTTGGTTCAGAGAGAATAACACCTGGGTATTTCAGGAGAGACTACCCAAATAAAATATACTGGAGCACTCCACTGGTCTGCACATATTTTTCAGGGATGACTGACGAAAAAGAAGGGGGAAAAAGGCGTTTATTTTTTTGTAACTATTCTCATGCCAGACCCCGGAACAACGATTGTGTTTGGTTAGAATTGGAGCAACAGTGTGTCTGTGGCCCCTGGTGTGACTATTGTCACTTCGGATTGGAGCAATAGCATGCCTGTGGGGCCCCTGGGGGGCACATGTGATGATATTCTGATGGCAGACCTCTGAACAGTGTTTGTGCCAAGTTTGGTGTGGATCAGAGCAACGGTGCAATTTTAATATAGGATAGATACAAGATTTAGCGAACAGTGAAGGGTTTTTATTAGCACAAATTGGCGGGAGACGGTTGAATCACCCTGCACTCTAGTGGATGGAATGGTTGAACCTCAATATAATTAGACAAAGTACGCAGCCAACTTAAGACAAGTATGTGAGGAAATATGTGTGCATTATTTGGAAATTAGAACATAAGAGACATTATCCGACGATTAATAATCCATTCTGAGTATATATGGACTATTAACAGTTATCTGGATTGGTTCTAATTTGTAAGAAATAAAGTATTTGGGGTATTTATCCTATGGGGTTGTGAAAATGCCATGATTTTGAGAATGGTGGAAATTTAAAGACCCCATCACATGGCTAGCAATCATGCTATTTGCCCGTTTAGTGGCAGTATTTTGAGCCAGCCCACATCTCTGGTTGCTGGCTAAAAACATGAAAAGGACGAATTATTCCATATTTCATAACCACTGAAAGTACATTTAGCTACTGAAACATTAAATTACTTACTTTTATGTTAGGAGACTCGCCTACAGTATATAATGAAGGAATAGGGTTTTCTGACAGTAAAAGGCAGCTTGCCAGTCCTGCTGTGAACATTCCCTTATTGGTGAAACAGTCATCTATAAAATGCCTGTCACATAACCTAGAGTTATCAAAAATTATCCCTTCATCAAAATGAATAAACTCCAGCCATTTTCTTCTCAACCATGGTTTAGACTCCTTAGGAGGAAAGGGGAAAAGAGTGTTGGAGTTTCCACAACCAAAAACGCAGCGTCGAGGACCCATAACTGCTGGAAATCGTTTCCTCCTGTCACCTGTGTGGTTGACTCTGCAGCTGTCTGGAATGACAGAAATGAGTGTGTGACATAGAAATTCTATACAATTATTTAATTGGACCCAAAATTAGTATTTGACCCCTAGGTCATAAACCTTTTTTTTTTTTCGGGGAAAAAAAAAACTATTACATCTATTCTATTACAATTCTATTATTCTATCTATTACAGCTACCAAAAAATAATAATACTTATCATAGCACAAGTTCAGCACCGACATACATGATAAACAAACATTGTTTGTGATGTCATGGGGGGTCTTTAAGATGTATTTTCTCTGACAGCTTGGTACACAGCTGAAATATGTGCAAATTACTACTAGCTCTGAAATGTTCACATGGGCACATGTACATCCAAGGCTCTATGTGTAAAACGTTTTAAATCTAACACCTATTGATTAGCTGCAGCTTTTGTTGCTGCCATATTTTGATGCTCAGTAAAACAATGAAATTTCAATGGCTGTCCTGTTTCTAAATTCAGTTGAATTCCATTGTGTGTTTTTTGTTTTGTTGTTTTAGGGTTAGGGTGTTTCCGTAGGCTTTGGGTTGCATAGTGGTTCTATAAGTCAGTGCATTATTAGCCATGGATCAAGAAGACTGTCATAGGCCTAGATGTATTTTATCGATTTTGACATTTGCAGATACGAAAGAAAGTAAGTCAGACTTGATAAAATGGTAACCGGAAAACTCGGTTCTTATATTCTTGTATTTGTTTTACTGAGGCCAGTGCATTATATTTAGTAAATGGTTTCAGAGTTACGACGTGTGAATGCGTAAAGAAAGCTATAATAAAAAGAATATGTAGCTACTTTTGAATACTTATACATTTATACTCCTCCAGACAGCAGGCCTACTATTCAAGTCAAATAAAAAAAACTTCTGTTATGTTACCTGGCTGCAGTCTTCACATAGTGCTGAATGGCAAAAGAAACACGTGCACATTGTTTTTAAATACTAACTGACCTCTCTCTTGGTGTCCAGTCCAGCTGTGTGCCCCGCAGACAGACACAAAGGTTAACACTCACGGGGACGTTGCTACAGTAGATAGTATGGCTTCAGCGATACATTTGCTTTGCCGTTTACATTTTTATATAACTCTCATGGTTTGCTGTCTGGAGTAAGTTAGCCTGGGCATCGTTCCTTTTCGGGTATATGATCCGGTCGGGAAAAAAAGAGAAAAGCGACCGGATCGCGACAAACCGGAAAGACGTCTCACCCCAAAATAGGTCCGTCCTATAAAATCCTTGATACGGCGTAGTTTAGCTTATTTTTTAAATATAAATGTGAGTGTACTTTCCGGAGACTATTTAGCGTCTGTATTATCCATATTATCACACGGGGAAATTCTATTCCATTTAAATAGGGATTGGGGAACCAAAACAAAGCGGCACCGCAAAACCGGATCGCGACAATCCGGAAAGAGGATTCTTTTTTCTTTTTTCTTTTTCAGTAGGCGTGGCCTAGACCGGATCATATGGGCCTTCAGTAACGAATACCAGGCTTTCCTCCGAGGTGGAAAGACTGGTGATGCGAGGTTAGGAGTAAGTACGGAAACGATATTCTTCTTTTTGGTGCTTTAATATAGCAGTTGGCATCATCTTTTGCATTATACCGCCACCTTCTGTTCAGATTGGAGCACTTACTTAACATCTGTCCCACAAGCAGTGGTGTTACGTAACTTAAGTACATTAACTCGAGTACTGTACTTACAATTTTGAGTTTTTTTTTTTTTTTAAACTTACTGGAGTATTTCCATTTTTCAGTACTTTTACTTCTACTCCACTAGCCTACATCTCAGAGGCAATTATTGTACTTTTACTCCACTACAATTATTTGAAAACGTAACGTTAACGTTACTTCGTACATTTTGATTATTATTACAAAACATTACCCACTTTAGCCCTATATATATTTAGTCCGTTTGAAAATAGCCAATCTGCGAGCTCGCAATGCGTTGGGGCGTCCACAATATACATGCCAAATGTGAAGTCGATTTGTTATCATGAAAAGCAGATACACACAAGCAAATGTAGACTGACAGACATTAGTTTGTTGTGAAAGAGTCGAAATAAAAAATATCATCCATCTATAAATTCAACAAATCATTTCAACCACAGTCATCATAGAGGAACGGCAATACGTTTTTTTTTTTTTTTCACCAGTGATCACTCTCTCAACCCTTCTAATTTCAATGGTTCAGAATCTGTTTTATTGTCACATCGCAGGTTTACAGGTGTTCGTTGGTTGTAGGAAAGAAATAAATAAGAAAGAAATGAAGAAAGGGGAGGCAGGGAGTTGAAAAGCAAGGAGAAAAACTGAAAAAGAAACATGTTAAACATGTCCAATAAGGTCCGTTATTTGGTCCAGAATTCCTTTACGGTTTACACAGTATGCAAGGTAGGTAGGTATAGAGATAACAGTGAAACCAATCAAAATAGACTTTCTTGAATATCCTGAAGATTAACTATCCATTTTGGGACCCCCTTAAACCTCTCAAACCAGCTCAGTGGCATTGTGGTTAGAGTGTACGCCCTGAGATTGGGAGGTCGGGGTTTGATTCCCTGGACACCCTGCTTGGCACACAGCATCAAGGATTGGATTGTGGGAAGTCCCTACGACATGCTAGCGTCATGCCCAGGGGGTGTACTTTACATCAAGCCGCCTCATGCTATAGAAACAGGAGATAGGCTCCTGCCCTATAGGCCACGCAGGGCTTACCTCTCAAGTACCCCTGGAGGTCCCCGGACATCATGTTATATATACAAAAAAAAAGATTAACAGGACATCTTTCTCTGTCCTTCTTTATAGGATTGGGCCCCACCCTTTTTGGGTCTCCATCCCGCTGGGTCAAAATCAGTCACTGTCATGCTCTTGCTCCTCACCTGTTGTCCTGACCTGTCGGTCTCTTTAATTGGTCCGCATCATCCGAGGTGATCACCGCATTTCTATTTGGCCTTCCCCTACGTCTGCCTGAGGCCCTATAATAGTTTTTTTTTTCTCTTCCTTCTCCTCCTCCTCCTCATCAGGGTTACACATTACATTTGCTTCCAAAACGGTCGATTAGTCCTTGGCGCAGTGCCAGTGCTGGCTTGTTGTCCTCAGCTTCAATAGGTGGATCAAGTGGCATGTCGATGGGTGGGGGCATTGCGTCTGGAAGGGGTACACCATGCCGATTCGCAATGTTATGTAGAACACAGCAGGCCATGGTTATCTTGCATACCTGTTATAGTAAATGGGAGCAAATTAATAGACTGCACAAAACATGTACTGTTATAGCATATGCCTACTGTTTTCAGGTCTTCGTCTATAATGTGGAGGTTATATACTAATATACATTTGTATTTCATACCTTATCGGGTTTATAAAGGAGCTTTCCTCCTGCCAGGTCCAGGCACAGCCAGCGGCCTTTCAGCACCCCGATAGTGCGCTCTACAATTGCGTGTGTGCGGACAAGGCTGTCATTATAGGCCCGCTCCTGTTGGGTCCGGGGCGTGTTCAGGGGTGTCATCAGCCAGGTACTTAAGGCATAGCCTTTATCACCTATGGTAGAGATAGGCTAATAGTTAGCCATACGATCCTGTGAATTGAATTTCCATGTAGCCAAGTGAGGGGGAAAAGGCACCAAATAAGCAATTGGCAAAACACTCACCAATGAGCCATGCGTCTCCAGCAGCCTCCTGTGCAAGACGCATGCCCACACTGCTATTTTGTAGGATGAACGAGTCGTGGCTGTCGCCTCCCCAACGGGAAACTGCATTAATTATGTTCATGTCTGCATCACAAATGATTTGCACATTGATTGAATGATACCCTTTGCGGTTTAAATATGGAGACGGTTGGGGAGATGGCGCTATGATGCGCACATGCGTACAATCTATTGCTCCGATTGTGTTAGGAAAGCCAGCTATGTGAAAAAAGTTCTGCTTTATTTCTTGCTGTTGTTCAGCAGTATGTGGAAATTGTATATATTGTGGTGCCAGGCGGATGATGCCATCCAGCACCTTTGGAAGCGTGCGGCTGATGGATGCCTGGGATATGTTGGACTTGTCAGCTACCGCCCTCTGGAACGTCCCGGTGGCGAGGAAACCCAAACTACACAAAACCTGGATGTGTGCGGGGATGGGATGAGACCTGTAATAATAATGATAATAGGCTTCAATTTTATATGCAACGCACTTTACATTTGAAACAAATCTCAAACTGCTGCACAGCATAAATAGGCCAAAAGAATCCAATTGAAAACATAGAAATGAAATTCAAAACATGTTTAATTTGAACCTGTTTGTTTGTCTGGTCAGCTGTGGCTCCAGTGCAATGCAGAGCTCGACCAGACTGTGCCTCGGTAAACGGAATTGGCACTGTAGCCATTCGTCGCTTTCCTCAAACATATTCTCACGGTCCCTGAAGACGCGCTCTCTTCTCATGGCTCGGTTGGCAGAATGATCTAACAACAGTAATTATGCCATAAGGTTTGAACAAACTGGTCATGATTAGCGGCTATTTGTTTTTATTTTCATTCATTTTCATTTTATATTTTACAAATGTTGGCCATTGAACATCCTTTTTGTAATTAGTGCAGTTTACAAACTAATTCACACCACTGGAATTGATTTAGCATGGACCTAATGACATATTCACAAGCTTTGGTCGCATAAGTCATGCCTCCGAGCAGACGAGACAAAGAGCGGCCCTCCCACAAAAATAGATTGATGAATCAGACACCTACTTTGTTCAGCCTCCTCAGCATCAACAGCACTGCTTTCCATTTCATTCGTCTCATCTTTTTCTGCTTCAGACTCATTCCTACTGGTCTTCTCCATTTGAACTTTCATCCCTGGGTCAGGGACTTGTCCATGATAACGCTGGATGTGACTCTTCAGGCGAACATTGCGATTAAAGGACTTGTCACAGTGCTGACATTGATGGGGTTTCTCTCCTGTGTGGACACGCATGTGAGATTTGAGTTGGCTTGACTGGGTGAATGAGCGCTGGCACACCTCACATATAAACTGCTTTGCTTTTGTGTGCACAACTACATGCGTCTGCATTTTATGGTTATCTGAAAACTCCATGTTGCATACGACACATATTGTGGGGCCTCTGTGACTCAGCAGGTGGTCACGGCGCTCCCGCATCTTGGCAAACACCTCTGGACAGTCAGGACATTGATAGGGCTTCTCTGCAGTTTGATGCCTCTGCTCGTGTGTAAGTTTGTCATGCCTCGTTCTGAAGGTTGAGAAGCAGTAATTGCACACATGCTCGTAGCCATCCTCGTGGATCTTGTTGTGAGATTTTAGCCTAAACTCATATAAATATCTCTTGCCACACACAACACAAGAATAGGGCTTTTTGTACTCACATGTGTGAGCCTTCTGATTCTGACTGTGGAAAAACGTTCCGCATTCAGGACAGAGCTGGCGGAGATTCTCATGTTTCTCAATGGTATCTGACTCACTGTTGCTATCTGGGGGGTCCCAATCGCTGTCTGAATTGTGATCTCCACCGTCCACCTCGCCATTTTGTCCTTCATCTGGAAGCTCGTCGTCTATATTGTGGTGCTCCAGTGGGTCCCAATCACTGTCTGAATTATGTTCTTCCTCATCCACCTCACCAGACCCTTCATTCGAGGAATCAACCTCACTAGACCCTTCATTCGAGGAATCATTTTCATCACTAAAACCAATAATTTCAGTAAAGGCAGCAGCAGCAGAACTCTCTGGACCATTGGTGCAGCTGCGAGGGTAATCCGAGGGCACTGCCTGTAAAAGATAGATGAAGAATTTTAAATGACCAGTAATTTCTGCAGATGAAACTTTTCATTTTTAATGGTAGAATTACCAATGGGTGGTATGAGCCAAATGCTGTAGGTTTACTATTGGCAGGGCAAAACTTTAGGGGCTGCATGCCACTCTGGTGGGTAAATATTGGTAAGTGCCAAACATAGGCGTTAATATTGCTGTATCCATTATCAAATGTCTTGTGGTTTAAAATCAAAGGACCGTCTTTCACTTTACCAGCCTCTTCCTGCCTTGCTTTTGTGCACTGACCAAATCATTCATATTATTAAAGACTGCATATATCACTTCATACATGTTTACATGTATTCATTGCTGTTGTGGGTAGAGGGGATATCTTGTGTCATATGATGTCAACATCTCAATGATATTGGGTATACTGTATGCATATTACTACTATGGACATAACATGCTGTAAGGCTTGGAAACGGTGGCACTCAGACTGACGAAAAGACATGAGACCAAAGAGGACGTCTCTGGATGCTGTGAGAGAGGACATGCAGGTGGCTGGAGTGACCGAGGAAGACACAGACTGTGGCGACCCCTGAGGGGAATTAGCCAAATTAATAAGGAGGAAATTCTACAAGCTCACAGCGTTTTGCAGTGTTACGCATTGTGAGCTTGTACAGTAGATCTATTTTTGGTGTGCGACTAGTCACACTAGTTAAATACCTTCTCTGTTTGCCGACTCCTCCAGTTTCTGTTGAAGTGGCATTGGGGACACAGCTGATAAACGGTCAGGAAGGTCCCTCTTGTTGTCGTCTGGACTTTGCACATGGAGCAGCACAGTGGACACTCTTCAAACAGCTGGAGTAGACAGTCTTCATCCACAATGTATTTAGGGACATCATTTATGGAGGGTGAGGCTTGTCTGCTCAGGAGAGAAAAAGGGAAAAGGGCGACACAAAACACTAAACAATTGATGTCAACAACATCAGAAGTGGCTGTTAAGGTAGCTGCATACTCCACCAGAACGGAACTGACGTCTGCAAATGGCAATTCATACTGCCACAGACGGCTAGTCACAACATCTCAGCGGCGCAGAACACCCGAAAACAGTTGATAGACAACCCACCCGAAGTCATATTGTAGTCTGCAGCCAGCCGAACCACACACATTTCACCTGTTCTGGTATAGTATGCATTAGACTTTAGACTATACTTGTACTATTATCCTATAATACTAGTGCTAATTAAATGGCCATTATCATTATCAATTTGCTTTGGAGATGACTTACGATAGTGTTGATTCTGTCAAGACAGAGTGAGCAGGGATGAAATCAATGGAGTCTCCAACATCTCCATCATCAAGTAGTCTCAGCCGTATAACTTTAGAGGATTGACAGGGCTTCAGGATCGTTGAGCTGATTGGGCTTTTCCAGTGGATTGAGGTCTGAGAACCTAATTGGAAAAAAATATTACTTTAAACCTGGCGTACCTAATTTGGGCATTCATTTCTTTTCACAATTTTGTATTTCTTTTTGGACTACTATCCAATCTACAAGCTCACATCGCATCGTGACACGTTGTGAACTTACAGATTGGCTATTTTCTGTGCGACACCATCATATGACGAAGTATAAAACAGGGCCAACGTGATTAAAGAAAACTTGATGGGTCATGACAAACTATAGAAAGCTTTAGATGGCTAAAAGACATGCCATTATAACACGTGAAAATTATGACTTTACTAGAAACATTACATTTGACAAACCTTGACTTCGATACACTCGGGTGTTCTTGGAGAACTGGGTGCCAAAAAAAATCTTCATTTGGGGTTCTGTCTTGATGATCAGCTGGGTGCCAAGTCTGTCAACAGATTTCTGGCGGTCAGTCTGGCAACCTATGCACAAATAGAAGTCATGGGTTGGAACACTGAATAGGCTACCTTTCATGCTTTTAAGTGTCATAATTGTTTTTAACTTGCAGGTTAAAACCTACAATTCATTTTTAATTTGCAAAAAAAAACCCTACTCTTCATAAATATGTAGTAAACATTGTTGGCATTTAATTACATTTCCCCCCCCCCCCCCCCCCCCAACATGACGCATGGAAATTCCTTTTCACCTTAGAAAAAAGCAGGAGTAAGGGCTTATTATATTGGTAAGTTAAAGATATGACATTTAGCCTACGCTTAGTTTTGTTACCCTCTCAGCCAGCCCGCTGCTATCCGACGGTCACTATCGACGCTAGGGATGTCACGATTATGACATTTTACTTGATGTTTAATAGTCACACAAATAATTGAGACTAACGAACGATTTAATTGTGTTTTTGGAACATTGGAACATTATGAATAACAAATTAAATTTCTGTTTGCCCTTTAGGCTTTGTAATATAAAAATTGCACAGGGCAGATATGAAAAATAACTTGAACATACAAATACATTACTGACATATTTAATAATTTTATACTCTCCAAAAAATGTAGAAGATAATATTTTTTATAAATAATAATAAGAAATAGCGGAAATAGCTGATTTACAAGCTTACAGATCTTCTATTTCTGCTTTTTTCTAATTTTGAGGATTATGCTTAATTGCCAATATCTCAAAACCTCCCTACACCTTTCGACCCGATGCGACAGCGAACACACCACCCATTCAAAAGCAGATTTTCGGCTACAGACGCTTTCCAACACTTACCGCCGCCGACATCAGTTTGGTGGGGGGACACCTGAAGAGAGGGTTCAGACGACTGAACAGTAACTTCCTCCTCCTCCTTCATAGGCTCATCTGCTACATCGGGAGTCGCACAGTCGCTTTGAGGTGTCTGTTGTAAAAAAAAGAAAAGAAAATAGCATGTAAACATTCAATGTTCAAGGTGTTTATCGTCACTTGTGGTTCCCAAAGTGGGGTCCAGCCAGGGACCCTCAGGGGTCTTTGAGGGGGTTCCAGGAGGTCCCCTGGCCATCAAAATGAGAAACAGTTTTATTTCACTATTATTTGACCTGCTATAAGCTAACCCAATGGGAGAATGTATAGGAATGACCATAGGCTCCACTCTATCCACTGTTATCTCCCCACAGTAATATTATAGAGTTGTAGAATTATGTACTAAATCAAATATAGCAAAATGTCCGCCCATCCCACTAGAATGAGTAAGAAATGCCACTTGACATTTTTCAAATCAGCCTCATGGTGGCGCTATAACAGGCCAATTCGCGCTTTTACCTATAACTGCACCGATCAGTGTGAAACTTTGCACGCACACTCTAGAGGCCAAGGAAAAACCTCTGCCCTGCATATTACACATCTGTCTTTTATAGCACCACCAGGCGGCCGATTTCTGTAAAACACATTTTTGGAGATTACTTTTTTTACTCATATTTCATCCAAATGTCACACAAATCGTACACATGATCTCTATAGTCATGTGATCAAGACGGATCCGTTTGATTTTTCATATTCCCTAAGATTGACATCTTAAGTTTGCAGGAGTGGCCCGTTTTGAACAAAATGCCTCAAAGCATGAACACAGCGTCCGATTGCAGTGAAACTTTGCACGCACATTCGCACTATGTTGAGGAACAAATGCCACCCTTTTAGCACCTGACCGTAGCTATGTTCCATAGCCTGTCAGGAGTTCTAAGGGGAACGAGAGAGAACTCCTGACATGCTATGGAACAGAGCTAGCTGTAGTATACAACCCTCGTAGACGTATTTATGATTCTGACGTTTTCAGATTGAACACAGAGCTAACCTGACCTGGCGGAGACCTGTGCTCCGAGGAGCACCTTAGTTTCTCTCTTCTTCTTTTTTTTTAATCAAATGGGTTCCAATCACAGATTGCACTTACCTGAGACAGAGTCAGACCAAGTTTATGAACGGCTGCAGAGGATCTTGTACGTCCAGTAGAGGCTTGACTCTGACCAGGTGACTGGATAAAAGGCACAGCATTTGGTGAAAGCCTCACAGACGCCAGAGCTCTGAATCCCAGCCTGTGCTCCATCAGATCCCCGGGCATGTAGTCCTCATCTCTGAAGTGGGCTCCACAGATCACAGAGTGTTTGTCTTGCACCGACGACGCGGTGAAACGAGCCCTTTTCACCTGGACAAACCTCACCCACGACCTGAAAGCTTTACTGCCTTTCTTTGGAAACGCGTGTACTTTGTGCCCAGCAAGGCTGGAATTGGTACAGCCAGCACAAACACAGGTCTTAACCATGTTTTAAACTTACACGACGAGAAGTTAACGTTGTTGTTGTTCTAGACTTCCTGTGTTGTGTTGCCAGATTGTTCTAGAGAAATAAGCAACAAGCTATGAAAACAATCCCAAAATAAGCTATTTTCAGAGGAGAATCTTGAAAAAAAATAAGTGAAAATGTAGGAATATGTATCAGAATGTTGGGTCTACAAATACATATTAATTTGGGGGTCCTTGACATGAAAATGTTTAAGAACCACTGGTTTAAACAAAATGATAGGAATCAAGCCCAAAATAAGCAACTACACTTTAGAAACAAGCCCCAAAAAAACGCTATCAATATAATGTTTACAAGCAACTTTACTGAAATTTTAAGCCCAAAGTCACTTATAATATAAGCTGACATGGCAACACAGCTGCACACACGCTGTAGACAAGTCAACGAGTGAAACCCGGATATAGTGACAAGAGGACCGACTACTGCTCCTGCTTGCTTGAGCAGGTCAGAGCGCCCTCTGCTGGCCCATAACTCTATGATGCTACCCAGCTAGTAAAATCCATAGTTAAAAATAAGGTAAAATCACATGTCGAGAGTTGTGTTCCAAAAGAATACATCCGCTGGGAATCTATCCACTGTTTAACTCAACACATTGAATGTTGTGATTGAGTGTTCATGATTTGTGAGATATTTTATTTTCACGCACACACACACACACACATCAAAAGGTCAGTCACACTCAGGGATTTAGGAAATGTATAGATACTTTTATTTCAATCTCTTCTTCCAGAACAAACAAATCATTTCAACCTCACCGTCATCAGGAACAGCAAGGACACCCAATTTGACATGCATTGGGTCATGGATCCCTGCTTGATAGGTTTCATATTTCTGGGACCCCAATTTACAAGAAAATTGTGTAATAACAGGATTCTGCCGCCATTTGACATTATTCCTGTTTAATTAGCTTTTTGATTATACAGTAAATCTATATACTGTAACTGTCTGATATGGAATTTGCCAGGACACAGGGACATCAAAAAGCCAGTCACAACCAAGGTCAACACACTCTATTCAAAACATGTCAAAGTAGATCCTGTCAAATAGTTTAACGTGCTCTCCCTGACATTTTATTTTATACTCTTCATTTGAATCTCCTCTGTAAGAGCAACAAAATCATTTTAATCAGTCAGCACCAGCAAAAAAATATTTACACCAGTGATTCCCTTTCTAATTTAAAAGGAACTGTTATCTCTATACTTAACTAGGTATAAAGATAATAGTGAAACTGATCAAAATAGCCATTCTTTTATGTTCTCTACTTGTATGTACTTGTACTAATGGTGAGCACTGGGGGTCTCCAGACCCCAAGTTTGAGAACAACTGATTTACAGGACAGCCTTTTTTTCTTGGTTCTCACTTCACTGGTTCAAAATCTAAGTCACTGTTATGCTCTTGCTCCTCGTCTGTTGAGTTTCCCTGGCCTTTCTCATACTCATCACTGATACATAACGGTCTCTCCAATTGGTTCGCGTCATCCAAGGTGATCAATGTATTTTTCTTAGGCCTTCCTCTAGGTCTGCCTGTGGATAACGGTCTCTTCAATTGGTTCGTGTCATCTAAGGTGATCAATGTATTTTTCTTAGGCCTTCCTCTAGGTCTGCCAGTGGACGTATATTTGTATCTCTTTCTTCTTTTTTTCACCTTCTGTAACTCCTCATCATCGGGCTTGTACAATGTGTCACTTTGCTCAGCCTCATCAGCATCAACACCACTGCTTTCCATTTCATCCGTTTTAGCCCCCTCCCCATCAACAGCACTGCTCTCCATTTCATCCGTTTTAGCCCCCTCAGCATCAACAGCACTGCTCTCCATTTCATTTCTTTCATCTTTTTCTACCTCAGACACATTCGTACTTGTCTTCTCTATCTGAATGTTCTCCCCTGGATCAGGGACTTGTCCATGATAACGCTGGATGTGACTCTTCAGGCTAACATTGTGATTAAAGGACTTGTCACAGTGCCGACACTGATAGGGTTTCTCTCCTGTGTGGACACGCATGTGGGATTTGAGGTGGCTTGACTGGGTGAATGAGCGCTGGCACACCTCACATACAAACGGCTTTGCATTTGTGTGCACAACCATATGCCTGTCCAGTGCATTTGGATTGAAAAACTCCATGCTGCATATGTGACAAATGTGTCTTTTGGGGCCTCTGTGACTCAGCAGGTGTACACGGCGCTCTTCGATCTTGGCAAACACCCGTGGACAGTCAGGACATTGATAGGGCTTCTTTCTAGGGGGATGCCTCTGCTCGTGTGCAAGTTTGTCTGGCCTCGTTCTGAAGGTTGAGCAGCAGTACTTACACACATGCTTGTAGCCATCCTCGTGGGTCTTGCTGTGAGCTTTTAGATTATACTCACATAAATATCTCTTGCCGCACACATTACAAGAATAGGGCTTTTTGTTCTCACATGTGTGAGTCTTCTGATTGTAGAAATATTTTCCGCATTCAGGACACAGTTGGCGAAAACACGCATCATATCTGCCATCTGCATCAGACTCACTGCCTGCAAGCTCGCCGTCTCCATTGTGGTGCTCCACGGGATCCCAATCACTGTCTGAATTGCGATCTCCAGCATCCACCTCGCTACTTTGTCCTTCATCCGAGGAGTCATTTTCATCACTAAAACCAATAATTGCAGTAATTGCAGCAGAACTCTCTGGATCACTGGTGCAGCTGCGAATGTCACCCGAGGGCACTGCCTGTAAAAGATAGAGAAGAGATGAGCGGTAATGTCTGCAGTTTGAATGATTTTCTTTGTTCTTTGGTTAGCTTGGTAGTGTAGTTTGTATTTAAGGAAGTTTGGCAGATGTTTTTTAATGGTAGAATGTAATTTGGGTAGAATGAATGGTATTTCATGGAATTAAATGGTAGAATTAAATGGAATTTAATGGTAGAATATATATCTTTTTTTAAATGGTAAAATAATAAATGGATGATATGAGTCAATAATTACCAAATGCTGTAGATTTTCTATTGGCAGGGAAAACTTTAGGGGCTGCATGCCACCCTGGTGGGTAGATAGTGGTAGTTGCCAAACATAGTCAATAATATTGTTGTATATATATATATATTTAATTTATCTATCCACCGCTGTCTGTGTCATTCTCTCCAATGAAAATGTGTTGTGATTTAACGTTAAATCCGTAACTTGTGATCGAGCCGGTGCAGACTGGAAATGGTGTCAAACAAAGCTTCCTTTTTTTTACCCCCAATTTAGTAATTATGCCAATTAATTCCTCCCCACACACATTTGTGTGTTGTCACCTGCTGTTGTATCCTACTGACTCACCTACCAGTGAGGAGAACGTCGTAGAGCTTCCGTCCTACTCCACCCACCCAACACTCCCTGCTGACAAGTGCTGCCCCAGCCGGTAGGAGTATGTGGCTACGTGCAGAGACAAATATCACCCTCCCCGCCCAGCTTCCCCCCCATGAATACGGGCAAATTGGGTTCGTATTAATATAGACACTCAACAAAGCCGGATGAACTGAAGTGGATTCGAACCCTCAGCCTCTGTGGTGGTGGGCAGGCACTTTACCACTGAGCCAACCGAGAGCCTCAAAATCTATTCATCATAAAATATTATTGTTATGTGTTAATGTGTCCAAAGTGGCCACTGATACCCGAAACTACATAGTGCGACTTTAAATACCTTCTCTGTTTGCCGACTCCTCCAGTTTCTGTTGAAGTTGCATTGGGGGCATAGTTGATAAACAGTCAGGACGGTCTCTCTTGTCATCTTCTGGACTTTACACATGGAGCTGCACACTGGACACTCTTCAAACAGTTGGAGGAGACAGTCGTCATCCACAACATATTCAGGGACATCATTTATGGAGGGTGAGGCTTGTCTGCTCAATGGATAGGTGAAAAATGGGGGGGGGGGGGGGGGAGGAAAAGGTGACATTAAACAAATGTCATCAATGCCAGAAGTGACAGTGACAGTCCAGTAACAGTGTTACTACTATATAATAGTTCTATTCAAATATCCATTACTATTATACTTTGGAGCCGACTTACGATAGTGTGGACTCTGTCAAGACAGATTCACCATCATCTAGTGTCAGCCGTCGTCTTTTAGAGGGTTGAAAGGGCTTCCGGAATGTTGAGTTCTGGATTGGAGGTGGTCTTTTCCATTGGAATGGTGTACCAATGCCAACACTCACAGAGAGCACACTTATCTGAGTACCTAATCAGAAAACATTGCCTTTTTAACCACTTTCAACCTGGCTTACCTATTAAAACTTCAAAAACGTTCAAAGAACGTAAACAACAGCCAATCTACAAGCACACATTGCAATGCGTTGTGAGCTTTTAGATTGGTTATTTTCACACTAAACGGTTGTATTTTGTAACGGGGCATAAAGGGATATTTTGCTTTGAAACACTTCTGGGGTCATTTTAACCTTTGCTCTGGCTGTACCACACTCAGATTTTAAGTTGCTTGATTCAATATTTAGATATTCAATATTCATTTGACCAGACACGCCCCTCCTATATCAGAAGACGTGTAAAAAACAACATTCTTACTATATGAAATGTCAACGCAAAGCTATATAATGCATCAGAGAGAATAATACCTGGGCACTTCAGGAGAGACTACCCAAATACAATACTGGAGCACTCGACTGGTCTGGAGTCCAGGAGTCCTGTTTGACTCTGAGGAAGACGCAAGTCGAAACGTCAGTCCCCCCTGCAAAATAATAAATACGTGCAGACCAGTCGAGTGCTCCAGAATTTAATTTGGGTAGTCTCCCCTGAACTGCCCAGGTATTATTCTATCCGATTCAAGTTGTCTCTGTTGAGCACCGACAAGCCCTTCTAACTTCAACTGGCTGAAGCACGCTGGACTTTGTACCTCAGTATACACGGTATATTTGACCAAATTTGTCTATAAAAGAACTGACCAATTTCTCAGTTAGTAGATTGTTTTTTGTAATAAATATGACATGTTTAAGATCAGCAAATACTTAAGAAAGGTTCAATTTAAAGTGTTTTCTCTGAGAAAAAACGTTTTTATTTTTCATTTCCTTCTATAAAGATTAAAATGTACCCGCAATTCTATAACGACCCATATACATTAGGAGGAGGGGGCGTGTCTGTTCCAATGAATATCTAAATATTGAATGAAGCAACTTAAAAACTGTCTGGGATGCACACAAAAGCCCAGGTAGATGTTAAATCAAATGACCCTAGAAGTGTTTTAAAGTTGAATAACCTTTTAAGCGGTTAAATAACACTTGACAAGTCATCATTAACAACTTATACAGATTTGGAAAGCTGTGTGTATCATATATTATGTATTCCATGTGACAAACCTTGGCTTTTGGTGAGTCTCCTGGTCCAGGAGACTTGGGTGCCAAAAGATCTCTTCAGTTGGGGGTCAGCTCTGACGATCTTGTACTGGGTGCCAACAGATTTCTTCAGTCGGAGGTCAGTCTGGCATCCTATCAGTCGGAAGTCGGTCTGGCAACCTATGTCCCTGGAAAGTTTGAACTGCGAAAGAAAATCCTAGGAACAATTTGGAACATGTCAGGGAAGAATATGTTACCTTCTTCTATCATTTGATTGTACAATCCAGAAATGAACACTGAACCCTGCAAGCTGAACACATTTGTTCCTAGCAGGGACAACACAAATTAACTATGATCTCTATTCAATTAAGTAAATGTGTCAGATTTAGCCAAAAGACAATCTGCATAATGTAACTTGCAGTAAATTTGATGGTGGTCTGGTGTCATTTAAGTAATAAACACTATAAGAGTATGTTCATTCGAACTTTATTGTCAGATTAGAAAAACATACACGGTTGTGTTGTATTTTATCAGAAGTGAAAATTAATATAATTAAGTAGCTGGCTGTACTTAATTGAGTAGGTTGATGTGTCTCTAGCAGCGTGCTTTAGGAGAGTATTCTAAGTGAGGTTAGATCATTATAAGTAATAAGAGAGTTCAGGTGGGAAACGGTTAGCAGAACTGGTACTCTGCACCAGTGAGTACAGGCCGAATTCATATCAGCGGGTACCCTCGTTTTGTTGTCGTTTCTTTCATATAAGGATGTAGTAAGCTGGCTTCCTGCACAAATAAGCAGCAGAAGCATTATAAAATGCAGACTTTATCAGCTCAACAGCTGCTAGCATAGCACAAGGTCAGTAATGCTTATAAGGTGTTACCCATTTTGAATAACCACTGATAGTTAACAAATGTGGGTGTCTGCGTCATTGTTTTCAAAAGGTATCTGTCCAATTCCAGAGTTTTCAAAACAAAACAGGGTTAGCAGTGTTTTCAAAACTCTATTTTAGGGGGTCAAAAGTGCCTTTTTAGTGCGGATGTTAAGGTGTAAAGGTAGGGAACGGTATGCATTTTCAAAAACAAAAACATCCTAGTGTTTGTAGACTAAGTCCATCTGTGAATGTATTCGCCTCCGCCTGATTGATTTTTATCAATCAGGCCCCATGTGACATTTGTGAAAATAACGCCATGATTTTGAGAGACCAATGGTTGAAACATAAAGCATACATCTGACTGCTTGTGCTTGAGCGTATGCAAATAACCGTTCCATAAAACAACTTTATCTACATCGTATTGTCTGCTGTTTTCATTTGGTCCGATTAGTAATGCACACAACAAACATTTCAGTGATACGGTACTTACAGCGTGTGCTCTTGACTCCTCGGCAGCGGTCCTCAGAAGCTTGCGGTTCCTAGATGGAACAGCCTCGTCGTTCCGCACCAGCCTAGCCAAAACTCCAGATTTGTCCTGGGCTTTATCGCCGACAGAGTCCTCTGTGGTGGGAATAAACAGACCGGGTTGTTATTAGCCCCCCAAAAAGTAACTAGCCAAGTTAAGGTAGTTATGCGTTGTTCCACTGAACTTATCATGCATTATGACCAGCACTTATAATACGTTATAAGTTGTCATACATGGTTATAAACATTTATAACAAGTGTTGTAAGCGCATTATAATGCATTATAGATGCGATTATAATGCATTATGTACCCAACCTTTAAGTAAAGTGTTACCAATTCATATTATGCATGTGTACTTTGTACAAAAGCACTGCCACAAACACAACCTTTTGTGTGTTTACCATGATTCATATATAATTAATCATCCATTCCAAGGGCAAGTCACAACTCTGGCAAACTCACTAAGCTTGACTTGTAAACCACTGGTTCTCAAAGTGGGGTCTGTGTGGAGTGGGGACAATCAGGGGTCCTTGATGGGGTACCAAAGGGGTCCCCAGGAAAATGAGGAGCAGGTTTAAACGCGCAAGCCCCATTTAATTTTTTTGTTGTTGGAAAATAGCAGATCCACAAGCTCACAACACGTTGCATTGTGATAAGTTGCGAGCTTGAGGATCTGCAAACATTCTCTAACAAAGTCTTTGCAAATGAGGCTCCTAATATAAACCCCTGGAATCGCTTCAAATATGGAACATGGACTACAGTAAAATACCTGTTCCAAGTTTCACTCAGTTTGTCCAGGAGGCCTGTTGTCTACATGTGCATGCATTGTGATGATGCATTGTGATGTTGTCAACGACAGTGAAAATGTCGAGATTGCAACTGCAATCCAAACTCAAACAGGTTTGAGCCTGAAGTTCAGGGACCTGGAGCGGTAGCCCCTCTTCCTACCAGGCATTGGCACGAGTGGGAAACCTTAAATGGTAAAAACAACTGACTGGATCAAGATCGTAAATGCGTTTCTTAGCACAAGTTTAATGAGTGGCTGTAAAATCAATGGTAAAACAATATTTCTGTTGTAGGGCTGGTGCACCTGTAACAACTGCTGACATGCCCATGAAAATGTTGTGTCTGCTGTTGTGTGTACCAACAGACTATGTGTGAGTCTGCCCAACCTTGGTGACAAAATTCTGGTATTGGAAGCAAGAGTGTTGACTCACCAACATCAGAGTCCAATACGGAGGATGAAGAAGAGTCATCAGAGTCAGACGAAGAAGAAGAGTCCTCTCCTGTGATAGTGTCTGTCAGGCACTATTAAAAAACGCAGAACTTACAACCATTACCAACATGCAAAGGTACAAAATAATAACACTTTAACAGAGTTGCTTTTTGAATGTGGTGACACCGCAGTCTAACAATCATTTTGTTTCTTTTAAAGCGTGCCCTTCAAATGTGGGCGGTTCGCTATTTATTTATAGTTCGCGGGGGCTGCCTCTCCATTCCGCCAGGCAGTAAATTCGCGTCACATGGCGCTCCTCAGAGCGGACACAGGCAGCTTTCGCTGGCAGGCAAATACTTTGATGATGAACGCTCACCTGGTTGACCTCGATCACTGCAGGGGCTTGCGCTTGCTGCAGAACACCTGAGTCTGGAGTACCAGAGCTGACATGGACTGTCGGAACGGCATCGTTTTTCAGTCTCAGCCTCGGGGACAAACCAGCTTTCCACTGGTGGTAGTCGGTCGGCAGAAAGTGGATCCCACATATATTGGACTCGCCCGGAATTCCATGAACCCAGTCCGCTCTCTTGATCCGCGCAAAGAGGTCCCACTTACGGGCAAGCTTCTCATTATTCGGCCAAAAGTGCAAAGTAACTCCATCATAGTTGGAGTTACTGCACCCTCCAATAACACACCGCCTTTGCTGTTGAACACCTGTGTCTGTGGCACCAGAGCTGACATTGACCGTTGGCACGGCATCGTTGTTCAGTCTCAGCCTCGAGATCATCCCAGCTTTCCACTGGCCGTAGTTGTCGTAGTCGGTCGGCAGAAAGTGGCTCCCGCATATAATGGACACTCCCGGGATTCCATTTCCCCAATCTGCTCGCTTGATCCGTGCAAAGAGGTCCCACTTACGACCAAGCGTCTCATTTTTGGGCCAACAGTGCAAAGTAACTCCATCATAGTTGGAGTTACTGCACCCTCCAATAGCGCACCGCTTTGGCATGCCTTTAAATAAAAAAGGCTGTTGAAATAAGAAATGATAGCCATTAAATCACATGGATACCACATGAAACTCTGCAACACTCCACTCAACTCATTCTTGAGTTCCATTTTTAAATTTAAATTACACATTTTGAACTTAAACTTTATTTTTTATTAATAAAATGTAAATTTGTCTAATCTGTATGGTACAGTATGTTAATACAAAGTACTCTACCATAATATACAATTGGGTTGGTTGTATTTTGTCTCCCTGCTCTTCTATTGAGATATTTAGATTGTGTCAAGGGTCTCACAAGTTACTTAAGTACAATTGTGTGAGAGGTACTATTTACACTTTTACTTCTACTCCACTACATCTCAGAGGCAAATATTGTACTTTTACTCCACTACAATTATTTGATAACTTAGTTACTAGTTACTTTGTAGATTTTGATTATTATTACAAAACATACATTTCCACTTAAGCCCAATTTAAACGTTGGCTATTTGAAAATAGCAGATCTACAAGCTCACAACGTGTCGCCACGCTGTTGTGAGCTTGTATATCTGCTATTTTCAAAAGATTTTAATACATTTATACATACAGGTACACATGATACTTTGTGAAATGGGACAGTCTGCATAATGAGCACTTTTACTTTTGGTACTTTAAGTATATATTGATGCCGATACCTACCTAGTACTTTTGCTCAAGTAAATTTTGAATTCCATACTTTTAGTTGTAACAGAGTATTTCTATATTCCAGTATAGATACTTTTATTTACTTAAGTAAAACATTCGAGTACTTTTCCCACCACTGCTTGCATCCATTCTGCATGCTGTTAGCATTAGCTAGTGCTAAATGGCAAAAGAAACACAGCACATTGTTTTACATACCTCCCTCAATTGTATTTTTTGTCTCCGACAAACACACGTTTGGAGTACTATAATGAGCCATCATGCAGACACAAAGTGGTAATAAACACTCACGTAAAAGTTTTAAAACTTAGCTGGAGTGTTGTGACATTACAAACTCAAAGCTCCCGCTTTGCAAACTTGAAACTTCTTTAGCACTAGAGGTGAGCGGATACGGAAATGGACTTCAACTTCGGATACGGAAATGGACTTAAATCTCAGTGTTGCCAGATTTTGTGAGAGAAATAAGCAACGAGGTCTAGGAAAACAAGCACAACAGAAGCAACTAGGGCACTATTCAAAAGCACAGAACATACAAACATGAACAACATGCAAAGGTTATGTAGCACTATTGATGACAATTCCAAGTAGAAGCTGTCAGCATAATACGCACATCAGTGTTGATCCAATATAGAGGGGAAAAACGTCTATGACTTGAGTCAACAGGTGACCCAAGGTGGCTGATTTGTATAGAAATACACTTTAGAAGTCGGTAATTATGCGTTTATATATGTAACAGAGTGGTTTACTACCTCAGCCTGATGTCCTGAAAGTCTTATCTCCCCATTGCAATAGGAAGCAATATCTCTTTGGCTTAGTGATTAAGAAGTTGGCTTTCTGCACGGGTGACCCGGGTTCGATTCCCGGGCGTGACTTATATTAACATAACCCCAAGTTATAGGTTCGTTATAGTTACCATTAGGCTCACAACAGCTCTGGTCGTTAGGAAAAGTATGGACCAGAGCTAAGCTCACATTAGTGCTCAAAGCATCCACGGTATCCACCCTTTTGGTGGTATTAAGTGGAAACTAGTACCACAACATAGGCTACATGATGGAACCATTCTTATGCCGTTTACTTCAGCAGTTCATGGAATAATTTATTTTTATTGCATAAGTTGTCAATTGTCATGTCGTGTCGTGTGTTAGCCAGTGTCCAATGCGTAATGTATGCGTAATGTATGCATGTTGCTGTCCAATGCGTAATGTATGCATGTTGGTTATGAAAACAATAAAAATGCATTGATAACACACTCACCCGGTTTGTCTTTCGCAATTGCTGTGTTGTGGCTGATGGAGCACCAGAAAAGCCGACATTGACTGTAGGAACCGCATCCTTCTTCAGTCTCAATCTTGCGGTGAGTCCAGCTTTCCACTGCCCATAGCTATCATAATCGCTCGGAGTAAAGTGGATCCCACATATCGTCGACACGCCCGGGATCCCCTTCGTCCAGTCCGCTCTCTTGATCTGTGCGAAGCTATCCCACATGCGAGCAAGCTTCTCACTCTTAGGCCAAAAGTGCACAGTGACTCCATCATAGTTGGAGTTACTGCACCCTCCAATAACGCAACTCCTGGGCATCTTGTTAGCCTTAAAAAGGCTGCTTTGTTGAGTTTTTTTTTTTATAAAGCTGTTTTTGGTAAAAGAAAACTACACTACTACTACCACCACCACCAACTAACAACTACCGACCAATAACAACACTACTACTACACAACTACTACTACTACTACTACTACCACCACCACCAACTCTGCAACAACTCCTCACTCACTCTGGACCATGTGCAGTGCTCTGCTAGCTTGTATGCTAGAGTTGCAGAAAATGTTCCACCCATATGTGTGACGTCACGGAAGTTGTGCAATTGCCAGTTTCCTGAAGTAAAGCCTCTAGAGGGGGCTCTGTTTATAACTTCAAATGTGTCTATGTCATTTCAACAAAAGTAATCCCCAAAATTAATTTGGACATCCTTAGGGGGTCTTTGAGATATGCTTCATTACTTTTGAAAGGAAAGCTCCCTGGTGCTCTACCTTTTAACTTATTCCTGGCCACGCCCACCACTTCCGGTCTAACGTAGGGGGTAGGGGGCTATGGGGTCTGGGGTCTGGGGTCTACCCTACCCCCCCCCCCTCCATAAACTTTTTACCATATTAGATGTAATTTCCAGTGTTCTGGTGAATTTTGGGAGTTTGATACTGAACGGAGAAATCCAGGAGAAATGACAATCCAGGAGTCCAGAAGGAGATGTGGCTGAAATCAAGGAGACTCCTGCAGGATCCAGGAGGGTTGGCAGCCCGAATAAGCATCTACATTTTAGAAACAAGCCCGAATAACACTTTAGAAACAAGCCCAAATAAGCAAAGTTACACTTTACAGACAAGCCCAAATAAACAACTACACTTTAGAAACAAGCCCAAATAAACAACTACACTTTAGAAACAAGCTCTAATAAGCAACTACGCTTTAGTAACAAGCCTAAAAAAACGCAACCCACAACTATCAATATTTACAAGCAACTTTACAGAAAAAGAAGCCCAAAGTCGATTATAATAAGCGGACATGGCAACACTGCTTCATCTTTGTTTTCTGGCGGTTGGCATCTACCTCAGCCATTCAAGGATGTTCTAATACAAGGCTCTGGCATATACGATCGTTGTATTATTGCGCCACCTTGTGTTTATCTTGGAGCATTTACTTAAAATCTGTCTCCCAATTTCAGGCGTCTTTTATTAATTAAAACATTACACTTCGACCACATGATGATTGATAGAATACTTTTTTTAAAACAATCATATTTTCACTGACTTTTGTCTTGAATACATTCTGATAATTTTCATCATTAGGAAACATCCCAAATGTATGGGAAATGTGTACATTTTACTGATATCATTTTAGCTCACCTAGAGGGGAGAAAATGTAAAAAGTGTCTCACATTACCCCACTCTCCCACTAATCTACCTACTATGCCTACCTGATGACAGTCATTTTAATGATGTTAAGCAGTCATTGTAGGAATGTTTTTTTTAAAGGATGAGTAGAGGTGGAGTGGAGTGGGATAATTCCCCCATCTGTCTAAATAAGCTCGGAGCGTTTTATTTTAAAGAAAGAATAAATACAAATGGGAGGGATTATGTGATTGCAATTGAATGATGTAAAAAATGTATATCCCATGGAAATGGGATAAAAAAGACTTGCCCCTTCAATATCGAACGTTAGAGTAAATATGCCAGGATAGCAAAGAAGTAACGCAACACCTGGTGCTGAACCTTGGAGAGAAGTTGTTTGACCATAAGTTGCGGATGATTCCCGTAATTGTGGCACATGCCGGTTCTGGAGAAATAACCACAAATCCAACCGACGTACACACTTGTACTTCAACCGTAATAAAAGGAAGGATCCATGCAGCACTCCTACTGTATTCTATGTGTATCAAGTTGATAGATATACACACTTACATAAAGACACAGAAATGTGTGGAATGTGTAGATATCATTTTTATTTCAATATCCTCTGCCAGAACAAACATCATTTTAACATCAGTTATTCTTCAGGAAATGCAAAAGGTAATTTACAGTAGTGATGATTCTCAACCCTTCCTAATTTGATATGCATCAGGGCTAGCCACGGATCCCCATTTGATAAGATTTGTATTTCTGGGACCTAAATGTATTAAGAACATGTTTATTTTGTTACATTATTTGGTCCAATATGGTCGGTCATTTGGTCCAGTATTCCTCTGACATTCTCTAGTTGTACGCCACATAATAATTGTGAAGATTATCAATGATTTAGTCGAGGACCCCGTGGAAACCTCTCAAGGAATTCACGTTGAGAACCACTGATTTACAGGACAGCCAGACCAATGGATTCTACCTTTGTATTCCTCTACATCTCCCTCTGTCCTTATGGGATTGGGCCCACCCATTTCACCTTTCTCATCACTAATACATAACAGCCTCTCACTGCATGTTCTTAGGCCTTCCTCTAGGTCTACCTGTTCACTTTTTTCTTTTTCCTCCTCTTCCTTTTACTTGGTTCAAAAATTGAGTCACTGTCATGCTCTTGCTCCTCATCTGTTGAGTCACTGTTTACCTGGCCTCTCTCATTACTAACACACAACAGTCTCTTCTCTGCATTCTTCTTAGGCCTTCCTAAAGGTCTGCCTGTGGACCACCTTTTTCCCACCTTTTCTTTCTTCTCCTCATCACCACTATTCTCAGGGTTGCACAATGTGTTGCTTTGCTCAGCCTCATCAGCATCAACACAGCTGCTCTCCGTTTCATCCGTTTTAGCCCCCTCAACATCAACAGCACTTCTATCCATTTGATTCGTTTCATCTTTTTCTACCTCAGACATATTCATCCTCATCTTCTCTATCTGAACTTTCATCCCCGAGTCAGGGACTTCTTCATGATAACGCTGGATGTGACTCTTCAGGCTAACATTGTGATTAAAGGACTCGTCACAGTGCTGACACTGATAGGGTTTCTCTCCTGTGTGGACACGCATGTGGGATTTGAGGTGGCTTGACTGGGTGAATGAGCGCTGGCACACCTCACATACAAACTGCTTTGCATTTGTGTGCACAACCATATGCCTGTCCAGTGCAGAGTTAGAGGGA
Source organism: Gymnoscopelus microlampas (assembly GCF_963454915.1). NCBI lineage: Eukaryota > Metazoa > Chordata > Actinopteri > Myctophiformes > Myctophidae > Gymnoscopelus > Gymnoscopelus microlampas. Next base: position 43,492,575 of record NC_139942.1, on the reverse strand, counting down.
AAATCCATGCTGCATATGTGACAAATATGTTTTGTGGGACCTCTGTGACTCAGCAGGTGGTCACGGCGCTCTAGCATCTTGGCAAACACCTGTGGACAGTCAGGACATTGATAGGGCTTCTCTGCAGAGGGATGGCTCTGCTCATGGACGAGTTTGTCTGTCCTTGTTCTGAAGGTTGAGTAACAGTACTTGCACACATGCTTGTAGCCATCCTCGTGGGTCTTGTTGTGAGCTTTTAGATTAAACTCACATAAAAATCTCTTGCCGCACACAATACAAGGATAGGGCTTTTTGTCCTCACATATGTGAGCCCTCTGATTCTGACTGTTGAAATATGTTCCGCAATCGGGACAGAGTTTGCGGCAATCCTTTTCATGCTCCTCATTTGCATCAGACTCACTGTCTGCATCTGTCTCACGGTCTGCAAGCTTGCCGTCTATATTGTGGTGCTCCAGTGGATCCCAATCACTGTCTGAATTGTGTTCTCCCTGATCCACCTCACTAGATCCTTCATCCGAGGAGTCCTTCTCATCACTATCACTAAAACCAATAATTTCAGTAATGGCAGCAGCAGAACTCTCTGGATCACCGGTGCAGCTGCGAGGGTCACCCGAGGGCACTGCCTGTAAAAGATAGAGAATAGATGACCAGCAATCTCTGTAGTTGGAATGATTCTCTCATGGTTACATTACATTAATTGTGTTATCTTGGTCCAGTATCTTCTGTAAAAAGTGGGCTAAGATCACGCATCTAGGGAAGTTTGACTACTTTGTCTAACGGATAATAAACAATTTATTAGCCGTTAGTTGAGGTTGGTATGGATTTGGAAAAAACTCCCATTGTTAATGGTTAATCAATGGGTGGTATGAGTGAATTGATTATTCGGATAGAGTATGTACTGATAGTATATATTATAATTGTAACATCATCCTAATATGTTTGTTGATGAAAATTGAAAATACTTAATATTTTCAATTTTACGTAAGTAATATATATATTTGAAGACAAGATCATCAACGACAAACAGAAAAATGTAAGGACAAAAAGTTAGGTAGTTGTAATTTGAATGCATTTTATTCCTACACAATATGCCACAGATGTTTCTACAATATAGATATGTGTAGCATCTTGTGTGTGAATAAATTCAAGAAAAAACATGAAGCAGCCAGGTATAGCACCATCATGAAGCCTTCCGCTTGGCCTACTGGGAGTGTGCATGCAAAGGTTTACGCCGATCGGTGATTTGCGAGATTAGCTGTGGACGAACAGATGCACGCACAAGCAAAAGCAAAATCTGCACCTGCCATCATTCCGGCCTTGGAGAGATCAAAATAAAACTAGAAAATGTGCTCCTCGGAGCACCGGTCTCCGCCAGTACTGTTCCTGATTAATCCTGTCTTACCTCACTTCAAAAGATATAAATGATCTTTTGACACACCTATTTATAGGTCTCCATTTCATCATGCGTCTCGCTAGCCAATCAAAGCACACCCTTTCAACATATTGTCACGTGTCACGTGAAGCTTGACCAATGTTAGCTTGGTGGACACACGGAAGGACGAGAACGAAAACATAGTCTCCTGGCGGAGACAAAAAGAACATGGACCTATTCATGAGTGTACCGTGTTATTCAACGCATTCATTTCACATCAATATTCAACATTAAGGATATAATGGATACTAATTATCTATTTAAATAACCTCCAGTGGCTGACTCTTCCAGTTTCTGCTGAAGTTGCATTGGAGGCACAGCTGATGAACAGCCAGGAAGGTCCCTCTTGTTGTCTTCTTGACTTCACACATGAGGCCACACGCTGGACAGTCTTCAAACAGTTGGAGGAGACAGTATTCATCCACAATGTATTTAGGGACATCATTTATGGAGGGTGAGGCTTGTCTGCACAATGAATAGGAGATAAATGGGGGGAAAAGGAAAAAGGCTACATGAAACAAATGTCAGTGAATGCCAGAAGTGATAGTACTGTTAATTAGAATCAACTTTATTGTCACATCACTGAGATATATACTATATATATATATACACATACACACACACACACACACACACACACACACACACACACACACACAGAAGACCATCAGTTACAGTATGTAGTACATAAGGTGCGAAAGTGGTAACACATTGGTAGGTTCACATAGCAGCAGGTATGTGCATGATTAGACATAAGGTGCAGAAAACACAAATAAAACGGTAAAACAAATCCACATGACAAGTAAATTCTGCACAGAAGAACATATCCACATGAAGGGAGGAAAAAACTGTCCAGTCCACATGAAGGGAGGAAAAAACAGTCCAGTCCAGCAACAGTATTACTACTATACAGTGCTGTAAAGTACTGTACTTATGCCTCCGTCATACAGTCTGGAGTTCAAAGGAAGCTTTGAAAATGATCAAGCGATAAAGCGGATGCGACGCCTCCTCCCCACTTCCGTTTAGTCTTTACAGTCGTGCAAAATTATCTCAATATAAATCAAAATCATCTAAGTATAATATATAGCTTGCTGCTTAGCAGAAATAGAAATTAAAATATTAAATGTAAAGACATTTTACAGTAATACATTATATCATTTTTTTTTTTTTTTAATGACAAACAGAAGACAGCTTCCTGTCTCGGATTTCAGCAGGTGTAGTTCCAAACTCTATATCCACAAGTTTCCTAGCGCATTATGGGCATCACTTCCTGTCGATTTGATAAGGTATCAGGGATCAAATCGACAGGAAGTGATGCCCATAATGCCCTAGGAAACTTGTGGATAGCATTCAGAGATTGTGAAATAGTCTGGCTACACAAGACTACTACCATATTAGTTCTATTCAACTAGCCATTATCACCATTATGCTTTGGAGTCAACTTACGATAGCATTGACTCTGTCGAGACAGATTCTCCAGGGATATAAGGGTCAGTGAAGACTCCATGATCATCATCTGGTTTCAGCCGTTGTCTTTTAGAGGGTTTAAAGGGCCCCCGGAATGTTGAGCTCTGGATTGCTGGTGGTCTTTTCCATTGGACTGGTGTACCAATGGCAACACTCACAGAAAGGACACTTGCCTGAGAACCTAATTGGAAAACATAGCCTTGTTTGTTAACTACTTTCAACCTGGCGTACCAATTTCGACATTCAAGAATGTCCAACAAATTTAAAAAACAAACTCTAAACATTTTTTAAATGGTAAAAAATAGCAAATCTACCAGCTCACTATGTGTCACAGCACTGGTTATTTTCACACGACACTGTAATATGACGAAATATAAAATAGCTTTAGATAGCTAAAAGGCATGCCACTATAGCTGCCAAAATGATTGAAAAAAGCATTTGGGCAACACGCCACAGAAATAACAGTTATTAAATGATATATATTACAATGGACAAACCTCGACTTCTTCGATGGACTTCTTCGCTTGCCTGAGAACCTAATTAGAAAACATAGCCTTGTTTGTCAACTACTTTCAACCTGGCGTACCAATTTTCGGCATTCGAACATTTTCAAGAATGTCCAACACATTTATTTGGGCAACACGCCACAGAAATAACAGTTATTACATTTCCAGAAATATTACAATTGACAAACCTCGACTTCTTCGATACACTAGGGTGTTCATGGAGAGCTGGGTACTAACAGATTTCTTCTTTTGGGGTTCAGTCTGGCAGCCTATGTCACTGGAACGTTGGTAGTGGTACTGCACAAATACCTTATCCTAAGAACAAATTGGAATAGGTTAGGGCAGATGAAGTTAAGAATAAAGTATGCCATCCTCTCTCAATTGATTGTAAAATCCGGATAGTATGCCATCCTCTCTCAATTGATTGTAAAATCCGGATAAAGTCTATAAATAAACACTGAGCCCTGCAAGTTAAACATGTATTTCTAGCAGGGACAATACATATTAATTAATACATCTATACTTTAATGTTAAATGTGCCAGATTTAGCCAAAAGAGTAACTTTGATGGTGGGCTGGTCTCATTTTAGATACTCATCAGTCTGAGAATAAAAGAGTACATTTCTACACTAAACTTTATTCAGAAAAACATCAACACAAACAAGGTTGTGTTGTGTTTTATTAAAATTGAAAATGAATTAATATTAGCAGCTGGCTGTTTGGCAATGGAAAGCAATGTTAGTGGTGATACGTAATTATAATTAATAAGAGTAGATCTACGGGTACCCTCATAAGTCTATAAAAGGTCTCTGTTCCTGCCCGTCCACACTAAAGTGCAGTGCCAGAGTTTTTGAAACAAACTGGGTTAGGGTGCGGTCACACCGAACTTTAATTCTGCCTAAGCGGCGGATTCTGCCAATGCTTTTCAATGGGAAAGTAGCATTTTTTTGTGAAATCCGCAAATGGCAACAAACCGCTCCGTTTTCATTGAAAAGCATTGGCAGAATCCACCGCATAGGCAGAATTTAAGTTTGGTGTGACCGCACCCTTAGGGCACGGCCCCACCGCACTTTTATTTTACCTCTGGGGCGGAATCTGACAATGCTTTGTCAATGCAAATGCGTGGATTCTTGGAAAAAATGCACAAGACCATGAATCCACGCATTTGCATTGACAAAGCATTGGCAGATTCCGTGTGGTGGGGCCGTGCCCTCAGGGCGCGCTCCCACCGCACTTTTATTTTACCTCTGGGGCAGAATCTGCCAATGCTTTGTCAATGCAAATGCGTGGATTCACGCAAGAGCAGATTTTTCCGCTTATCGCGCAGACCTTGCGTTTATCCGCTCTACACGAAGGAGCATAAAACTGCTGGAGGCAGGAGCTGATTTTCCCCCTCTGTCCAATCGGGTGAGTCGAAGGCGGACTGTCCCAAGACTCAGGAAGCAACATGGTGCTCTCAGTGGACCAACTGGTTGTAGCTGTTGCATCTCACCCAGTACTTTATGATTTGTGCACTTGGGGTTCGTACATCTACATACACGTTCAGATTTAAAATATAAAGTGCTTACCCCATGGCCACGGATTTTACAATCATGTACGGGCCCTCAGAAGTACCCGTATCTTCCGTTTTGTTCAATAAAAAGCATTTTAATCCGATTGGTGGCCATTTTCCCATCTAACTATATAAATGGCGAGCAACTTCCGCACCCTCGGTGGTGACACCCCACAGCTCTGTTATCGACTAAACAACGCACCGCCAGACCACATGTCGCCTACTGACTCGCCACGGCGGCCGCGCTGAATTTACGCCTCGCGTAGGGGACATCTCACTGCTCACTACACCGTTTCCACCGCGCAACATAATTAATTCTACTCACCAAATGTCGGACAAAACGGAAGGGGAGCCAGCTTCGTACCGTTTACCGTGCGCACGACCTCATCACCACAACAGCAGCCAGCCGCTGCGGGGTTTTTTTCCTTTTTTTCCACACTTTTTTTTTGGTCACCATTTTCTCCAGGCACCATTTCTGGTGTAACGTCGGGTGTTTCTTTTCACCAGCCAATCACCTTTCACGTTGCCACGTCCGTTGCCACGTCGCGCTGACGTACGCTAAACAAGCGCTGCCGTGCGCACAATGCAAACGAGCCCAAAGGCGCGCAAAAATAAGCCGACCATTGCTTAGACACAAAGTCAGACCTGGTAACGCAGCCTACGCCAATCATGTGTGAGAGATCTACAAGCTATGGGGCAGAGACGCCACCGTATCTTAGCAACAACTACAGCGCTCACTCTCATTGGTCGTGTCACGCTAAGAGCAGTCTCCACACAATGGCATCGCAGACAGCTTGCTGTTACTGCTGTAGCCATCACAGGCAGTTGCAGCACGACGGACAGGGCGCTGTGATAGCTGCCATGTCGCTAACGCTAACCTGCTTGTCATGCCTGCAGCGGCTGTGCAATCACTTTGTCAACAATGCACGTTCGTGTGGTGAATGTCTATATTGCTGCTCAGTTCGTCCATTGTAGATGGTGTATGTTTGTGTGTGTCTTCTGGACAACTATGTAGCTCCACAGCAACTACAGTAACTAACGTAATGGCAGGACCGCCCCCTGCAACGCATGTTAGGCTGCATTATGGTCATGTAGTAATTTCAGATAATTTCGCTCCGATTACAGCAGTGTTTATCAACCCTTTCACGCCGCCCCCCCCCCCCCCCCCCCAAATACACGTACTTGATCTGGGACCCCCCCATTCTGTTTGACTCCGTTCCACAAGTAAATATTGTGAAAATAGCCGATCTACAAGCTCGAAACGCCTCACGTTGAGAGGCTTTGTAAGCTTGGAGATCGGCTATTTTGTACATGATTGCCTCTTTCTTACATTCTTTGCCAATGTGGCCCATGTTTTCATAGCATACTTTATTGACTACTTCTGTTGCACAAATGGCCATTTCCTTTACTTTCGGCTTTTCATTGTCTCCGCCAGGCCGAAAGGCATGGCGCAAGACTATGTTTCACCCCCTGTCCGTCCGTCTGTGATAGCTAATCTCTCACATCGTTGACTTGATCGCAGCAAAATAACAGCCCGATGTGGACAGTCAGTGAGAGCTGGATAAACGACGTAAAATGTGTCAAAAGGAGTCTGTACGGCTGTCGATAAATGAACACATGACGTCGGTGGGAGAGGAGATACTGTGTCTTTTGGACAAACAGCAGCGTGGTGCTGATGTTTGTTGTGTGAAGCAGCTTAATGTCAGAGTGTTTGTGTTGGAGCGCCTCAGTGCGGCTGCAGAGTTCATGTGCAACCTCTTCCACAGAGACACAGACACACTAGAAACTCTGCTGGGGAAAAAAAACACTGCTGGGCATTGACTTTCCTATGGACATTGATCTACACACTGCAGGTATATCTGCTACACACACAACATCAAACTACACACTGCAGGTATGATGCAGCGTTTGCATTACAGCCAGCATGCCAGCGTAGTTCCCATATGGTTTCAAGGTGGGCTAAACCATATGGACCCCATGTCAGCAATGTCAGCGCCATCCACTTCAGTCCCAACTGCGATGCCCATGCAGGCTATAAGTAGCTTCTACCTGGCCCTTAGGTGGGCCCCAACTAGCCATGTTTATGTGGGACCAAGGCGGGTCCTAACTGGGTTTGCCCATGCAGGCTTTACCTGGGTTCTACCTGGGCCCTAGGTGTACCCTAACCAACCACAGTGCAGTGCCCATCGCTCCAATTGTTGTGACGTCAGGGCTCTCAATACTGCACATTGGTGGAGGAGGAGGGGCCGCAGGGCGACCGCACACATCGCTGAACCAATGGTAGCCCACGGATGTTTCCTCTGTGGATTTACAATCTGCCCCTCTATGCCACATATCATCCGCACTACAGGGTCTTCACTCACCGAGCCACGGCCCCACTGACCCTCATGACGCTACGCCACTTAAACGTGCGGCAGCATGCGCTGGGTTGCCAGGTTTGCACAGCCTGCGCCAGAAACAAGCAACCACCTTCATGAAAAAAAAAAAAAAACCGAAATGGTCCGCAATGTTCCAGGGGTGTCCCCGCGCGTCCCAACACTCCACAGGGGGTCAGTGGACCATCAGGGGGTCCGCGGACCCCCTGTGGACCCCCTGAAACATAACAAATATTATTTCTTCAAATTTTTTCCTTTTTCAATACAACTTTTCCACAGTTTCACTCCGGCGATTTGGGTCCCCCAATATACACACGGCCACGCTGGGCCCCGTGCGCGGCTGGGGTTGAGGGGGGCGGAGCCCCCCGAAACTCTAGTAGAGTTATAATGTACCAACAGTGCAATACACCTCTCAACCGCTAGGGTCGCGCAATTGAAAGCATACGGAGAAAATTACCACTGATTGGATTAAAATACTTTTTATTGAACAATACGGAAGATACGGATACTTATGAGGGCCCGTACATGATTGTAACATCCGTGGCCATGGGGTAAGTACTTTATATTTTAAATCTGAATGTGTATGTAGATGTACGAACCCCAAGTGTGAAAGTGCAAAGACATTTTTTTGTCTAGTGTCTAGTGGCGGTGCGGGCTACGGGGACGGTCTTGAATGTGAGTGACAGGTGCGTGCGTCACAGCGTTTTTTTAGAATCCGCTGGCTGCAAAAAACTGTGGCCGCGCACAACCTGCGTTTAACAGCGGCCAGCCAACTTTTGGTGAGAGCGCGCCCTTAGCAGTGTTTTCAAAAGTCTGCATTTTAGTGGGTCAAACTTACAGCTGCACCATGTAACTTTCCTCTTCTACCATGGATTTGAACCCGGTTTCCTGCACAAGTGCAGAAATTTGTACCATTGAACTAATAGTACAAATCCCATTGGGATTTTTTTTATCTTGACCATCAGGTCAAAATTTGTGTTGTCTTGCTAACTTTGTTTTTATTTTTGGAAAATAGTTTTAGTTTAATTTTCATTCACTGTAATATGGGGTATTTTTCCAGGGGTGAGATTTGTAGTGCTACAGATTTAAAAAATAATAATTGGAAAATATATTTCATATTTACCTCATATTCTAGGCTTAGGGTGCGGTCACACCGAACTTTAATTCTACCAATGCTTTTCAATGGGAACAGAGCGGGTTTTTTTTGTTGCTTAAATCCTCGAATGGCAGGCAACAAACCAATCCGTTCCCATTGAAAAGCATTGGCAGAATCCACCCGCAAAGGTAGAATCAAAGTTCGGTGTGACTGCCCCCTTACGTATGAAATAAAACAAAAACTAAGGACATTTTCTCTATCATTTGTTTGTTTTAGTTAGTTTTATACACACAATACAGTTTTCAGTTAGGTTTTTGTAAAGCCTGTTTTTCATTCAGTTGATGAAGTTGTTTTCACATCTAGTATCCATTATTTTGTTAGTTGTTGTTAACGATAATAACCTTGTCCCGGTCTTCAACTTTCAACATGAGAGGTGTTCTGTAACATTGGCTGTGGGTGTCTTGTTGTGATGAACTCTATTGGGGAAAAAGACAATGAAAACAATAACAATAAATCAATTCACTGATGTACAAAAACATACATATTCTTTGAATGCCCTGCATCATTAGTTGCAGAGCATTTCTGCAGCATGGTTAAAGGTAGGGTAATTAAAGGAGTAGTTCACCAAAAAGAATGACTTATTTTCTATCAATTGCACACCCCATGAAGCCTTGAATTTGTGGATTTTTGTTTTTGTTGCATTCCTAAGCCAATAATTTGATTCCCGTCTCCTACCGGCTAATGTATCCGGTAGGAGACTACCAGAAATACACCCAGTCATCAAATTATTGGCTTAGGAATGCGACAAAAACAAATCCATGAATTCAAGGCTTTATGGGGTGTGCAATTGATAGAAAATAAGTCATTTTTTTGGGTGAACTACTCCTTCAAGTGATATTTTTTGTTCAAAAGGTTAAAGCACAAAGGTTAAAGCGTCTCTCCAGCTCTTTAAACAGAAGACTACATTTTCAGGCGGGTGGCAAATCTTCAGCCAATCAGGAGAAAGTACCCATTTATCAGCTTAAAGGGTCTACACCATGAATTTTAACTTTTTCTTCATTTTTGTGTGTTTTTGGTCTCCCCCACCTCTCTTCTGTTCCAACAAATACCCGACTTCGAGCATGCAGGCTTTCATAGGCTATCTGTGGTTTTCATGTAAATTAGTCTGAAAACAGTCCGTCAGATTTGTTCCCCCACCCTACGTCACGTCTGGGAACAATTCCTCCCGTTTTTCAGTTCTAACAAAAAAAAAAAAAATCCCCAAAAAAAAAAAAATCCACACAGAACCAGGACATGACATGCATACAAACTGGCTCAATAGCGCCCCGTGCCAAACAGGACAATGTGGTATTGCAGGTGAAAGTGCTTTATAAGCCAGAGAGAAGTTAGTTGGAATGAGTATATCTGAGGCTTGATTTAGGCTCAAACCTTTTGAAAAACGTTTGAGGGACATAAACAATATGATATCAAATATTATTATTATTTTTAAAATTCATGGTGTAGCTCCTTTAAATTTTATAGTGTTCCTGTTCCAGTTCCAATTTTGTCTGCTCATTTATTTGTGCCATCACTTCAAAATTCACTTGTTTATCCTGTGTGAGAAAATGCATTTTCTGTTTAATTAAGAGCTGGAGGGACAGGGAGACCTGTATAAACACTATGCCAATGAGTACTGTCACAATATAAAGAAAATGTAACACTTATTTTCCTCAGTTTTCTTTTTTCATTTGATGAAAATGTTTTCATATTTAGGTATCCATTATAATTGTTAGCGATAATAACCTTGTCACAGTCTTTCAACATGAGAGGTGTGCTGGGACATTGGTTGTGGGTGTTTTCTTGTTGTGATGAACTCTATTGGGGAAAAAGACAATGAAAACAATAACAATGAATAAATTCACTGATGTATTGGTAATTTGGCACAAAACATAAGCTACATAATCTTTGAATGCCCTGCATCATTAGTTGCAGAGCATTTCTGCAGCATGGTTAAAGGAATTCTTTGATTGATTGAATACTGTATTAGAAAATGTGAACAGCGTGGAATTACAGTAACACACTTGGGCAAAAGGATAACACAAATGGCTTGAATACATAGAGCACTTTTGCCTGAGGACTTTTTTCTAAGCATTGAGTTTAGTGTCATTTGGGGACGGGGTGAAATCAATCATTTACGATGCACTTAGCATTAACAGTGGTTCTCAAAATGTAATAATTGCAAGGACCCCCATAATAACTCAAATGGTACAAATAAACTCTCGAGAGCTTTTCCTCAAGGAATCCTGAGGCTCACCAGACCCCACTTTAGAGATGAATAAAGTCAATACAGTGCATCGCAAAACAAAGATGAAAGAAGAACTACTTTGTTATGAGTTCCAATGTTTAATGTGAAATCAGGCATTCGACGTTGCATTCACATAAATTAAACAGGATGCACAATAGACTATACTGTTATTGGTTAATGGTCAATTATATTCAATGAAACAACCTTAGTTAAAACAACCCTAGTTATCATTTCTACAATTAAATGCGGATTATTCATTTGCACAAGTTTGTTGTGTAATATGAGCACTTCGGGGTTCTTGGCATGAAAATGTTTGAGAATGTGGTATCCAATAGATCACACTTTGAGTCCCTGATTCGATTTGCAACTGTATGGGCCAGGAAGGGATGGATGGAGACAGTGTCTTGTGGCTTTGTTGTTCCCTGTGCCGTCCAGGTAAAACAAAGAGAATGCTAATTGTACTCCCCACCCAGGTCAACAGTCACCTCTGAATAAACTCTCCTATCTGTACAGGCTAAAGTAGACTTGTAATCCTAGTAATTCTAACATATGGCTTAGATGTGTATGTTATGTTATGAAATATACAACAAGAACCACGGATACAAACAACTGGTTTAAACCAGTAGTTCTCAAACTTTTTCATGTCAAGGACCCCCAAATTGACACTTATTAGCCCGCGGACCCCCATTTCAAAATATATTTCAGGGACCCCCATAAGAGAAGATTTTTCACGGCTCTGGCAGTGATTCTCAACCATTTTAATTTCAAGGACCCCCAGTTTGACATGCATTAGGTCTACAGACCCCCATTTAATGGCATTTCTATCACTTGGACCGCAATTTATATTGTAAAATCTATGTCAATTTAACTCTGAGAGTGTATAAATGGACCCTAACGGGTCCATTTGGTTTCATTTGTACACTCTCAGAGTTACAGACCCATAATCCATTTGGTGCCTAATCTATCATTTAGCTGGGGAGTGGGGACCCCCTGGAACTCCCTCAAGGACCCCTGGGGGTCCCCGGACCCCACTTTGAGAACCAATGGTTTAAACAACATTACACAGCAAGCCAGAAATAAGCGACTACACTTGAGGAACAAGCCTGTGATTAGTGTGATAGTTTCTCAAAATGTTTGAGAAATGACAATTTTCTCAAAATGTCCTCCAATATGCTTTCAACTACGCGGCCCTATCGGCTGGGAGGTGTATTGCACTCTGTATACATTATAACTATGAGAAAATGGCCGCCAATCGGATTAAAACGCTTTTTATTGAACAATACGGAAGATACGGGTACTTAGACCCAAGCGTTTCAACTTGTTACATCCATGGCCGTGAGGTCAGCACTTTATATTTTAAAGCTGAACGTTTATGTTGATGTACGGGTTGTACATGGAGAAAGTACCAAAACCAGGTACAAGTTGCTCCATGAGCTAGCTGAGACAGTACAGTATGACTTTAGTTGGTCCCGCCCGCGTCGGTATGTTCTGCCGGCTCTAATGTCCAATTATTTCCTTCCGACTATAAAACAATCTATAGGTAGTCGCGGCCTGAAACAGGCATCGATGGGCTGAAACAACCGTTCAAAACGTTTAGTTTTTTGGCATCCTGCGGTGAATTAACGTGGAGGCTCGTCCCTGATTAGCCCCTTTTGGGACCCCGTTTACCTTTTTTTTGTATTTGGGAAGGCATTCCCAAATACAAAAAAGGTAAACAGGGCCCCGAAAGGGGCTAGTCCCTGATCGAACTCAACTCCATGTTAAACAGCCATGCACATTCACGACCAGCACCGTCTCTGCATGTTGACCTCAAAGCAGATCGGCATAAAACCCCGGTTTTAAAGGTTGTTTCAACCCATCCATTCATGACTTTAGTTTACACCGTCGTAACAACAGAGACCTGTAAGTTACCGCGACTACCGTTACATTTTCCATACGATGTTCAGAAGTAATCTTATCGACGCTGAACTAAATCTCGTAACTAAACGGTGGGGGAGGAGTCAAACCTATTCATGCTCATAATTCATTTTATTTTAGGGCTGTTTTAACTTACCGGTAATGCTCCTGAGGTGATGCTTTCTGTGTCTCCTGGATAAATCGTTGGAACAGCGCCTGGCTTCAGCAGTGTCCTTTTTGCAAATCCCATATTGACTTGGACTGAGTTGGTGAAGCAGTCATCAGTAAAATGGGAACTACACACCCGAAGCTTGGTAGAGAGGGCTGAGGGAATCACCCGGTCTTTATAAATAAAATGAAGCCATTGATCACGTCTGACCCTGTCAACTGGTAAAGTGTGAAATGACCGTGTGACGGCCGTCGCAGAGCAGCTAGGCACAGAGCAGCCGCAGACTGCCATGTTCACACACTTGTTTGTGGCAGGCAGCTACGCCCACAAAGGTTGTAGTATGATCATGACAATAAGGGGAGGTGCCATGGGTGGGTTTGTATTGCGTCAGTAAATCGCTGTTTTTTGATTGGCACTTTTGACTCTCAAGGTTTCAGCCTCCCCAAAAAGGAGGGGACCAAGTACAGACCCTGGTCAGCTGAAGTATATACTGTAGCTCAGGGGTCTTCAACAGGGGGTCCGGGACCACTCAGGGGTCCTCAGAGTTACTACAAGGGGTCCGCCAAATCTTTGTGTGATATGATTTTTTTTTTTTACCTTAACCCCATCCCTTTTCTGAGGTGAACTTTAGCCAAAAATAGCCGATCTACAAGCTCACAACACCTTGAGGGGTAGAGGTATAGGTGAAGAGAAGACCAAGTAAACAAAAAAAGTTTCATCTGAAACACAATTTTATACAATATAGAGGGGGTCCCTGCTTCATCTCTCTCTCCACTAGGGGGTCTTTGAGCTGAAAACGTTGAAGATCCCTGCTGTAGGTGGTTAAATGTAATCCATTTATACAGTCTATGACTGTAATACGCCTCCCAGCTCTCCATCTTCTTCCATTGCAGTGGTGGATGAACTGTGGCATGAACAGACCATGCTCAGGCTGTTAAAAGTGGTAGAACTCCCCATGCTGGATGGAGTGCTTCAGTGCAGCCAGAACCCCTCACCTTCTCCATGTCGTCAGCTGGCTCACAACGAACCAGACCTCATCTACAGCAGCAGTCACCTGGACAGACAGATCCTCAAGTCTTTTAGTACTGGCTTTATTGACGGTGACAACTCGTGGTGTGTGTGTGTGTAGGTCTTTGATGACATACATACATTTCATAAGATTATTGTAACAGTTTAACCACTTTGAACTTGGTGTCCCTATTTTGGGCACGTCATTGTCAAAAATCTTGAAAAACGGCAGATCTACAAGGTTACAACATGTTGTGTCTGACGCACTGTGAAATTGTAGATCAGCTGTTATTACTAATCAGCAATAGAAATTAAATTATCCTTGGTACATTTACGGAATACGTCAAGGTCGTCCCCTCCATGGACCTGTTTGACTACGTCATGGAAAGAGGAGGCAGCCTGCCGGAGCATGAGGCTAAGACCATAATGGAGCAGCTAGTGGATGCACTGATAGAGTTCCATCAGAAAGGTTTTGTTCACAGGGACATCAAGCTCGAGAACATACTAGTGCAGACAGGCTCTCAGGGTCCGGTAGTCAGGGTCATAGACTTTGGCTTTAGCTGCGCCCAGACAGATGAGGAATATACCGACATGGCTGGTACAATTTTTTTTTTTTTTTTTTTTTCAAAATCCAAAACTCCTTCTTGAAATATGACTCAACTTTTCGCAAAGCGCCAAAAACCAAGCACATCATTTTTTTGGCAAAAGCAATATAGGCTTATGGAAAAATGCCACCACAAAAACCCTTGCAAAAAATAATACAAAATAAGGCAAAAAAGCCAACGCCTGATGATGAGACAGACCAGCAATGAAAAACACTGCCCAACACAGCACTCAGTAAAGTGGTGTCCTAATAAGGGGTGTACACAAACTTAGGCCTACCAATGCAAATGACAAATACTGAAAGGAAATACTGATATACTTTGCAAACAACTCAACAAAACAGTGGCTCAAATTGGAGACCCCAACATAACGATGGACACCACAAAAGATTGGCGAAGTTTAAATAGCTTTTAGCAAAACTGAAATCAAGAAACCAGAAAGGGGGCCTGGAGATGCCGGTCAAACTAAATAGAATGGAGGGGGAGACCAGGCCTCCCCCTATAGGGACGCCGAAGCTGCTCCCCCCTCCCAAACTGACAAAACCAAGTTCTACTAAACTAAAAGCTAAACGAAAAGATGGAACTGCCGGCCATCCCCAGGCCAAACTAAAATAAACTAAGTAACTTAAAGAAGGCTTTCTAGCCTAAATAATCAATGGTGTGGGTTCTGAGGTTGTTGCTGTGTCTGGAGTGGAACTGAGTCTGGCTGGCTTTTATCCACAAGTTTCTTAGGGCGTTGTGGGCATCACTTCCTGTCAATTTGATCCAATGAAATCCAATGAAATCGACAGGAAGTGATGCCCACCCAACCCTTAGGAAACTTGTGGATAGAGGCTGGTAATTGGGGCAGCAGCAATTTCAGATCTTCACTAAACACTACACTAATTTTGAGCGTTAGCAAAACACACAACATTTTCAGTTGGCCGTATTAAAGCAAGGATCCACACAGTGCTCCTACTGTATCTTCTATGTGTATCAAGTCGATTGGTTGGATGGTTCCAATGATATGAGAAAGAGAAATATACACACTTGCACGAAGACACAGAAATGTGTGGAATTTAGATGATATTATTTTTATTTCAATCTCCTCTGCCAGAACAAACATTTTTTTTTACATCAGTCATTCTTCAGGAAATGCAAAAAGTAATTTACAGCCTCACAGCTAGAAGGTCCTGGGTTCAATTCCCGCCGGGGGCGCTGGGGGCGTGTTCTCTCCTCCGCGTCATCAGTGCCCATACCCAAGGTGGGGTTGGTGAAAGGGCCTTTCTGTGTGGAGTTTGCATGTTCTCCCCGTGTCTCCCAGGGTAGTTAATACCCTCACAAAAACATGCAGTAATCCTGGTCACTATACTGCCTCCCCCTGGTCAGCCAGGGCGCCTGATGGAGGGGAAAGGAACTGGTTGGAATAACGTGTTCCTTCCACGCGCTACGTCTAAACCAGGGAACCTCCCCCCTGTCGGGTGATAAGAAGCGGCCTGCTTGCTCCTCATGCATTGAAGGAGGCATGAGCTTCAGCTTGGGCTCTCCCTAGGCTGGCAGAGGGAGAGTAGCGCCCAGGATTACATAGGCAATTGGCACTGGGTGAAAAAATATGGGTTACAAAATCGTGGGATAAAAATTATTAAAAAAAAAAAAAAAGTAATTTACAGTAGTGATGATTCCCAACCCTTCTAATTTCAAGGATACCCTGTCATTTGGTCCAGTTTTAATCGAGGATCCCCTGGAAACCTCTCAAGGATCCCTGGGGGTTTCCGGGATCCACGTTGAGAACCACTGATTTACAAGACAGCCAGACCAATGGATTCTACCTTTGCATTCCTCTACATCTCCCTCTGTTCTTATGGGATTTGGCCCCACCTTTTCCCTGGCCTTTCTCATTCTTATCACTAATACATAACAGCATAACAGCCTCTCACTACATGTTCTTAGGCATTCCTCTAGGTCTGCAAGTTCACTTTTTTCTTTTTCCTCCTCTTCCTTTTACTTGGTTCAAAAATTGGGTCACTGTCGTGCTCCTCATCTGTTGAGTCACTGTTTCCCTGGCCTTTCTCATTCTCATTACTAACACACGACAGTCTCTTTAATTGGTTAGCATCATCTAAGGTGATCACTGCATTCTTCTTAGGCCTTCCTATTGGTCTGCCTGTGCACTTTTTCTTCTCCTCATCACCACCATTCTCAGGGTTGCACAATGTGTTACTTTGCTCAGCCTCATCAGCATCAACACAGCTGCTCTTAGTTTCATCCGTTTTAGCCCCCTCAACATCAACAGCACTTCTATCCATTTGATTTGTTTCATCTTTTTCTACTTCAGACGCATGCATACTTATCTTCTCCATCTGCACTTTCATCCCTGAGTCAGGGAATTGTCCATGATAACGCTGGATGTGACTCTTCAGGCTAACATTGTGATTAAAGGACTCGTCACAGTGCTGACACTGATAGGGTTTCTCTCCTGTGTGGACACGCATGTGGGATTTGAGGTGGCTTGACTGGGTGAATGAGCGCTGGCACACCTCACATACAAACGGCTTTGCTTTTGTGTGCACAACTACATGCCTATTCAGTTTATCTTTCTTTGAAAACTCCATGTTGCATATGAGACAAATATGTCTTGTGGGACCTCTGTGACTCAGCAGGTGGTCACGGCGCTCTAGCATCTTGGCAAACACCTCTGGACAGTCAGGACATTGATAGGGCTTCTCTGCAGAGGGATGGCTCTGCTCATGGACAAGTCTGTCTGTCCTCGTTCTGAAGGTTGAGTAACAGTACTTGCACACATGCTTATAGCCATCCTCGTGGATCTTGCTGTGAACCTTTAGAGGACCCTCAGATAAAAATCTCTTGCCACACACAAAACAAGAATAGGGCTTTTTGTCCTCACATATGTGAGCCTTCCGTTTCTGACTGTTGAAAAATGTTCCGCAGTCGGGACAGAGTTTGCGGCAATGTTCCTCATCTGCATCAGACTCACTGTCTGCATCTGTGTCTGACTCACTGTCTGCAAGCTTGTCGTCTATATTGTGGTGCTCCAGTGGATCCCAATCACTGTCTGAATTGTGTTCTCCCTGATCCACCTCACTAGATCCTTCATCCGAGGAGTCCTTCTCATCACTAAAACCAATAATTTCAGTAATGGCAGCAGCAGAACTCTCACACTGTGTGGAACTCTCACTGGTGCAGCTGCGAGGCTCACCCGCGGGCACTACCTGTAAAAGATAGAATTGAATTATTCTCTCATGGTTACATTACATTCATTTGGTTATCTTGGTATAGTAGCGTGCCCATCTGTAAAAATGGGCTAAGATCACACACCTAGGGAAGTTTGGCTACTTTGTCTAACGGATAATAAACAATTTATTAGCCGTTAGCTGAGGTTGGTAAGGATTTGAAAAAACTCCCATTGTTAATGGTTATTCAGATTCAGAGTATGTACTGACAGTACATCATAATTGCAAATACTTGTAAATAATATATATATTTGAAGACGAGATCATCAACAACAAACGTTAGGTTGTTGTAGTTTGATATAGTTTGATACACAGATGTTTCTACAGTATAGACATTTGTAGCATCTTGTAGCATAGCATAGCAACACCATGAGGCAGATTTTAAAAAAAAGAAAGAGGTGTAGTTTTTTCCACTTGGCCTACTGGGAGTGTACATGCAAAGTTTTACGCCAATCAATCCAGTGATTTGCGAGATTAGCTGTGGACGGACAGATGCACGCACACAAGCAAAAGCAAAATCTCCACCTGCCACCATTCCGGCCTTGGGGAGATCAAAAAAAAGAACATAGACCTATTAATGAGTGTATACCAACATTCTGTGTATATATTCATGTATATCAACATTCAACATTAATAAGGATATAATGGATACTAATTATCTATTTAACTAACCTCCAATGGCTGACTCGTCCAATTTCTGCTGAAGTTGCATTGGAGGCACAGCTGATGAACAGCCAGGAAGGTCTCTCTTGTTGTCTTCTTGACTTCACACATGAAGCCACACGCTGGACAGTCTTCAAACAGTTGGAGGAGACAGTATTCATCCACAATGTATTTAGGGACATCATTTATGGAGGGTGAGGCTTGTCTGCACAATGAATAGGAGATAAATGGGGGGAAAAGGAAAAAGGCTACATCAAACAAATGTCAGTGAATGCCAGAAGTGATAGTACTATTAATCAGAATCAACTTTATTGTCCACTTCTTTACATAAAGATGTAAAGAAGTGGGTGAAATTGGTTTGTAAATTGGCGTAAGCTCCATCATTTTGTTGTTTTCCACAAATGGAAGAGAAGAAGAACAGGAGCAGGGAGAGCAGGTGGGAAAAATGCTAACATTAAATAAGCATGTCCAAGAGAACATAAAAAAGGCCAAGATGTCTACATAATATATACACACTTGTATAGCATAAGACCATCACATACAGTATGTAGAACATAAGGTGCGAAAGTGGTAACACATTGGTAGGTCCACATAGCGGCAGGTATACTATGTGCATGATTAGACATAAGGTGCAAAAAACACAAAAAAAGCGTAACAGGCAAAACTAATCCATATGGCAAGTAAATTCCGCACAGAAGAACATATCCACATGAAGGGAGGAAAAAACTGTCCAGTCCAGTAACAGTATTACTACTATACAGTGGTGTAAAGTAACTAAGTACATTTACTCAAGTACTACTTAGGTACAACTTTGAGTCATTTTTACTCCACTACATATATTATAAAATATTAAACGTACTCCACTACAATTATTTGAAAACTTTAGTTCTAGTTACTTTGCAGATTTTGATTATTACAATACATACAGTACAGTAACCACTTGTACTGCACTTGTAGCAGCCCTATATACATATTCGGCCATTTGAAAATAGCCGATTTACAAGCTCACAATGCGTTGCGATGCAAAGCATTGTAAGCTTGTAGATCAGCTATTTTCAAAATATTTTTATACATTTGAAAGAAATAGGACATTCTGCATAATGAGTACTTTTACTTTTGTACTTTAAGTACATTTTGATACCAATACTTTTGTACTTTTACTCAAGTAAATGTTGAATTCCAGACTTTTATTTGTAACAGTATTTCTACATTGCAGTATTGATACTTTTACTTAAGTAAAGAAATTGAGTACTTTTTCCACCACTGCTACTATACTAGTCTTGCGAGCCAGACTGTTGCCTCCCACAATTTTTAAATGCTTCCATCATACAGTCTGGAGTTCAAAGGAGGCTCTGAAAATGATCAAACGATGAAGCGGATGTGACGCCTCCTCCCCACTTCCGTTTCTTTACAGTCGCGCAAAATTACCCGAATATACATAAAAATCATTTAAGTATAATATATAGCTAGCTGCTTAGCTGAAATGGAAATTAAAATATTAAATGTAAAGATATTTTACCGTAATATATTATATAATATATATTTTCGGAAATGACGAACAGATGACAGCTTCCTGTCTCAGATTTCGGGAGGTGTAGTTCCAAACTCTATATAGCATTCGGAGATTGTGGAATAGTTGTCTGGCTACGCAAGACTACTACTATATTAGTTCTATTCAACTACTAGCCATTATCATCATTATGCTTTGGAGCAAGACTTACGATAGCATTGACTCTGTCGAGACAGATTCTCCAAGGATGTAAGGGTCAGTGAAGACTCCATGATCATCATCTGGTTTCAGCCGTTGTCTTTTAGAGGGTTTAAAGGGCCCCCGGAATGTTGAGCTCTGGATTGGAGGTGGTCTTTTCCATTGGACTGGTGTACCAATGGCAACACTCACAGAAAGCACACTTGCCTGAGAACCTAATTGGAAAACATGGCCTCGTTTGTTAACTACTTTCAACCTGGCGTACCAATTTTCGGCATTCAAACATTTCCAAGAGTGTCCAACAAATACATACACAAAATACACAAAACATGAACAGATTTTTAAAACTTTTTTAAAAATGGTCAAAAATAGCAAATCTACCAGCTCACTATGTGTCACATCAAAGCACGTTGTGAGCTTATAGATTGGTTATTTTCACACGACACTGTCATATGATGAAATATAAAATAGCTTTAGATAGCTAAAAGGCATGCCACTATAGCTGCCAAAACGATTGAAAAGAGTGGATATACTGAGCATGCAACACACCACAGAAATAACTGGAATTCCACAGTTGCTAAATTACCAGAAATATCCAATTTGACAAACCTCTACTTATTTTGGGATTCACTAGTATTCTTAATTTCTTTTTTGACTTAGTAGCCAATCTACAAACCACATCGTGACACGTTGTGAACTTATAGATTGGCTATTTTCGTGCAACACCATCATATGACTAAGCATAAAAGGGCAAACGTGATTAAAGAACTTGATTAGTCATGACAAACTATAGAAAGCTTTAGATGGCTAAAAGACATGCCATTATGACACGTGAAAGTGGATATTTGGGCAACACACCACAGAAATAACTAAATGACCAGAAATATTACAATTGACAAACCTTGACTTCTTCGATACACTAGGGTGTTCTTGGAGAGCTGGGTGCCAACGTTTGTGGTGTTGGTCTTCTGTTGGGGGTAAGTCTGGCAACCTATGTCCCTGGAACGTTGGTACTGCACAAATACCATATCCTAAGAACAAAACAAACAAACGGAGAACGGAGCGTTTTTTTGTTTAAATCCTCGATTGGCAACAAACCGCTCTGTTCCCATTGAAAAGCATTCGTGTGACTTCACCCTTACATATGAAAAAATACGTATAATACAAAATAAAAAAATATACATATTCTTTGAATTCCCTGCATCATTAGTTGCAGAGCATTTCTGCAGCATGGTTAAAGGTAGGGTAATCAAGTGATATTCTTTGGTAAAAACAAACAGGTTTTTTTGTTTGTTAAAAGGTTAAAGCACTATATTGATATAGAGTGTTTGTTCAGTAACAGGGGTCTCTGCATCTCTCCAGCTCTTTAATAAACAGAAAATACATTTTCAGGTGGGTGACAAATCTTCAGCCAATCAGGAGAGAGAGTACCCATTTAATCAGCTTCATTTTTATAGTGTTCCAGTTCCATTTTGTCTGCTCATTTATTTGTGTCATCATTTCCAAATTCACTCATTTATCCTGTGTGAGTTTTCTCCTGATTAGATAAAATTGACATTCCAACCTGAAAATGCATTTTCTGTTTAATCAAGAGGGACGGGGAGACAGACTGAATAAACACTATGCCAATGAGTACTATCACAATATAAATAAAACTGAAATGTGACACTTATTTTAACAAAACAATATCACTTACCCTACCTTTAAAGGAATATTTATTTTTTTGAAATACTTTTTTTTCTTTTGATGAAAATGTTGTCACATTTAGTATCTATTATACTTGTCGTTAACGATAATAACCTTGTCACGGTCTTCAACTTTCAACATGAAAGGTGTGCTCACTGTGCTGGTACATTGGTTGCGGGTGTTTTCTTGTTGTGATGAACTCTATTGGGGAAAAAGACAATGA
Organism: Gymnoscopelus microlampas; assembly: GCF_963454915.1. Taxonomy (NCBI): domain Eukaryota; kingdom Metazoa; phylum Chordata; class Actinopteri; order Myctophiformes; family Myctophidae; genus Gymnoscopelus; species Gymnoscopelus microlampas. Next base: position 43,470,679 of record NC_139942.1, on the reverse strand, counting down.
AAACAATAACAATAAATAAATTCACTGATGTATTGGCAATTTGGCACAAAACATAAGCTACATAATCTTTGAATGCCCAGCATCATTAGTTGCAGAGCATTTCTGCAGCATGGTTAAAGGAATACTTCAACCCCACATGTTTTATATTCTATATATAGTTTTATTTTCTATCAACTCACCGGTGCCTGATGGCTTGAATACATAGAGCACTTTTGCCTAAAAATTTTATCATTATAGGTGAACATTTTCCAAAAAAAACAAACAAATTCCCATATTTTTTCTCCCATACATTTAAAAAAAATAACTACATAGATGTTATGCAGAATCAATTCAGTGGAAAGTAAACACTGTCTGAATTGCTCCCCGAAATGTATAAAATGTATTAAGATCTTTTGAAAATAGCAGATCTACAAGATGCGACACAATCTAAATCTAGAAAGTAGCTATAAATAAAGTTTTCTAATAATTTTAATGGAGTAAAAGTATAATATTTGCCTCTGAGATGTAGTGTAGTAGTAGTAAAAGTACTGAAAATTGGAAATACTCCAGTAGAGTAAAAAATACCTCAAAATTGTACTTAAGTACAGTACTTGAGTAAATGTACTTAAAATGTTACTTTACACCACTGGCAATAGCAATGGTTCTCAAACTTTAATAATTGCAAGGACCCCCATAATAACTCAAATGGTTCAAAAATACTCTGCCCAGACCCCACTTTAGTTTAGACATTAATAAAGTCAATACAGTGCATCGCAAAACAAAGATGAAAGAAGAACAACTTTGTTATGAGTTCCAATGTTTAATGTGAAATCAGCCGAACGGCTGATTAGCAAACCACTGTATTCTTGGTGACATTTACACAAGTTGGTACAAATGAAAAGATTATACAAAGTAATTTAAACAAAATAATGTTGTGATGCCTCTTATCATTCAGTTTAAACCTGATAGAAGCTATGTAGAATGCAATCGGTGGCAACTTAAGTAAACACAAACACCGTCTGTCACGTTTTTCACAGCTCATAAAGCAGGCTAATCACCAGTGCTGCCATGTCCGTTTATTATAAGCGAATTTGGGCTTGTTTTTCTGTGAAGTTGCATGTAAATATTGAGTTTGACAGTTTGAGGGGGCAGAGCCAAAAGTACACCCTGCATATGTCACTGATCACATGACCTCAATTATCCATTTCTAGGCAACATAGAAGGGGGGGTGGACTTTTTTCTTATTTCCACACAACAGTGTAGTTGTTTATTTGGGCTTGTTTCTAAAATGTAGTTGTTTACTTGGGCTTGTTTCTAAAGTGTAGTTGCTTATTTGGACTTGTTTAATGTGTAGCTGTTTATTTGGGCTTGTTGTTTCTAAAGTGTAGTCGCTTATTAGGGCTTGTTTCTCTTAGGTTGTTTAAACAGTGCTTCTTAAACATTTTCAAGTAAGTACCCCCAAATGAATATGTATTTGTCTGCGGACCCCATCTGAAAATATTTTATGCCAGGAACTGAGGAGCCCCCATACAAGATTTATGTTGTTAAAATATTCCATATTTTCTTCCTAGATGTTTTTGTCGTTGTTGAAAATAGCCAATATATTATGTTAAAAGGGCTATCGAAGGGCTCGGTTCTTTTGTGCTTGTTTTCATAGACCTGGTTGCTTGTTTCTCTCGCAAGACCTGGTAACACAGCTAATCACAGGAAACTATTCTGAAATACTTACAGCTAAGAGACGGATTGTTGGTATTGCTCCCCGTTTCAACATCAATCTCCCTGCAAAACCAGCCATGATCATGCCAATGTTTTCATAGGAATCCGGCGAAAAGTGATGTTTGCACACAAACAGACGCCAACTCTTGGGGATAGAAGCAGGAACCTGGCCATCAAAAATAAAATGAATCCACTTGGATTGTATATCATCCTCTTTGTCAGGGACTCTGTGTGTATAGATGCTCTGGTCCTGACAGCCTACAACTGAACAGGTATCGGGACCAACAGGAGAGTTAGCCATGATGTTACACAGTCCAGAGCGAAAGGAAATAATGGCGAATGTCTGATGTGCAGTGTTGCCAGATGTTATGAGAGAAATAAGCCCACATTTGAATATATTTTTAAGCATTTTAACAACACAAATCTTGTATGGGAGTCCCTACTCCCCTGGCATAACATATTTTCATATGGGGGTCCGCAGACAAATACATATTAATTTCGGGGTTCTTGGCATGAAAATGTTTGAGAACCACTGATTCAAACAAAATCGATCTCCCTGCAAAACCAGCCATGATCATGCCAATGTTTTCATAGGAATCCGGCGAAAAAGTTTGCACACAAACAGACACGCATGTCTTAGGATCGAAGCAGGATCTACAAACTTGTAGATCTGCTATTTTAAAAAAAAGTCTTGAAAAAATGTGGAATATTTATGAAACATTTTAACAACACAAATCTTGTATGGGAGTCCCTGGCATAACATATTTTCAGATGGGGGTCCGTAAACAAATGCATATTCATTTGGGGGTTCATGGCATGAAAATGTTCGAGAACCACTGATACAAACTGGTTTGAACAACTTTAGGAAGCAAGTCCAAAATAAGCAACTCCACTTTAGAAACAAGCCCTATTTACAAGCAATTTTACGGAAAAGCAAGCCCAAGTCGCTTATAATAAGCGGACATGGCAACACTGATGACGCGTAAACAATAAGACCACATGCCCTGCCAGGACCGACCGGGTGGAAAGATTTCTTCCACACTTACAGTTGTGACTCGAATAGTTGGTATGGCGTTTGTTACCAAGCGAAGTCTTTGTGCCAGGTCCATGTTGTACTGTAAAAGGTTTGAAAAACTGTCCAGAGGGAAATGATTTGCGCACACACAGAAGCGCTTCTTTGTGATCTCAGCTGGAACATTGCCATCAAAAATAAAATGCATCCACTTGGATCGTATTTCTGCGTTGGCTGGGAGACGATGTAACGATTTGTGTTCATCAACACAGCCAACAACAGCGCAGGTTGAGTGATCTATAGAAGCCATATTTTTACAGCGTTCACCGAGGAAAGCTGCTGTAAAGATTACAACTATAACTGGGAAGAGGGGAGGAGGGGAGGGATTATCTGAAAGCTCGGTCCGCGGGGAAACTGAAAGGAATGAATTTCCGTTTCCGGCTGATTCCGTCATTTTCGCGCGACTGTCGCCCCCCAAACCTATGTATTAGAAATAAATAATGTACTTCTAAATGTTATCTAGAAGTAATCGATGTCACAAGTAATACTAGGAAGTAAATACAATGCATATTGCATAAAGTATCGTAAGACCAAACATATTTGTAAGTTTGCCATGGTACTTACTCTCAAGGGCGGAGTTGACTCAGCTGAGGAGGCCCCGACAGTATGCACTGTGGGGATTGCATTCTCCCCGAGCAGCAAGTGGGAGCGAGCTGCGAAGCCCATGCTAACCTGCATGTAGTTGCGGAAACTGTCCACCGTGAAGTGTCTGTCGCACAACCTGGAGCTCTCAAAAATGCCCCCCTCCTCAAAGTGGATGAATTCCAGCCAGCGCGCACGTAGCCACGGGATTTTGGGGAAACTGAAAAGGTTTTGGGATGATGAGCACCCCAAAACACAGCGTTTCTTACTCATGGTTGCTGATGAGTGAATGGAGGTAGCTACCAAGATGGGGATGCTCACCAGCTCATTCATTATTCAACAGTCTACCTGACTAGTGGTTGAAGATTGATTGACTAGCTGACTATCAATCTGTCCTACTACATTATTCAGGAGAGTCACCATACGTCATCACGCATGACGTTTTCGTTTCATAGGACCAATTAAGTCCTAAAATACACAAAAACAAAATGTTTCCACTTGTTTTGGCATCCATAGGTAGGTATGCCCATATGATGACCACAGATATGCTCTAAAAGTGTGAAAAACATATTTTTCATTTCACTGTGCCTTTATATTTGAAATTTGAACGTTATGTACATGTGAGAGTTGGCAATGTAAACAAATCGAACACCGCTATAAACCGGGGGGGCATGGCACCATGCCTGTCATGGTATGTCACCATGATGACATGATATACACGTGTGTTTGTTTGGGAGTGAAGCAGTCGTGTTTCAGGGCTACAAGTTATCACAAAGCGTTGCGGTATAAATACTTACAGTTGAGACTCGAACACTTGGTATGGCTCCTTTTCTCAAAGTCAGTCTTTGAGCAAAGCCCATGTTGAATTGACTACGGTTAGAGAAATCGCCCGTAGTAAAATGATGCGCACATACGTCGAGACGCTTCTTTGTGATCACAGCTGGGACATTACCATCATAAATAAAATTAATCCACTCGGATCGTGTATCTTCTTTGACTGGGAGTTTATGTAAAGATTTGTGTTCATCAACACAGCCAACAACAGAGCAGCAGGTTGAGTAACCTTTAGAAGCCATTATTATTTTTTAACGCACTCGAAACAAACAGGAAAAGTTTATAATGAAACTGAGAGAGGAGGGGAGGAGAGGGGAGTTGCAGAAGGGAGAGGGGCGTTGCAGAATGGGGAAACTGAAAGGAATGAATTTCCGTTTCCGGCTGATTCCGTCATTTTCGCGCGACTGTCGCCCCCCCAAACCTATGTATTAGAAATAAATAATGTACTACAGTATAATAACATGTATGGAATGGGTGTCATGGAAACATTTTTTAACTTACAGTTAACTGACGGATGGTTGGTATTGCTCCCCGCTTCAAAAGCATTCTTCCAGCAAAACCAGCTTTGATCATGGCCATATTATCATACGAATCCAGCGTAAAGTGATTGTGGCACACATGAAGATTTGGCTTGACTACCACAGGAACACGGCAGTCAAAAATAAAATCAATCCACTTCGCGTTTAGATCCTTTTGAGCAGGGACTTTATGTGCATAAATGCTTTGGTCCTTACAGTCTATAACTGAACATTTTCGGTGACTTCCAGAAGATTTAGGCTTAGCCTTAGACATGATAGTAGAGGTTTTTGTTTGGCAAACTGGTTATAAAGTATTCAATCAATCAAAGTACCGAGTCCAGCGTGCGATAAACAGCAATGGCGGCCAGTGTAAACAAACAAATTTGGAGGAAATGCACATTTGGAAGTGAGGAGGGGAGGGATCATGCAAGTAGGTCTTGTGGCTAAAAGCCACTATATTGGAACATCTCCCTCAGCTCCGAGATGAGGTCCCGTGACCGTCCCACATTCCTCGGTGCCGGTGGGACGTACTGCACCCCCGGTGCCGGTGAGGGGGTGGGGGGCGGCGAGTATTCTTACCCTTCTCCGCACATCGTATCCAAAAAGTATAGGTCGGCACTCCTGCTCTTAGATGTTTACATTTTTAGCGGCCAAGATAATCTAAGCAACGGGTTGAAACAAGGGTTTAAATGGCCAGTAAACCCCCGTCTACAGGCGCTCCTGTAAGATTGCAAATACACAACAACTGAGCTCCCAATTCATACCGTTAAAATATAATAAAAATAATGTTGCGATGCCACAACGAGGGCTCCATTGTTTACCTGCCATCCCCCGTTGCATTATATAAATGATAAAATAGAAACTAGAATGAATTAATTCGGTGGAAAGTAAAGTCAAACACTGTCGGTCGCATTTTCACTACAAAACCCAGAATCAGGGTTTGTTGTCACAACAGTCAGTTACAAGTAAAAAACAATGTCAGTTACAGGTAAAAGGCAAGTGAAATTCATTGTGCTTCTTTCAGCTACGGCCAGCCTTCCACATCTCCACGGCGCCATAAGACAGCACACACATGACTCAAATAAATATAACTTTAAGATACTTACAGCTGAGAGACGTACCGTTGGTATAGATTCTTTTTTAAGAAAAAGGCTGTTTGCATGACCTGTCTGGTACATTCCCAGATTTACGAAATCTGAGGCCACGAAATGATTTGCGCAAACATATAGTTTTTTCTTGGTCAGAGGAACTTTGCGACCCTCATTAATAAAGTTTATCCACTTAATTCTAATGTCATCATCCTTTGGTATAGTATGTACAGACTTGTGTTGGTCTTCACAGCCGAAAACACAGCAGAGATTAAGCTTTTTAGATGATTTAGCCATTATGTTATTGCAAACAACACCGAGCATTCACTGAAACAAACAATTTCGACTAGTTGTAAACAATATAAAGAGGAAAGGGTGGAGACTGAAAATTAGGGGGCGGAACTATGAAATGACGCTTACGTAAGCATCATTACCATTCTGAGATGGCCTGTTCAGACACACCCATTACATTACATTACATTACATTACAGTCATTTAGCAGACGCTTTTATCCAAAGCGACTTACAATAAGTGCAATCAACAAAGGTAGGGAACGAAAGCTACTAATCACCAGAGGTTATAAGTGCATTTTCTGCAATAACAAGCAACCAAGAGCATACCTAGCGCTAAGGTAAAAGTGCAATATATCAGCTACCTATTTCCTTAAACAGATGAGACAAAGTAGTCAAATGAGCAGGAGCTAAAAACAAATAATTGTATTGACTAAACAAGATCCAATAAACAATTCAACAATAAAACAAGCATTCGTACAACTAGTTAACAACAAGTAGGCCAGGCAAAGAGGAAGGGTAGTGTTTCCTGAAGAGGAGGGTTTTCAGCCTGCGGCGAAAGATGGGCAGTGACTCTGCTGTCCTGACATCAGTGGGAAGTTCATTCCACCACTGTGGGGCCAGAACAGAAAAAAGTCGTGACCGTGTCGATCGACCAGAAGGACCGTTGAGTGGCGGGGGAGTCAGTCGCCCCTTGGTGGCCGACCGGAGTGGTCGGGAAGGGTTGTGGGCATTGACCAATACCCGGAGGTAAGAGGGAGCTGTTCCTTTCGCTGCCCTATAGGCTAGCACCAGGGTTTTAAACTGAATGCGAGCCGCTACGGGGAGCCAGTGCAGGGAACGGAGAAGGATAGTTGTGTGAGAGAACTTGGGGCGGTTGAACACCAGACGAGCCGCAGCTTTCTGAACAAGCTCCAGGGGTCTGATGGCATTCGGAAATCCCTGAAATGAGAATGAATGACTGATTGTTAAAAAAGAGACACTGGGGAGCCCAAAAAACTAAAAAAAAAAAGACATTCATGGTGTGGCCCCTTTAAATAAATGTGAAAATACAAAATACTGAATAGCTCCCACATTTTGTAATATTAAAAATCTACAAAGCAACAATAGAAGTTTTCAAATAATTGTAGTGGGGTAAAAGTACAATATTTGTCTCTCAGATGTAGTGGAGTAGAAGTAAAAGTATAGGAAATACTCCAGTAAAGTAAAAGTACCTCAAAATTGTACTTGAGTAAATGTACTTAGTTACTTTCCACCACTGCGTGTATTTGCTGCTATCTAGTGGTTGAAAGTTGTTCACATAGGCAATGCTCTGACGTAGGCTACCAGTACCTCTATAAAAGGTGTGTCCAGTCCACTAATTAGCTTTCACATCTGTTTGGAAAAATAGCCTCAGTGAAGGAGAGAGCTGAAGCGTTGAACCTGGAAGAGAAGTTGTTTGTTGGACCCCAGACTCCCTATTCCCATCGTAATTCACCCATGCCTTTTAGATGTGAGTTTTCAACTGACCTTAATTGCAATTGCAATCTCCTGAGCAGCTCGCTGCTGATCATTCATGTATGTTTTAGAAGTTACAATAATGTTAGTTCAATCTTGTTAGTTCTTCAATCTAGTCTAGTCTACACACACACACACACACACACACACACACACACACACACACTCATTCTCTCTTTTGCTTGTCACAGACGGAACCAAACCCGCACCCTAACCCTAACCGCACGCGGATGCCACATAGTCGGAGAAAAGGTCTGTCGGATTAACGCATGCCTCCCGTCACAGACATTGTAATATTTTTGTCTTGTGCCACTGTCATTTTGTTTACACTGTTCATCGTCTCTTCTTGTTTAGGTCATGAAGTGGTTACTGAGGCAAACCATTCTACCGCCTTATGGATTGGCCTCATCTCCCATCTCAAAGCCTCAGTGAAGGTTAAGCATCGACGCGTCCATCTCAAAGCACACAGTAGCTGTTTTGTTGGCTCTGACGCTATGGATGTGGTGATGGACCATCTCTCCCATGCTAGTGGATTTGAAGGTATTTTCTAGGCCTACTACACCAGTGGTTCTCAGCCTTGTGAATTTCTAGGACCAGGTTAAAATGACTGAAAAAGTTCAAAAGTAATTTAGATGGCATGCTATTTAGACTGATGCTAGGTTCATTTGTTTACCTGGCCTCCTATAGTTTCAATGAACAGATTATTATTTTTTGATATTATATTGTTTAGACTGATGCTAGGTTCTTGGTTTACGTATGATCCTAAATTACTGAGGCACTTCACTGTCTCTCTGCATTTGATGTATGTGCTTACTGTAAGTCTCTCCAAAGACTGTCTGCTAAATGCCTAAATTGATTAATGGTACCCCTCCCATCCCACCATCACCATTTATAATGGTACCCCTCCCACCATCACTCTATTCACAACTGCAGGTGCTGATATCCCACGGGACAAGATTCTTTTTTTTTGTCAGGTATTGTTGAACTGCAACGTGTTTGAAGCGGTGGACACCAAACTCTTTGGGAAAGACAAGAAGCAGGCTGTGTTTCAGGACAGCAAAAATGCGCTCTACAGGTTAGTTTGACACCACGCGTACACACACACGTTTTCAAACACAGCAATCTGAATATGCTAAAACTTTCTTTTGAAAATATTAAACAGGTTCCTGGACACAGAAATGCCCCCAACGGATGAATTTGAGAAAGGCCTATTATTTTGGGCACATTACCATGGAATCCACAACTTCTTTTCCTGTTCTTCTTCAGACGGGTATGGGGATGCGGTCGGACATCAATATTGATCTTTACGTTTTTGCTTGGCATTTGTAGTTTCAGCACCATATACAATATACATAATCTGCTACTTGTAGACCATTTTCCTAACTAACCACTAAATGTTGAGTATTCAACTCAAATGATTCCTCTTCTGTGCAACTGACTTTGTTTGCCTTTGAAGATGTAATTGGCCTGCTTGCAGTTTTCCTTAAGGATAATGTTGAAAGACCATCAAGATAAACTAAAAAAGAAAAGTCTTTTTATACTCTGCATTGATGAATATTTCGAAAATTGTAATCTTCCATCAGTGAGCCACTGAGCTTTCTTTCCTTCAGAAGGAGTTGAATTGGGCATAACATTTAGAGTTGAAGTATTAATCTATGATCAACATTATTATGTAACTGCAAATGTTTCAAGGCATTTATGTGAAATATGTGGTCATAAAACTAAACAACTGCAAAATAAGCTTTCAATCATCTTTCTTTGTTGTGCAGGCAAGAACATCCGGCATCTTCCCATGGGCAATCTGGGCAGCAGCGCACTTCTTTTGAATCCATGCAGATGTACACTCCAGGGAAAGCCAGGAATATAGATACCCCTTGCAGAGCCAGGAATCTAGATACCCCTGGTAGAGCCAGGAATCTAGATACCCCTTGTTCCAACTCTGAATTGCCACAATCATGCAAGTCGGCCTTTTCATCACAACTCAACGCTATTGGCCATAAGTTGGTCTCAGTCAAGAGCATTGAAAAGGAAAAATCTCCACAGCATGGACTTTGTTCTAAATTTATCATTGACGCTTTTCCAGATTCGCAAAGTATATTACAGGATGGCATGGCACCCCACAGTATTTTTGCCCTGACCCACAATGGGATGCAGGACGCTGACCTTAATATGTTTTTCTTTTAGCTACCCCTCTTGTGCCAGTACTTTATACTAATTGGGGAAGCTATAAGTTAGGACTGTCCGTAGCCCAAACAGACGAGTTTTGGACATTGGTCATAATAGGCGAAATTGGTGAAAATTGCAGATCTTCAAGCTGTAGGCTTTTATTGACAAAGATTGGTTTAGGGGGGGAAAAGGAGGGGACCAAGTATAGACACTGGTCAGCTGAAGTATATACTGTAGTAGGTGGTTGACTGTAATACCCCTCACATCCTCTGTATCTTCAACCCGATCGCCAGAGGAAACGTTCTCATTGAACGTTTTTCAACGTTTCTCAAAATCCGTGCATAGACTACTGGAAAACCACAAATTCCGTGCATAGCCGCCTCGCATCTCCCCCATTGTGACTAAACCATTTCGGAGGCGCGCAGTCTCAAGGGAATTGTCGCCGTGTGAAGGACCACCGAGCGAGCTAAAGCGAGCGAGTTGCCGTCCTGAACATTGCGACATTCCCTTGAGCCTACTCAGCGCCGTTTGAGTTGCGTACCGATAGGCACAGAATCGTAAATTTTGTTGTGGGGACTGCTCTACTTCCGGGTTTTTCCGGGTTGCGACTGGTTACGCCCACCGTGGGACTCCCCGTACATATGCACGGAATTTGGGGGTTTCTAGGCGACTATGCACGGAATGACATGCACAAATCCGTGCAATGTATACAAATTCTCTGGCGATCAGGCTGGGTGGACGATCTCTTCAGAATAAGAGTACCCTCTAAAAATAAAAATAAAATAGAAAAACGGTTAATTTGCACATTAAAACTACAAATTAAGCATTTAAACAAAGCTATACAACACATATTATGTTTCTGTGTAACAAAAACGTTTTTTTAAACATTAATAATTTATCTAAATGGATAAATGGTCAGAAAAGGTCAGAAAAGTGCCGTTCTCAGACAAAAGTGGACACTGGACAGGCGCCGGCGGACACTGCCGACACTTCTGACATACGCACGCGTGCGGGGACACCTCCCCTACAACGCCACACTCTCGGATAAGCCCGAGAGGTGTAAAAAAAAGTGTGGCGGACTGTCCAGTGAGGTCAGAGGTCAGAAAAGTGCCGTTTTCAGACAAAAATGGACACTGGACAGGCGCCGGCGGACACTGCCGACACTTCTGATACACGCACACGTGCGGGGACACCTCCCCTACAACGCCACACTCTCGGATAAGCCCGAGAGGTGTAAAAAAAAGTGTGGCGGACCGTCCAGTGAGGTCAGAGGTCAGAAAAGTGCCGTTCTCAGACAAAAGTGGACACTGGACAGGCGCCGGCGGACACTGCCGACACTTCTGACACACGCACGCGTGCAGGGACACCTCCCCTACAACGCCACACTCTCCGCTAAGCGGGAGAGGTGTAAAAAAAAGTGTGGCGGACCGTCAAGTGAGGTCAGAGGTCAGAAAAGTGCCGTTCTCAGACAAAAGTGGACACTGGACAGGCGCCGGCGGACACTGCCGACGCTTCTGATACACGCACGCGTGCGGGGACACCTCCCCTACAACGCCACACTCTCCGCTAAGCGGGAGAGGTGTAAAAAAATGTGTGGCGGACCGTCCACTGAGGTCAGAGGTCAGAAAAGTGCCGTTCTCAGACAAAAGTGGACACTGGACAGGCACCGGCCGACACTGCCGACACTTCTGACATACGCACGCGTGCGGGGACACCTCCCCTACAACGCCACACTCTCGGATAAGCCCGAGAGGTGTAAAAAAAAGTGTGGCGGACTGTCCAGTGAGGTCAGAGGTCAGAAAAGTGCCGTTTCCAGACAAAAATGGACACTGAACAGGCGCCGGCGGACACTGCCGACACTTCTGACATACGCACGTGTGCGGGGACACCTCCCCTACAACGCCACACTCTCCGCTAAGCGGGAGAGGTGTAAAAAAAAGTGTGGCGGACCATCCAGTGAGGTCAGAGGTCAGAAAAGTGCCGTTTTCACACAAAAGTGGACACTGGACAGGTGCCGGCGGACACTGCCGACACTTCTGACATACGCACACGTGCGGGGACACCTCCCCTACAACGCCACACTCTCGGATAAGCCCGATAGGTGTAAAAAAAAGTGTGGCGGACTGTCCAGTGAGGTTAGCGGAGAGTGTGGCGTTGTAGGGGAGGTGATTTTGGCCTCCACACTTCGTGATTTTTCTTTCGTTTCGGTTTCGTTTCGGTAGAGACCCAATGGTGAAAAAATAAATTTACTAAGTCCAGAGCTCGATGAATGATAGGGACCAAAAAAAGTGTCACTACAAAGTACTACCAATCAACTCTAAATTGCCTGAAACGTACTCCTAACAGGTTTTCGGGGGGACGATTCTGGCCTCCACACTTAGTGATTTTTTTGGATTTAACTTTCGTTTCGGTTTCGTTTCGGTAGTGACCCAATGGTGAAAAAATAAATGTACTAAGTCCAGAGCTCGATGAATGTTAGGGACCAAAAAAAGTGTCACTACAAAGTACTACCAATCAACTCTAAATTGCCTGAAACGTACTCCTAACAGGTTTTCGGGGGGACGATTCTGGCCTCCACACTTAGTGATTTTTTCGGATTTAACTTTCGTTTCGGTTTCGTTTCGGTAGTGACCCAATGGTGAAAAAATAAATTTACTAAGTCCAGAGCTCGATGAATGTTAGGGACCAAAAAAAGTGTCACTACAAAGTACTACCAATCAACTCTAAATTGCCTGAATCGTACTCCTAACAGGTTTTCGGGGGGGGGCGATTTTGGCCTCCACACTTAGTGATTTTTTCGGATTTGCCTTTCGTTTCGGTTTCGTTTCGGTACTGACCCAATGGTGAAAAAATAAATTTACTAAGTCCAGAGCTCGATGAATGTTAGGGACCAAAAAAAGTGTCACTACAAAGTACTACCAATCAACTCTAAATTGCCTGAAACGTACTCCTAACAGGTTTTCGGGGGGACGATTCTGGCCTCCACACTTAGTGATTTTTTCGGATTTAACTTTCGTTTCGGTTTCGTTTCGGTAGTGACCCAATGGTGAAAAAATAAATTTACTAAGTCCAGAGCTCGATGAATGTTAGGGACCAAAAAAAGTGTCACTACAAAGTACTACCAATCAACTCTAAATTGCCTGAATCGTACTCCTAACAGGTTTTCGGGGGGGCGATTTTGGCCTCCACACTTAGTGATTTTTTCGGATTTGCCTTTCGTTTCGGTTTCGTTTCGGTACTGACCCAATGGTGAAAAAATAAATTTACTAAGTCCAGAGCTCGATGAATGTTAGGGACCAAAAAAAGTGTCACTACAAAGTACTACCAATCAACTCTAAATTGCCTGAAACGTACTCCTAACAGGTTTTCGGGGGGGCGATTTTGGCCTCCACACTTAGTGATTTTTTCGGATTTAACTTTCATTTCGGTTTCGTTTCGGTAGTGACCCAATGGTGAAAAAATAAATTTACTAAGTCCAGAGCTCGATGAATGTTAGGGACCAAAAAAAGTGTCACTACAAAGTACTACCAATCAACTCTAAATTGCCTGAATCGTACTCCTAACAGGTTTTCGGGGGGACGATTTTGGCCTCCACACTTAGTGATTTTTTCGATTTGCCTTTCGTTTCGGTTTCGTTTCGGTACTGACCCAATGGTGAAAAAATAAATTTACTAAGTCCAGAGCTCGATGAATGTTAGGGACCAAAAAAAGTGTCACTACAAAGTACTACCAATCAACTCTAAATTGCCTGAATCGTACTCCTAACAGGTTTTCGGGGGGGCGATTTTGGCCTCCACACTTAGTGATTTTTTCGGATTTAACTTTCATTTCGGTTTCGTTTCGGTAGTGACCCAATGGTGAAAAAATAAATGTACTAAGTCCAGAGCTCGATGAATGTTAGGGACCAAAAAAAGTGTCACTACAAAGTACTACCAATCAACTCTAAATTGCCTGAAACGTACTCCTAACAGGTTTTCGGTGGGACGATTTTGGCCTCCACACTTAGTGATTTTTTCGGATTTAACTTTCGTTTCGGTTTCGTTTCGGTAGTGACACAATGGTGAAAAAATAAATGTACTAAGTCCAGAGCTCGATGAATGTTAGGGACCAAAAAAAGTGTCACTACAAAGTACTATCAATCAACTCTAAATTGCCTGAAACGTACTCCTAAAAGGTTTTCGGGGGGACGATTTTGGCCTCCACACTTAGTGATTTTTTCGGATTTAACTTTCGTTTCGGTTTCGTTTCGGTAGTGACCCAATGGTGAAAAAATAAATTTACTAAGTCTAGAGCTCGATGAAAGTGGGAGGCATACGTAAGTCCGACATCCCATTTCTCCGACTATGTGGCATCCGCGTGCGGTTAGGGTTAGGGTTCGGGTTAGGTATAGGGTTAGTATAGTAAACGTCGGAGGCATGCGCTGACGGAGGAATGGTCTGTCGGACTAACGTATTGCACCCGATGAAAGTTAGGGACCAAAAAAAGTCACTACAAATTACTACCAATCAACTCTAAATTGCCTGAAACGTACTCCTAACAGGTTTTCGGGGGGACGATTCTGGCCTCCACACTTAGTGATTTTTTCGGATTTAACTTTCGTTTCGGTTTCGTTTCGGTAGTGACCCAATGGTGAAAAAATAAATTTACTAAGTCCAGAGCTCGATGAATGTTAGGGACCAAAAAAAGTGTCACTACAAAGTACTACCAATCAACTCTAAATTGCCTGAATCGTACTCCTAACAGGTTTTCGGGGGGACGATTTTGGCCTCCACACTTAGTGATTTTTTCGGATTTGCCTTTCGTTTCGGTTTCGTTTCGGTAGTGACACAATGGTGAAAAAATAAATGTACTAAGTCCAGAGCTCGATGAATGTTAGGGACCAAAAAAAGTGTCACTACAAAGTACTATCAATCAACTCTAAATTGCCTGAAACGTACTCCTAAAAGGTTTTCGGGGGGACGATTTTGGCCTCCACACTTAGTGATTTTTTCGGATTTAACTTTCGTTTCGGTTTCGTTTCGGTAGTGACCCAATGGTGAAAAAATAAATTTACTAAGTCTAGAGCTCGATGAAAGTGGGAGGCATACGTAAGTCCGACATCCCATTTCTCCGACTATGTGGCATCCGCGTGCGGTTAGTGTTAGGGTTCGGGTTAGGTATAGGGTTAGTATAGTAAACGTCGGAGGCATGCGCTGACGGAGGAATGGTCTGTCGGACTAACGTATTGCACCCGATGAAAGTTAGGGACCAAAAAAAGTCACTACAAAGTACTACCAATCAACTCTAAATTGCCTGAAACGTACTCCTAACAGGTTTTTGGGGGGACGATTTTGGCCTCCACACTTAGTGATTTTTTCGGATTTAACTTTCGTTTCGGTAGTGACAAACTTTCGTTTCGGTAGTGACACAATGGTGAAGAAATAAATTTACTAAGTCCAGAGCTCGATGAATGTTAGGGACCAAAAAAAGTCACTACAAAGTACTACCAATCAACTCTAAATTGCCTGAAACGTACTCCTAACAGGTTTTTGGGGGGACGATTTTGGCCTCCACGCTTAGTGATTTTTTCGGATTTAACTTTCGTTTCGGTAGTGACAAACTTTCGATCAACTAGTGAAAAACTTTCGAGCTCTGGACTTAGTAAATTTATTTTTTCACCAAGAACCTTGACCAGCTGCCCAACTATACTGACAAACCAGCAAGACCAGCCTGACCAGTTTGTCCAGCCTGGTAAACCAGCTAAAACCAGAAACCATCATGCGCTGTTTTTTTGCTGTTTTTTCAGCAGGGTTATTCAAGTTCATTTTTCATTTAAAAAAAAAAACTCATTATGAAAGCATACCTTTATGGGTATCATGAAGTGATATATTTTATGTATATATGTATGTGTTTATCAGATGGCTCAATTTCTGAAGATATTCAAGGCACCGGCCCAATTGTAACAAATGTCCTGCTTTATCATAGAAAAAGTGAACATATCACCTCAAATTTTGGCACATATCACCTGGGCTGGAAGGAGTTTTGTAATGATGTCGAGCTACAATTTCAGATTTTGACCACTAGATGTCAGTGTAAGCTAAATCATACTAAACTGCCCGATCTGCCCAACTCCATTATGCTGTGTATTTACTGTTTTTTTCACGTGGGATTTTGGAATTCCTTCCTGTTTTCTCCAAAACTACCATCAGAACCTAAAAAGTCCTCAGTTTTTAATGTTTTGTCTTGGTAGACTAGCTTCTGCTGCACCTGCATGGCTCTCTTTCCTGCTGCTGTTATCGGCCAGGGTAATCACTCAGCACATTTCATAACAGGGCCCTTATCACGTGGCCCCAGGGAACAGACACACACACACACACACACACACACACACACACACACACACACACACACACACACACACACACACACACACACACACTGTGTGTGACACACATATATGCATGCTCTCGCACACACACACAAGGGGGTTGGATCTCTGCAACACAACACTGCATTTTGTGTGTGTGTGTGTGTGTGTGTGTGTGTGTGTGTGTGTGTGTGTGTGTGTGTGTGTGTGTGTGTGTGTGTGTGTGTGTGTGCGCTCGCGCGCCAGAACAGAAGAGGATAGAGTTACAGTGTGAGAGGAAGAGAAAGAGACTGTATCCATGGTGAGATCAACCGTTCCCCTCATACAATGCATCACCACACAGAGCACACAGACAGCTTGTGTAGCACTAGCCCACGGTCACTAGCTCAGGGTCACTAGCTCAGGGCCCAACTCAGGACCATTAGTTCAGGGTCTCTAGCCCAGGGTCACAAGCCCAGGGTCACTAGCTCAGGGCCCAACTCAGGGCCACTAGTTCAGGGTCACTAGCCCAGGGTCACTAGCTCAGGGTCCCTAGTTCAGGGCGGATACAAGAAGAGTGGGCACTAGGTAAGAGTGGGCACCTTGATGTAAAATTGGATATTTTGTCCAAAATGTAAATATATATATATATATTTGAAAAATGGTCTTAAGTAATGTAAAGTATACATGATGTGAACATGCGGGGTACATCATTATCAGCCTTAATGTTATCCTTCAACGACTTGTTTATGCCCCAAAATGACTGGGAAGTGGATACACAGGTTTTGTAGCAATTGTAGAAATATTAGACCTTAATTGTCGAATGTTTAAGCATGTTCTAATCATGTAGCCTATACTTTACTTAAAACATTTTCCAAACATTAAAAAAAAACAAAAAACATGGAAAAAAAGCTGCCCACTATTCCTTAGTGCCCACTCTACCTGGTTCCAGGTGTGGTATATACTCAAGAAATCCTCAAGTATGCAAAAGTACAAATTACAAGTGAATTTTCAGAAATTGACAAAAAATGTACTCAAGTAAATGTACTTTGTTACTATCCACCACTGCTCAGGGCCACACTAGCTCAGTGTCATTAGCCCAGAGCCAGAGGCCTGCAGGCCTGTATTTGACCTCCATTTGAAAAGACTTTGTGCCAGTGACCCACATAAGAAAAAATATATAATATAAGAGAATATTTGTGTTGTAAATGTTTTAAAAAATATTCCAAATCTTTCACAATGTTTCAAGATTCTTTGAAATTATTTTTGAATAGCCGAAAAATAAAAGAGGGCTTAACGTTTAAAATACAGGACCATGAAGGACACCTGTGAAACTTCATGTCAGATATGAGCTTGTTGTCTTTTAACGGAATTAGCAGTATTCTGCTCAAGGAAAAATAGAATATGAAGTCAATCAGTGCTTCTCAATGTGTGGTCTGGGGACCCCCAGGGGTCCTTGATGAAGTTCCAGGGGGTCCCCAGTAAAATGAGTTAATACAGCATGAAAATCAGTTTAAACAGTTTAGCCCTAAAATATACATGGGCTATTTGAAAATTGCCCATGTACAAGCTATAAGCTACTTGTAGATCTGCAAAAAAGAAATACAACACACACAAATCTTGTATGGGGTTCCCTGTCACAAAATATTTTAAGATGGGCCAAACACATAGATTTTGGGTCCAAAACGTTTGAGAAGCACTGAAGTAAATGAAGGACAGGGGAGCAGATGAAAGAGAGAGGAGAGGACACTGCCAGAGCAACACGTTCTTCAAAGGAATCAACAATCTCCCAGTGGACCAATAGCATTTACCCTCCCTAATGACTTCATAGCCCCTCCCCCACATCGTTCAATCACCCTACCAGTGTGTGTGTATGTGTGTGTGTGTGTGTGTGTGTGTGTGTGTGTGTGTGTGTGTGTGTGTGTGTGTGTGTGTGTGTGTGTGTGTGTGTGTGTGTGTGTGTGTGTGTGTGTGTGTTCGTGCGTGCGTGCGTGTGTGCATGCGTGGGTGTGTGCGTGCGTGCGTGCGTGTGTGCGTGCGTGTGCGAGCTGAGAGGCACTATGGCAGGAGTCTCCATTGTGTTAGTCAGTGATGCAGATGATCTAAAGATCTGTGGTGGTTGGGCTGTCACACCCCACACCCCTTTCCTACCTCTGTGTGTGTGCGTGTGCACGTGCGTGTGATAATCTCTCGTTCCCCATCTCTCCTCTCTATTTTATTTGCCCTTCTTACTTCTGATCTCTCGCTCTCTCTCATTGGCCTAGCAGTGTTTGGTGGTGAGATGGGGGAGGGGTGAATAGCGTGAGAGAGAGTGAGAGAAGGAGGGTGGAAGGATAGAGAGAGCGGGGGAGGAGTGTAGGTCATTAGTCAGCAGGGTGAAAAGGAGAACAGCAGGAGAACACACACATACACAATATATACTAACACACACACACACACACACACACACACACACACACACACACACACACACACACACACACACACAGTCCCTATAAAGATGCAGGGACTGGCAGGGACACACTGAAGGGACATGCTACAGCACCTGTGTGCACGTGCGCGTACTGTACACACACTACTCCATATCATGTTTGCGATGATTGTCCCCGCTTCCCCATAATGACAGTGAGAGGATGTCCCTGTGAGAATACCCTGTCACTCACACACACGCACGGACGCACTCACGCACATACTCACGCACGCACGCACGCACGCACGCACGCACGCACGCACACACACACACACACACACACACACACACACACACACACACACACACACACACACACACACACACACACACACACACACACACACACACACACACACACACACACAATACATCAATACATCAATACATCAAATGCATAGAAATAGTAATCTAATAATAAAGTAATACATAAGTAAACCAATAATCTAATAATAACTAATACATACGTAAACCAAGAACCTATCATAAGCCTACATTGAAACTATACACACTATAGGATGCCAGGTCAACAATGACCTGGCATCTGTCTACATAACATGCTATCTAAGTTACATTTTAGCCTTTTAGCCTAGTTGTGTGGTGTTTTCGCGTTTCGAGCTTGTGGATCTGCCACTTTTGATGCTTTTGTGTGACGCTGTAGTTTGATCAAGTAGGGCGTTAATTTATGAAAAAACACAAAAATGTTAAGCTCACAATACAGTATAGCTGTACAATAAGCTCACCAGGCCTCTCTGTTCACACTGGCAGCTACAAAGATACAGGCTACCATTCTTTTTCAGGGTTAGGGTTAGGACACAGCGACATGAAGATTCAAAGATACATCTAACGTTTGTGCTGCTACAAAAGCTACAAATAAGTTGAGCTGGTTTCAACTTACAAAGATACAAAGCTACAAATATGCTGTGTAACTTTGTATCTTTTGTATCTGCCAGTGTGAACGCAGCATGCAGAATCCTCAGTGAGAGACAGGTCCACACACACCTACACACCCCATGCACATAAGGATGATAATAATATGTGACAATTATGTGACATTATGTGCTTGTTTCACTATATGTATTCAGGCCTTTACAGACGGGAAGCGGACAAGCGGTGGACGCAGGCGTTACCGCTCGGATCAGTGGGGATCGCGCGGCTCGCGCCGCAATCATTGTTGTTTTGTCCTCCTGCGCGATGCTGGGAAAACCAAAGCTCACCACAATCCAGCTCTTGCCACCCGCGTGCGTGTGCACAAACGAGCACGAGTGCGCCCGCCTGCCTCACCGCCCCTCAACTTCTCTGCGCGTCCCAAATAATCGCCCACCTCTCATTGACAATGAATTACATAGGCGCGTCGGCCGCTACCCGTCTGAAATGACCTTTAGGCATCAATGGATAATTTCAATTGAGAATAAGATAATATCAATGGGGATAACAGAACAGTGGCGTTCCCAGAAATTACATCTAGGGCAGGCGAGATTTTTTTCTCTACCTATGCCTTGCCTCTATGGTGGGTACGCCACTGTAACAGAAGGTGTGTGTGATCACGTGGTGGTCGTTATCTTAGCTGCATGGTTTACCTGCTTTGGGAAATCTCTTTCTCCTTCCACTATGTTGTTCACTCAACTCTCCATCACAGCTTAAAGCTCTCAGGAGAACCTCTTCCCCTGTCGTCAGCCTCCAGCACAGGAGGTAATTATGCCTGATAGGAATTAGATATAGAGTGAAACAAGTTCCAAATAAGGAATTTGAACCAGGGACTTTGTTTATAAATGTAAACCCTGACATGTCTCTCATGCCATAGAAGCGCAGTCAGATAATACTTGTGACAATTAAATACTTAGCCTGACAGTATTTATATGAAAAACTATTAAATATGTTCCAAAATCTGATATTGGAAAAAAGAAGATACAAGTTGTTGAACCCAGGGCCTTGTGTTTATGTAACACTGATGTATCTCTTGCACCACAGACACATAGAAGGGATCTGTGACAACTATAATCATAAGATAACACATCACTTTTTGAATTTAGTTTTCTTTTAAATTCCTCATAAATTCCTTGTAGACCAGTGGTTCTCAACCTTTTCTGGTTCAGGGCAAATCTCAAAAGTGTTCACAGCTCACCCATCTGAAAGTACAGATATTAAAACAAAAAGTAACAGTTCTAAAGTAAATGTAATTCGTTACTGTCCACCACTGCCCATCATGTGTAACGGTAGCTCACTAACAGCCAGTAGAATCACAGCATCGATGCATTCAAGTAGTAAACATGTAAGTAACCAAAATAGTGATCGACCGATTATGTTTTTTCAGCGGCTGATGCTAATAAGCGAATGCGATATAGAGCCGATTATGTTTATTTTACATCGAATAATTTACAACATATTAATAGTAATGCGACACAAACTTGCTGTACTTAAATTAACATTAATTTAAGACTGCTGCTATTGTCCACACTGTACAGTATTCTCTGATTAACCCAATATGTGAGTTCTGCACTGTCTGCAATGCACTTACACACACACGGACACACCGACGGACAGGAGTCTCCGGCCCTCGGCCGTCCGGCCTGGCGGAGACAATTAGTCATAATTTGTGTGTGTCTGTGTCTGTGCACGCACACTGAGGAGGCACTGCCTGGAAGACCTTCAGAAAGGAGAAGAGGTATGATGCAGCAACTACAGTCTACATCATGATGCTAGATTGTCATTGACCCTAAATGATATGGGAAATAGGTTGACCAGTTAATTAGCAACAAAATTAGATACTTGTAGTGACTCCTACAGAGCCCCGGAGTACAGGGCCCTGATTGCTGTGCATTACTAGAACCACTACAGCAAACTGTACTGTAGATATCTCCAGGAATTTACATTATAGACACTACCACTGTCTATTCCTTTTGATGAATCATTTAATAATCACAAAAAGAACATTACTCGACAACCGTAATATCCACATAAACAACTACATTTGACTAATTGCGTCTGAACCTAGAAGCCTTGATCGAAGACAGAAAGCGCTGTTTTTCGCTTTGAATTCCTAAATCAGCCTTTGAAATTGCCTTCAAAATATACTGTTCAGACGACTCAGCTATATCGGCAGCCATCAATCCATCCATCCATCCATCCATCTCTGTCTCTCTCCCCCTCTCCCTCTCTCTCTCCCTCTCTCTCTCTCTCTCTCTCTCTCTCCCTCTCTCTCTCTCTCTCAGCCAATCGATACATGGTGTCAGGATGAGGTAATTGATGACCTCAGAGTCATTAAGCGATATGATAGGCCGACGAGCGGTGCTATCAGCATCTGGTGGAAATGGATGGACCCGAGACACCCAGGGTCATATTTCACTAGACACACTCACACACTCACACACACACACACACACACACACACACACACACACACACACACACACACACACACACACACACACACACACACACACACACACACACACACAGAAAGAGAGTGATTCATACAAAGACTCACTCACACAAATGAGCCATATTTTCCTCCCTTCCTCTCTCTCTCTCGCACATGCACACATGCACACGCACGCACGCACGCACGCACGCACGCACGCACGCACGCACGCACGCACGCACGCACACACACACACACACACACACACACACACACACACACACACACACACACACACACACACACACACACACACACAGGCGGTCCCAGTGAGGGTCTCATATCTCAGACCATATAAATGGATTTATCCCCTCCAGATCACAGAGGTCTGATTCATATCACTATTGATCCTCGCGAGTAGATGAACAGAGATAGGATCTCTGAATGGGAAGAGATGGGACTGGCCTGGAAAATATACCTATTACAAGTGAATTCAAATTAATCTGTCCATCGATGCACAGCACAGATAAAGATGCAGATATTGGATGACAGATTTAGGTGAAAGGTGATCCCCCCCCCACACACACACACACACACACAATGTTCATTACATATTCTGTCAGTCTGCTGTGTGCTCTTAAGTTAATTTGCTTTGACCAATCATGTTTCAATTAGGGAGGGCGGTGCCTTGAAATCTCAGTAGATACTAATAATTGTATTTTAGCGAGATGAAGTCAGTCTGAAAAATGTAGTGATGGCTCATGATGGTGAGCGGAAACAAATAGGATGCTTTCTGAAACGGATCTGGCTGCCATGATCATGATGATGATCTCTCTATGAAATGTAGGCTGTTGCTGCCATAATCATGATCTAACTATGAAATGTAGGCTGTTGCTGCCATGATCATGATCTCTCTATGAAATGTAGGCTGTTGCTGCCATGATCATGATCTCTCTATGAAATGTAGGCTGTTGCTAACATGTTCATGATGATGATGATCTCTCTGTCCTCTTGCAGTTGTTGCTGGTAATGTCCCTCCAAAGGCAGCAGGACTTCCTGGAAGTGCAGATATGGTGAACCTGAGATCTTAACCTACTTTATTAGATTTGACAAACTAAAAGTAACAGATAGAAGACAAATAAGACAGTATATGGCTGGAGCTAAAATTGTGGGCATATACATTTATAATTTGTCATGTGAATTGAACTGTAATTTCTGATAAATGGGAGAAAAGTAAGAAATGAAAAAGAAATGTAAGAGTTGACAAATTCGAAACATTGCACTTGTAGATCGGCTATTTTCACAAAAGGACAGAGGAACGTGGATGATTGATTATTAATCCGAAACCACATAAAACTAGAAAAATTGCTCCTCGGAGCACAGGTCTCTCTGCCAGGTCAGGTAGGTTATTGTGGGCCAGCAATGTTGATGGAATATGAAGAATCGTGATCTTGATCACATGACTATAGTAGAGATAATGTGTACCAATTTGCGTGATGTTTGGACAAAATTTGTAAGAGTAATATCAAAACATTTGTTTTGCAAAATCAGCTTCCTGGTGGCACAATAAGGCAATGTCTAAAGGGTGGCATTTGTTCCTCAACATACACACACACTCGCGGACAGACGGACAGGGTGCAAAACAGTCTCTGCCACGCCTTCGGCCTGGCGGAGACAATAACGTATTAAATACTACACAGTATGCTATTTTCAGACCACTATTTAGTGTCTACTAAGCGGTAGGGTTTCAAGTCGGACCAACTAAAGAGTATCTTGGCATACTAAATAGTATGTTACTATGTGATTTCAGACACAGGCCCGTCCAAAACCACAAGCTACTCGAGTCTAGTCTCTCTAGTCTAGTCTATTCTCTATTCAACCTCAATTCAAAATAGCATTATTGGCAACGGCAGCAATCACTGAGACACAACTCAAATGTCAGTGCATAGGCAAATTACATTAAGGTCCATTATTGTTTCACTACAAATTGAAATAAATGTATTATTATATAATGTATCATTCAATTGAGAAAGGCATAGAAATGAAAATCATAATAATGGCAGCTACTCCATCTATCTCCAGTGGCTGTCTTCGGTGAAAGCAGGTTATGCCGAATAAATAACTGCTTGGGTAAACTGTTTGAGTGACTATTTGAGTGTACTATTATCACAATGTGTGTGTTTCCATGTTACTGCCTGTCTGATCTTCTGTCAATGGGCTCAACTAAGAAGTTGTTACAAGTTCCATGCAAATCACATAGTTACAACACGACTACATGTTAAGTAACACCAAGAAAGTGTCCATCCATGGGATTCAATTTATCCAAGCATTCGCTCGCTCTCTCTCTCTCTCTCTCTCTCTCTCTCTCTCTCTCTCTCTCTCTCTCTAGTGAACACTCAGCCAGGTTGAATGAATGTCCCAGTGCAGTGTGTGTGTGTGTGTGTGTGTGTGTGTGTGTGTGTGTGTGTGTGTGTGTGTGTGTGTGTAGGTGTTGCAGGGCACCTGCCATGTGTTGGCTGCATCAAGGTTATGAATCGTTTACACACAACAAGCTTGCATACGTGAGCTTGTGGACGTGCATGTGTGAGTGCGTAGTGTGTGCACGTGCGTGCATGCGTACATGATTGACAGGCGTGCTCCCATCTCACAGCTTGGCAGTCGATGCAGAGCCTGTGTTTGTGTGTTGCAAATCTATATGCATGGTTAGAGTGGTGTGTGTGTGTGTGTGTGTGTGTGTGTGTGTGTGTGTGTGTGTGCGTGCACGTTTCTACCATTTGTCTCATAGGAGACAGAGAGAGGGCGAGAGAGACAGACAGACAGACAGATAGAGATAAAACAAGCGAGGGAGAGACGTTAAGAGAGAAAGAGAGGATGGTGACATTTTAAAACACCCCTAGGCAAATAGGAGGACATCTGGATACCTCCTTCCCTCCTTCCTTCCTTCCTTCCCTCCCTCCCTCCCTCGCCTCCTCACGTCCACCTGTCTTCCCTAAAGACCGATCCAGACTTTGTCACACGACGGTGTTGCACGTAGAAAATTAGCCGACCTACAAGCTCACAATGCGCCACGGACGCAGCGCTTTGTGAGCTTGTAGGTCGACTATTTTCTGCACGCAACACCGTTGTGCAACAAAGTATAAATCAGGCTCAACTCCCATCCGATCCTTCACTCTCCGCTCTTCTCCATCTCTCCTCCACATTCTGTCCATTCTTCTTTCTCTCCATATTTCTCTTCGCTCCCATCTGATCCCCTCCCCTCCCCCTATCTCTTTATTTATTTATTTCCCTCTCTCTCTCTCGCTCTCTCCCTCCCTCCCTCAGGGCGATCAATCAGCCCGGCTGTGACAGTGGCCAGGCCACGGGTCGTCATGCCGACGGCAGATGGCTCTTTATCGCCGGGGCAACGGTGCTCTGGCCTTCTCCATGACGACCGCAGAGAGCAGGAAGTGACATGTCCAGCCGAGTGGAGAGAGATTCATCTGGACACAACACCTACACACACACACTCACACACATGCGCACGCACGCACGCACGCACACGCACACGCGCACACACACACACACACACACACACACACACACACACACACACACACACACACACACACACACACACACACACACACACACACACACACACACACACACACACACACACAGCTGTCTGGACTGGTAAGTGCTCAAGCCAGAGTGGAAAGCGAGATGAGAAGGAGGAGACACCGAGAGGAGAGGAAGAGCGAGATGGAAGGAAGGAGGAGAGGGTAGAGGTGTGTGTGTGTGTGTGTGTGTGTGTGTGTGTGTGTGTGTGTGTGTGTGTGTGTGTGTGTGTGTGTGTGTGTGTGTGTGTGTGAGAGTGTGTGGGGGGGGCAGTGATTGTGACGCAGATGAAGAGAGGGGTGGAGGGACAGATCTAATTGAATGGTTACAGGGCAGCGGCGATTTTACTTCCCTTGAGCATGAAGGCACTAGCCTTAGCCACCTATTTTATACTTTGGTTATTTGAAAATACAAATTTTACATACAAACTCACAACACGCCACCTTACAATGCTGTGTGTTGTGAGCTTGTGGAGTGGCTATTTTCAAAACATAATTAGACCATTGTTTGTTTTTTTCTTCTTGAAAATGTTTGTAATTTTTTCTTTATAGCACTTACGGATAATGAATGATTCTTATAGTAAAAAATACTAGCTTTCTAAGTAGTGGAAGAGAAGTAAATATACATTATTTTATGTAAGTAAAAGTTGTAATAAAAAACACAATGTAGAAATACTGTTTCAAGTAAATGTCCAGTATTAACATTTTTGTAAAAGTACAAAAGTATTCATTATCACGAAAATGTACTTTGCAGTATTGTCTCAGGTACAGCCTAATTTCTCAAAACAGATTATTTTACTGAATGGGCTCCCAGATTAGTATCAGTAGGCTCAGAGATCTGAGCCTACTGATAGGCTACATCTTACTTACTTAGGCCTTTATATTCCTTTCGGAACATATGCCATTGATGAGTCGTTTCCACCCTCGTCTGTCTTGGGCCGTCCTCTCCAGCTGTTTTCACGTCCGTCCCTTGTTTTTTTTGCCTTGTGGGTTCCTTGCTATAGACTGTAAAAAAGAATGGATAAAGTGACGCCATTGGTTTCTACAGACCTGTTTTGAAGCCTATTGTAATTTGCATTTATGAGCTCAAAAGAACAAACAGAACTCAAAATTGTACTCACAACACATCACATCATATGACATGTTATAGGCTGCTTCAAATCGTCTAGAGGGGCCTGGAGCTTGAGCAGACTGCCGACCACATAGTCAACACCTGTCCCCTGTATACACAAATCCACGGAGCGCTGCCCTGCGCGCAGCCATTGCTGCGGTGTCAACGCTCCGCGGACACGACACCGCAGCAATGGCCACCTACAGGCAGCGCGTCTGTGGATTCGTCTATAGACCACCCTCAGGGAGGGCCTCGTCCTAGTGGGACCAGAGACCAGCGATACACAAAGAAGATGATGAGCTTGCAGATTGGCTTTTAAAAAAGGGGGAAAAATACCTAAAATGACATGCCCAAAATAGGGCCACCAGGATTGAGGTGGTTAATAAAAGCATTATTAGGTTCACTCATACAAATGAGAGAATAAGAACCTAGCTTAAGTTAACACAGACCTTTAACTCTGTTTTGAATGGTGCAACATAAATACAACTTTATTATTATGTACAGTAGCCTATGTGCCAAGTAGCTATGTACCAGAACCCCAGGAGGCTTATTCAAAGATTCCAAGATGTTTTTTTTAACTCAAACTTCCATACTTTCACTGCACTTGTACTTGAATGGATTGGAAGATTGGTCGGTGTTCAATATATAATAAAATACGATATGACCAAAAGTTAGTGCACACCCTTTCCGATTAGTGTTTCTAATTAGTGCCCATTGTTCAAGTAAATGGAAATCGTAAGGCTACAGCTACGAGCTACAAATTTGTGCCAATAGTTTGCAAAAGGCCGTTTCCTGTTTCAGAATCACAATCCCCCGGCACCCTCTCCCTCACACTCCCCCATACAGAAATGGTTTGTTGAAATCAGTGAGGATGAACTCGACTGGCCTGTATTTCAGGAATCAAGAAGGCTTATTTGTCACTACTCACTACTGATCCAGGTACAAGCAGAGAAATGCAAGTACAGTATGTGAGGTCCTCAAAAAAAAGACTCCATACCACATACACCACAAAACCACATACAGTACTAATGCAACCTTGGACATACTACACAGTATGCTATTTTCAGCCTATTGTTTAGTATCTACTAAGCACTAAGCAGTAGGGTTTCAATTCGGACAAACTAAAAAGTAATTTGCCATACTAAATAGTATGTTACTTAGTACATGATTTTGGACGGGGCCTACGGCCGAAATTAAATACTAACATACTATTTAGAATGTCAAATCATTTAGAATTGTAGGCCTTGTATCTGCTCCACAGATATTGTAACTCTAGAAATGTGCAGATACCCGAAAACAATGTTACACATTAAGCTAATCATCTGGCTTAATGTGTATTAAAATTAATGATAAAGTAGGCTATGTTTCTAGGGTTTCTACTGGTTCTACCGAGTGAAGACCCGCCCTCGCTGCGGCTGACGCCAATAGCATTAAATACACGAATATCCGTTAGCATTTCGGGACCGGATAAAGAAAGATATCGGATTTGAAATCGCTGAAAAATAGGCTTAATTTACGGTCTGTAGAAACCAGGGGCATAACGCTGTCCATATTATTCTTATGGCCTATGGGTCAGACAATTCCTGTTGGTGGATTAGGCCTAGCTGACAGCGATTCCCAACCTGTAGGCTGTGGGGATAATATAACATGAATAGCCTATAGTCATTCTGGAACAGGCAACGGCCTTCCGCAGAAACAGTTTGCCACAGAATTAGAAGCACACAAAATGTAATGTCTAGAATTTCATGGTGGCTGTAGGCTAGCATTAAGATTTCCATTCCCAGGAACAAAGGGCACTAATTAGAAACGCTAGTCAGAAAGGGTGTCCACTGACTTTTGATCATAGTGTATATGATGACATTGGCAGAGCAGTAGGACCTCTAACTAGGTCAGTAAATACATTCTGGACTATCACAGACATTATATAATTATGCATAATTTCCCCCCCAACTTGGATAATAAGGTGCGATCGCTTAATTTTGGAGAAGAGATAAGGTTTCCATCTGATGCATAATTGTGAAAAACGTCACACACAAACACCCATGTAGCCCCCCCCCCACCCCCCACACACACAAGTGAGTCTGGCAGACAGAGTGCATGCTGGGTTGGTGGGTCAGGGTGTGTGTGTGGACGGAGCGACTGGTGGATTTCACGTTCCACTTCCTCCATCGAGCCGATTAGGCCAGACGTCTGTCACTGTCACACACACACACACACACACACACACACACACACACACACACACACACACACACACAGTGTTCTACTCTACATTGTCCACTACAGCAGTGGTTCCCAAACTTTTTAGCTCGAGACCCAAAAGAGAAATTAGATGTTTGCCCAGGACCCAAACTAGTGAAAATCACTACTTCGTAAACATTTTTTAAGTTTGTTTTATTTATGGAAATAAAAATAATGTTTTAATTGTTTTTAATTGATAAGTTGTGATTGCTTTTGTTTAAACTTTTTTTTAATCTTTTGAAACAATGACTTATTTTAAATAGGAAACAAAAACAAAGGGTATATTTATTTGCAACCCATAAAAATTGGTCCGTGACCCGAACATGAGTCCCAACCCACTGTTTGGGAAACAGTGCACTACATTAATGCTTCATTTATGCTTCATCGTGTCGCAGACCAAAAATAGTTGATCTATAAGCTTAAAGATCAGCTTTTTTTCTTCAGTCCACCACACCGTATGAATCTGCCTTAAATGTACCTTTTCACACACGTTAAAATAGTGCGCCTTGTGGTACTTTTGTTAAAAAGTTAAAGCTCCATTACACAGATAGTAAATCATTGCTGCAGAGTTTGTTCAATAGCAGGCGTCTCTCCAGCTCTTTAATAAACAGAAAGAAAATATGTTTTTTGGGTGGGTTGCCAATTTCAGCAAATCAATGGAGTACCCATTTATCAGCTTTAATTTTATTATTGTTCCAGTTCCAATTTTGTCTGCTCACTTCTGTGTGTCAACCAATGGGCCCCGGGCCACAGGTTGGGAATCACTGACTTACACACATGAAGCCCCCCCCCCCCCACCGCCACCCTGTTCCAAAAGCAAAACAAAAAAACACACACACACACACACACACACACTATGTGAGGTCTGGTTGTCAGTTGATGTTTTGTCAGCAGCTCCACTGGGAAAGATGCCATTTCTGATGGCTGGGTCGGTGCACATGTACGTGCACACGTACGTGCACACACAACCACGTTGGCAGACAGCCCCTCCGCCGGGCCTCTGTACATACAGGCCAACAATTCCATTATAATCCCCCTATAGACACACACAGTCACACACAGAGTATTATTTCATGGCCCAAATGTACACTGCATGTAAAATTGATGGCTACTGAAATATCTGACCCACAACAGGTACTTTAACTTTTCTTTGTCAACAAAAATATTCTCATGGATGAAATATTCATGAATGTTATATAAAGTTGTGGCAACAAACTTAGTGAGTCGAGATGTTTTTTTTGTTTTTTTGTTGTTGTTGGTCTAGTTGATCTGCGGGGGAACAAATAAAATGACACGGCAAATAAATGGGTTTATAAAGTACCAATAAACTCACCTATCACAACGTAGAAAGGATTAACATACAGCATATGAGTGGATGTGTTATGAGAATTATAAAGTGACTATGAAAATTATGATTAATTACTTGAAGACATTGTATAATATTCTCTAAACATAGATTGACAGTGTGTGTGTGCGCTTGCGCACAGGGTGTGTGTGATGCGCCATGCGCAGTAGTGCGTAGAAGTACTTGTAGTCAGTGCATGTTGCATGTTGTGTGTTGCATGTTGCTCCTGCTTGCTACTCTCTGCTTTCAGCTACTGCCACCGGCTAGCCCTCCTAGCGGGGGTGAAAAGAGGAGCCGAGTGCGTAAGCCTCCTCCTGCCGGTACACAGCCTCTCCACCACCAAGACTCCTGCAGTGCCTCCACGTGGCCACACACGGATACTGGGTTCCGCGAGGTCCCAGGCTAATCTGTAGGGGATCTCGGAGTAGCAGTGGACCCAAGAGGCACGACGTGCAGGCCCACCGGTGTGTGGACACGCCCTGGCGTCTGCCAACCACTGTCCCAGCTAAGGGTCAAAATGCATGGGCAGATGGGGCTCATAGCCTTGGATGGCAACCTGTCTAGGAGAAGGTAACTCTGAATTAAAACCGGGACTGCGAGGAGTTGCGCCCCACAGTCCGCTATCAGCATAGTAAAGCCAACCATGGAGTACAAAGTCATCCCAAATCCTATACTTCCAGCGGCGGGAGTCCGCAGGAACTTCGCGGCGGCCGGTGGTGCTGGTCCTCCTTCTGGAGGACACCATGACGACAGGACCTCAAACCCTGGGATTGCCCCAGGGAGGGTCCTGTCCGATCACAGCACCCCGTCCAATGCACTCATGCGTTGTCGGAGACCATTCGTAATGGGAACCTTCAATGCATGCACAGCGAGAGAAGAAGCGAGGTTGATAGAACTAGCACACTGTGCTGAGGAATGGGGAGTGGAGATCCTGGGGATCCAGGAACACAGGAGAGTGCACACTGACGACCGGATCGTGTACCGCAGAGTGGAGAGATGCATGTTCATCTCTGCATCAGCGTGGCGAAACGAGGCCCAGGCCGCAACAGGCGGTGTAGGGTTAATGCTGGGTTCTCGGGCGCGTAAGGCTCTCCGTCGGGTTCACTACCACACCAACAGGATCCTGATCGCAGAGTTTTCGGGCAATCCAGTAACAACAGTGATAGTCGTGTACTCTCCCACCAACGTGGCACCACCTAAGGACGTGGAGGAGTTCTTTGAGGACCTGATAACAGCGGTCCGAGACGTCTCAGCCCACAACTTCCTGGCAATCCTTGGGGACTTCAACGCAAGGCTTGGACCAGAGGACACACCCTTCCCTTACCACGACTCTACTAACCGCAATGGCGCCTACCTCACTGCCTTCCTCACAGAACACGAGCTACTGGCGGTAAATACCATCTTCCGGAAGAGGATAGGAAAGAGGTGGACCTTCCGAGACAGAGCCACTGGTACGCTGAGACAGTTGGTTTACATCCTTGTGAGGAAGAAGTGGAGGAACTCCATTATGAATGCAGAACCATACTCCACATTCAGTACTGTGGGCTCAGACCACCGAGTGGTCTCAATGAAGGTGCGTCTGAGCCTCAGGGTCCCCAAACCAAGCCCCAGGATCCGGTATAACTGGAAAGCGCTCTCCAGCGACCCTGGCCTCCAAACCAGGTACACAGAGGAGGTGAGGAAGCGATTCCAGCAGCTGGATATGGGAGCGGATTCCAGCAGCGAATACATGCGTTTCGTTGCTGCCAACGAGGAGGCGACCAAACTGTGTGTACCCATGATGGAGAGAGTCCGTACTTCCCTGCGATCCAAGCACCCAGGGG
The DNA here is from genome assembly GCF_963454915.1 of Gymnoscopelus microlampas. NCBI lineage: Eukaryota > Metazoa > Chordata > Actinopteri > Myctophiformes > Myctophidae > Gymnoscopelus > Gymnoscopelus microlampas. The sequence goes on along the minus strand of NC_139942.1, from coordinate 43,438,665 downwards.
TGGTAGCGGCACGGCGGAAGATGGAGGAAGCCAGTCTCATATTTGAGAAGGAGCCAACTGTGGAGAGACGTATGGAGCTGAATGAAGCCAAGCATCTTCTGTTCAACACATACGACACCATCAAAGGGGAGGAGCTGATGGAGAAAGTGCAGAGAGTGCAGGAAGCGCAGGGTGACCAGAAATATGGAGAGGCCTGGAGGGTCATCAACGAGATGACTGGGAGGAAGAGGACCAAGGAGGGACAGGTCGAGGGACACAGCCCTGAGGAGAGGGTAAAGACCTGGTTCAGCCACTTCCAGAGGCTGCTGGGAGAGTCGGCAGAAGCAGTTGCGGAAGATGTGCCGCCAGTCCTCCCGGACCTGGAAATCGATGATGGTCCCTTCACGCCTGGGGAGCTCGCCAGGGCGAAAACCACAGTGAAAGTGGGAAAAAGTCCCGGTCCAGATGGCATTCCCCCAGAGGTCCTGAAGAACTGTGATCTCGACGACATCATTCTAGAGTTCTGTAACCTTGCTCTGTTGCATCGGCTGTCAAACATCATCCCAGTGCCCAAATCCGGGGACCTCTCAAAGCCGGACAACTACCAAGGCATCAGTCTGACATGCATCATTGCTTAAGTCTACAACCGCATGATCCTAAACAGGGTCCGGCAAGCAATTGACCCTCACCTGAGGGAGAATCAGAACGGCTTCCGAGAGGGGCAAACTACAACAGCTCAGATCTTGGCACTCAGGAGAATGATTGAGGAGGTAAAGAGGGACAACCTGACTGCAGTCCTATGCTTTATAGACTTCAAAAAGGCTTTTGACTCTATCCACCGAGGCATGATGGTGAAGATCCTGAAAGCATACCGGATTCCTCCCAACCTACTCCGAGCAATAGAGTCCATGTACGCAGGAACAAGGGCCAAGGTGGTGACCCCAGACGGCAACAGCGAGGAGTTTGACATCCTGGCGGGGGTTATGCAAGGGGATACACTAGCCCCCTTTCTCTTCATTATAGTCCTCGATTATGCGCTCAGGAAAGCAATCAGTGGGCGAGAGCAGGAACTTGGCTTCACACTAACGCCAAGGAAGTCGAGGCGACACCCCGCAGTGGTCCTCACAGACCTTGACTATGCGGATGACATCAGTTTGCTCTCTGACAACGTGGAACAAGCACAAGAACTACTGAACAGGGTAGAGCTAGAGTGCGCCAAGGTCGGCCTCAGGCTAAACGCCAAGAAAACTGAGGTCCTCACCTACAACGTTCCACCAGAACATCAACCTCTGACTACAGCAGGAGGCACTGTGCTGAAAGAAGTCGAGGACTTCAAATACCTGGGCTCATGGGTCAACTCAACTGAGCAAGATCTTAAAGTGAGGAAGGCACTTGCATGGAGGGCCCTGAATGGCATGACCAGTGTATGGAACTACAATCTCCCCCGCCAAATCAAACTCAGCTTCTTCTACGCGACAGTAGAGTCCGTTCTTCTCTATGGCAGTGAATGCTGGACCCTGAAACCAGCCCTTGAGAAGTCCCTGGACGGGTGCTACACCAGGATGCTGCGTGCAGTGCTTAACATCAGCAAGAGTGCGCATGTTACCAACAGAATCCTGTATGAGGGAATACCAAGGGTGAGCGAGAAGATTGCTGTAAGGAGAATGAGACTAGCAGGACACTGCCAAAGGCACCGAGAGCTGCCAGCCAGCAAACTGGTGCTGTGGGAACCAACACATGGGCACCGGTCAAGAGGACGCCCCACACTAGCATATGTGGACACGCTCAAGAAGGATGCAGGAGCCCATAGCACCAATGAGCTGGCCAGATGTATGGAGAATCGGGATGACTGGAAGCAACGATGGAGGGCTCGTCTGAGGACGACCTAGAGAGAAACATACACTCGTTACTGCATTACATCAAAATAGCTTCAAAATGTACACTTTTTTTTGTCTTTGCAACTATAAAAACAAGTGGGCAAGGAGGTGGTTGGCAATTTTAAACTGCTGTCAGTTCAGTCATGTAATAAAAAGGTCACTACATAAAAATTAAAATAATCTGTGTGATACAGTGATGTAGCAAGTGCCAATAGGACCCGATTACCTTCACCATCCTATATTAAAAGTGGCTTAAGGGAGGACCGGCCGGCGGCGGACCTCTGACATCACACTCATGTCACCATGACTCAGCCATAGCCATACAAGGAGTTCCCAATGCAGCTACGCCCAAATATGGAGTGCGTCGTCTAACCACAATGTGTCATCATGGCATCAGCAAACAAATCAGGCAGCTCCATATATGGGTACAAAAGGGGGCATGCCTATATATGGGCATATACTGATGACATCAGGGATCTCCATATATGGGCATAAAAGGGACAAAGACGGACATATAGAGATCTCCATAATGGCGTAAAAGGGATCTATAGATGGGCCTGAAAGGAACAAGTACAGACAGATATCTCCATATATGGGCATAAAAGGGACAAGGACGGACAGAGATCTCCATATATCAGTCCGCATATCAGTCAGATCGGCGATACGGCGTAGGTGTGATGGCCGCATACTCCTCTAGTTAAGAAAAATCCTGTAAACAGCACAAAACTCTTTAAGCACATCAACTCAGAGTCTCCGACATCCCTGTAAAATGTTCCAAAATGTACATTTACATTTTAAAAACAAATGGATCTACAAGCTCACAATGTGTCTCATTGAGTTTGTCGATCGGCTGTATTCACTGCTTATGAAATGTGCATGTTCTACAGGTGTAACGATATAGTAACTGCATCGAAAAATCGTTTTGAATCTTCAACGATCTACTATATCGATATGCAAACAGCAAAATATCGTATTGTTTGACTTTGTATCGAATCGTTTTGCAATGCAAATAATCAATTTTATCAATACTAAGTACTTTTAAGAAGAAAAAAGAGAAAGAGTTTATATCCAGTATCCAGGTATTTATTTTTCACAAAGAATTTTTGGGTAAATAAATAGTTACTATATTGATTTTAAATCATTGAATCGAATCGTATCGTTCTAAATTAACCTGTCCTGTATCGTTCATGTATCGTATCGACTAAATCACTGAATCAAAACGTATCGTATCGTTCTAAATGAGTCTCAAGTGATGGAGGAGGAACAAAGGAGAGCACAGGCAGACGTTTGGTTTCCTAGGCGAATATGATTCACTTTTATTAAAAGCATCATAGCTACAATTCATCATACATGATGTTTCCAAAAAAACAAAAACAAAATAAAAAGACACACACCAAAAAAGAAAAAAGGAAAAAAAAAGAACAAAATAAAACGAAAACATTTACATGGTATGTCTGTAAACTTCAAGGCTAGATAAGAATTTTGAGGTAATGCTCTTCAGCTTGCTGGCTAAAAGTAACAAAAAGTCCTTTTTTTTTAATCTTTCAAGAAACGTAGCTAAGTAATAAAGGTACCTGATTATTTTAACTCTTCACCAGTGCATCAACAGGAACAGAGTGAGACAAAATTGATTGCAGTACTTTTTCCATCGCCATCATTTACAGTTTTAGTTTCTTTCTTTCTTTTCATACGACACTTGTGGTTATTCATAAAGGTGAGTGAGTGTGTGTGTGGTGTATATGTTTTTGTGTTTGTGTGTGTGTGCGTGTGTTTGGGAAATTGATGTTGGAACATTCAAAAGCTGCCTTGGTTATTGCTGTCTCAGCAGTAGAGAGAGAGATTTATTCATTTTCTTAAGAAAATGGGATGAGGTCCAGCAGAGTACTGAAACGTTCCACAGTGTTTTAATAGAGAACCAGAAGTTCTAATGTGGAAGCTAGCATCACATGGGAGCGCTTCAGGGTGCCAGAACACCTTTGTGGTGTCACTGTTCTGTCTGGAACCAAAAGGGCGATTTATACTTTGCTGCACACCGGTGTCACGCCGCGGAAAGACTCAATCTACAAGCTCACAATGCGTTGTGAGCTTGTAGATTGGCTATTCTCGGCACGTGACACGGCACGCAACCAAGCATAACTTAGGCTTTACTGAACGATGGCTTCTCAGTCAGTAATACATCCCCCATTTATCTCCCTCTGTATCTGCTGGGCTGGCTGTATTATATTAAGAAGACCTGGCCAAAAGCATGGGAATATAGCTTAAATCATTGAAAACACTTGAGGGTGCGCTTGACTTTTAACTCGCTCAACTAGAAACCCAAGCAGCCTTGGGAATGGGCCTGTCAATTGGAAAACGCGAATAACATCAAGCAGCACTCATGCCCTTTTTTAAAATATATTTGCAGTGTATTCAAATACCAGAATGTTAAGATGGTACAGATTGATAAACGTGTGCGTTTATAATGCCGTGTACTCTTTTGGCCAGGCCTGGTATCATCATCAGTGTGTGTGACTAGAGCAAACAGTCTTGGAGAGGCATCATCAGAAAGCAGCACTGGGTCTCAGTCAGCTCAGTGGGGATGTGAAGAGGACCACACAACACCACTATAAAGACACACATTTCCATAAGAAACTGATGTGAGAGTTGTGTGTCCAAAATATACACCTGAACATAAAATAGAAAACGTCACATCCCTGTGTCGACTACCACTACCAAATCCATTCACAGATACCTCCGTCTCGGGGTGGGGGTCGACTGGTCTCGCCTGGGTGAACGGGGACCAATCGGAAGGCACCGTACGCGGCAGGCCCAGCCCGCCTGCCGTGCCCAGGGAGGCCAAAGCCAACGAGCCCAGAGAGAGAGAGGATAGGGAGAATTTGGACATGTAGTGCAAAGACTCAGGACTGCTAGTCAAACAGTGTGGGACTGGAGAAAACAGTATCGGTTCAGAACACACACACACATGCACGCACACGCGCACACACTCATGCACATATGTGCACACAGGAAAAGGGTAGAAATGGGTACTTCCATACTCTATAAACAGTCACTGGACAAAAGAGGGGGTTGGTTAGTGTGTGCACATGTGTGTTTATGTATATAATGTATGTAATAATGTGTGCATCTCATCACAAGCATGAATGTATGTTGGCGTGTGTGTGTTGCTGTAGTCAGTGTGTGTGACTGAGTTAGGCCAGTCCATGATCATTTCTTTTTTTTCTTAGTTTTTTTATTCCTTTTGTCATCAGAGTCTACCTGGTCTGATATGTGAGAACTACAAAACTCTGCTCTGAAACAGAACAGAAAATAAAACTCCATTACCCATGATTCCTTTGCAGCAGCAGCAGCAGCATCATCATCACCATCACTGTCATACAGAGACAGACAATGTTGGAACGCTACTGGAGCCACTTTCACTTCTTCAACGAGATGCTACCAATAATATTAACGGTCCAGAGAAAAAAGGGAGGAAGTGAAAAATGTGAGAACTGAAAGCAGCAGTAATAAAGTACTATTGGAACCATGTGAAGTCCTATGCGAGGGATCCAAAAATCAAGGAAAAAAAACTAAGTCGAGACGCGCCGTTCAGAGCGGCCGCAGACCAAGCTAAGTAGAGGCAAAAAAAACAAACAGTCTTTAAATGTGAGCTGAACTCAGAGCGAGTCCTCCATGTGAACAATCCCTGACTAGACTACCGCTCAGAGAGAAAGAGAGAGAGAGAGAGGGAAGCTTAACTTACACACACACACACACACACACACACACACACACACACCTCTGCTCTCTGACGCATAGTAAATATACCTGGCCGAAAAACACAAACGAAGAGAGGAAGAAAAATAAAAATCATCAACAACAACATAAGCGGAGAGAGAAAAACAAAAAAGAAAACGAAAAACTGTCATAATAATAAAGTTTGGATATTTGTGGTGGAGGCTTGTAAACTTGACATGGTGAGGGAACGACAGAGAGACTGAGGAAGGAGGTTAGAGTTCAGGAAATGTCCAAGGCCAGTCAGTTTTGTGTTTGTTTTTCTTTCTGTTTTTTTTTTTTCAGTCACTCTTGTCCTCCTTCTCAGGCGTGTCCTCCTCCTGCGCCTCCTCATCCCCTCCCATCCGGCTATCCTCCATCAGTGAATCCTCCATCTCTCCGTCTTCCTCCGCCAAGTCACTCTCGCCTCCTCCCTCCTCATCCTCTTCCTCCTCCTCTCCTCCCGCATCTCCTCTTCCTGCCTCCTCCTCCTCCTTCTGCTGCTCTCTGGCGAGGTTGGCCGCCATGCCGCCGCCTGCCATGGCGTTGGCCATGGCGTTCTGCAGCTCGGCCAGCGTGGAGGCCGTGGCGGCGGTGGGGAAGCCGGGCAGGCTGAGGCCGCCCAGGCCGGGGGACAGGAACATGGAGGGGTAGAAGAGGCCGGGCGCCATGGTGGACAGGAGGAAGGGGTTGAACGCCAGCGAGTTGGCCGACATGCCGGCCGCGGCCAATAAGGCGGCGGCGTCGCCGTTGATGGACGGGTCGGTCGACGAGTCGGGGGCTTGGACCTGAGCGGCGCCGCCGGCCCCCGCCTCGCCGGCAGTGTTCTCCGCCTCTCCCTCACTCCTCCTCTTCTTCTTCTTCGCCTTCTTCTCTCCGCCTTCCGTGCCTTCGCCCGCCCCCTCCGATTCCCCGTCGTCACCTCCTCGCTCCACCTCGTTGTCGTCCTCCTCTCTCTTCCTCTTGCCCGACCTCCCCGCCGCCTCCTCGCCCTCTGTCGTTCCGTTGGCGTTGTTTCCCGACGTAGCGGCGGCAGCCGCGGCGGCCGCCGCGGAGCTCGACGCGGCAGCGGCGGCTGCCGAGGCCAGGTTGCCGCCGAACAGCCCGCCGAGGCTGAACATGTTGGGCAGGGCGGCCATGTTCATGTTTTGGAAGCCCCCCATCCCGGGCAGCATGAGAGGCAGCATGGAGGCCATGGAGGCGTTAGCCGCGGCCTGCTTGGGGTCGGCGTGGGGGAAGGCCATGAGGCCTGCAGCCAGCTGGAGGCTCTGTAGACTCTGCAGGGAGGACAGGTCCATACCTCCAAACAGACCGTTCAGCAGCAGAGGGTTGATGCCTCCTGGACACAAACACACACACACACAGTTAGTTCTGGCTTGTTGTTTATCAGTGATTCTCAACCCTTTTCATTTCAAGGTTTCATCTCAATGATAAAACTAAAACAATAATTATCTCTGGGACACCAATCTACACTGTAAAATGTTCAGGGCTGATTTAACTCTGAGACTGTACAAATGGAACCAAAATCAGTCCCGTAAGAGGATGGAACATTCAGTCCCGTAAGGGCCGTTTGGACCCCTGGTGGTCCCCGGACCAGAGGTTGAGAAACGGTGGTTTTAGATAAAGGCGGTGGTGGCTGGGTCATGTGACTGGGGAATGTGTTGTGTCAGCATGGAATTGCAAGGACAGTGGATTGTATTTCAGTGCTGTTGTGATTTTGTTTCAACTACACAATTTGACAACGTCCCTTTATTTAACCACTTTCAAACTTGGCGTCTCTATTTTGGGCATGTCTTTAAAGGCAAAACAAAAATGTCCTCAAGCATATGGTAGATCGGCCATTTTCCTAATATTTTAAATATTGTGACTATTTTTTTCTTTTTGCCTACAATGACATGCCCAAAATACTGATCAATTAGTAGTTGATTATTTTATTAACCACTCAGGGATAGTTCACCCCAAAAAAATCTTATTTTTATCAATTACACACCCCATGAATTCCTAAGCCAATAATTTGATGACCGGTCATCAAATTATTGGCTTAGGAATGCGACAAAAATAAATAAATCTCAGTTTTTTCGCTCTACATTAAATATCTTTGCCGATTTAGCCGATCTACAAGCTCACAACGCATCATGATGCGTTGTGACATCTGCCATGTTCCGCGAAGGTTGTTTCAAGTGGTTAAATTATCCATAATTATTTTTCACCGATTATATATACATCTATATATCGTCTCTGTCGGGTGGAAACCTCAAGTCCAAAACCCTACTTTTCAAAGTGGCAAATTTGAATTCAGCACTTTTGATACTTTTGTAATTTACAGAAAGAAATAAAATCTTTCTGCTCAACAGCAACGGCATATTAGTTGGATTGCAGTCCTGGTTTCATTGTCATGGTAGTGTCATGGTAGTAGCGTCATGGTAGTACCTGTGGAGGCTGCTGCCGCCAGAGAGGCCTGAGCAACCTGGGCAGCTGCTGCTGCTTGGGCCGCTGCGGTCGCCTTGGCGATTTCTGACTTGGGTCGTCGCCCGCGACGCCGGACCCCCTCTTCTCTGACCACTGGGCCGGTCAGCAGGCGGTCAAACATGGCGTCCGGAAGGAAACCCTGCCGAGAGGAGAGAGAGAGAGGGATCAGAAAAGTGCACACCTCTGGCCTTCATGAGGCGTCAAATGCTTGAACGCTGCGCATCAGTGCTTCCTCAAAGGCAGCAGTTCTCAAACATTTTTCTTATCAAGGACCCCCAAAATTATATGTATTTGGCGGATGTATTTGGCAGATGTATTTGGCGGATCCCATTTGAGAAGATTTTGTGCCAGGGACCCCCATAAGAGAAGGTTTGGCAAAATCTGTCAAGATTTAAAAAAAATAGCCAACAAATAAAGTGTTTAAACGGTTCCTCATTTTGCTGGGGAGCCCCCTGGTATTCAGCTAGAAATGAAAACTGGTGTGAGGTAAAAACTACTTTGAGAACCAGTACTCAAAGACATTCAGGAAGAAATGAAAACTGGTGTAAAGGTAAAAAAAAAAAAAAAACTAGCCTACCTGAACCCAATTATGTCTACTATGTCCAAGTATTTCATTTCTCATTAATGAACAGCTGGAAAGTCAAGTTTCGTTTCCAAAGGAGCACAAAACGAATAAAAGGTTGCCTGGATGATTTTACTAAAAAATCTAAGCAGAAGAGTGGGAGACTGCTGGAAAATAGCTCACTGGAGTCATACAATGTTAACAGCAATATAACTTTGGTTAACTTGTCTTAATCCAAAACCAACTTCATCTGAATTATTGCAAATCTGTTGAGGTTTTTATTGGCTACTTACAGACTGTTTGACGATGTCTGTCCAATCAGGAGCAATGGCGAACTCGGGGTTCTCCAGCAGCCATCTGGGGAGCTCCTTCATTGGTGGAGCCATGGCACCGCCCATCTGGGAAACACAGGAAAAAGATTTGATGAATCCCTCTTCAAATCCCTCAATCAATTTCAGAGAATGCATAGTGTAAATCGTATCTGTACACCACTGCCACCAAGAATACAGACAAAGGGCCATTCAAGATGTCAGCTGGGATTGGCTGTTGGGTCAGAATTTATACCTTGCGTCCGTTGCGTCTGTTGACCACGGGGACTCTCTCTTCGCCTGTCAAGGTGTTGATGTCGATCTTGTTGGGGTTTCGACAGCGATGGCGCTTCTGCTTGGGCTTATTGAACTGAGACATCAGGACGTCCTCGCTCTTCTGCAAGAGACAAAAAACACACACGGCTGTTAGCAGAGCTTCTACATAACTGAGAGTTTAACCTCATTAAACTCTGGCGTTGATAGTTTAGGCAAAGTTTCTTCGTTAAAAAAACAAATTTGAAAATAGTAAAAATAGAAGATCTACAAGCTCACAACATGTTGCGATGCCACGTGCTGTGAACGTGTACATTGCCTATTTGTCGTATGACAAAGATCATACATATATGTAAGTGGTTAAAGAAATTAAGAGAAAGGCAGACAAAAACTAGAAAGAAATGTGTGCATAAGGGTAAAGTGGAGAGTTGCTCTACATACTGGTGTGAATCCAGTCATGTCCATGGTGTAGGTGGGGTGCTGTCTCAGCCAGTCTCGCAGCTCTTTGTTAGAAACGTTTGCGGCCGCCTCGCCCTCCTCCACGCTTCCAGGGACCGGGCCCGGGGCAGGGGGCCTGGCGCTGGGGCTTGGGCTCTGCCCAGGTACAGCCAGGGGTCTGTGGGCGCGGGGAACATCCTGGACCGCTTCCATGCTGGAAGCTTTGGTCCCTTCAGACTCATCCTAGAGGAGGAGATGAGGGCGAGACAGGGAGGGAGAAATGGCAAAGAGAAGCATTTTAACACATTGAGTGCCAGGGGTTTTTCAAAACAGGGTACCTCCAGTGCCTGGAATTTTAACCATTTTTGGACCTTTTTCAAGTAGTCACAAAATATTTTCAGTGATCACCGTCCTCACGGTGATCCCCTCATTAAACACACAGGGGTCTCGTACAATCCGGGGAAAAACATTAAAAACATTCGGTAATCCGTTCCATAGTTGCAGCCAGTTGAAAATAGTCAAAAATACATACTAAAAAAGACAAGTACACAGGACCGAGATACAGGCTTTTGAAGTCATAAGTTAACCAGGAAGTGGATTGGAGTCTAAATCTTCGAAAAATCATATCTCCTGGTGCTGTGAAGGCACACCTCGTTTGGATTATGAAAAACGGTCCGGACCGTTTTTGGCACTCAATGTGTTAACTTAAGAGATTTGGGTGCAAAGATCAAACGTATGTGGCAACCACATACGTGGTTGAATGGACAGAGCGACGCCATTGGTTTCTACAGACTGTAAATGAAGCCTATTTTTCAACGATTTCAAAACTGACATCTTTCTATATTGCGTCATATCAATAGATATTGATGTCAATCAAGAGCGGGGGCGGGGAATGAATGCGATTGGTTGTGTAGCTTGTCAATCAAATCATCCTGCCCCTCCTAGAGCATACCCTACTTAATCATCAATTTGAAAATAAATGGGACCATAACTTACCAAAACGCATATCAAGGTGATTGAAAGAAGACTTTAAACTAGCTACTGGAAGCATATAGTATTTATGACGATGTTTATTAAGGTAAGAAAATCAAGTCTAAAGTTTGGCAAAAACCCACCCACTTGAATGGAGAAAAAATATTTCTGACACCAGCAGGGGTTAAACAGCGAAAACTACAGACCATTCATATGAACTGTCACTCCCTATACAGATTCAATTTCAAAGCTGGATGCTGGGCCCATGGTGGCAACGCAAAACAAAAAAGACACAATGCACAGAAATATCGCTCACCCCTCCCGCTCTCTTATTGGCCATGAACAGCAGCTCAAGTCCCTCCACGTTTTTCCTCCGGCCGCGCCTCCTCCTCATGATGGGCAGGTCCGGGTCGACCAATGAGCCGTTAGCTCTGTGGCCGGGGGGAGTGGCCTGCTGCAGCAGTTCCATCTGGGCCTTGAGGGAAGAGCTCGTTCCCATGGCGCTGGGATAGCCGGTAAATGAGGAGGAAGTGGAGGCCTTGTGGTGGTGGTGCATGCCCTGCGATAATAATAATAATAAATTGCATTTTATAGCGCTTTTCCAAGTGCTCAAAGCGCTTTACAATGGTTCATTCATTCATACAGGGGGGGGGGGGGGGGGGGGGGACATTGGGAGGTGGAGCGGCGAACAGTCGACGCTAGCGTCCCCACTTTTCCCACATTCACATTTCAATGGTGGCAAGCTAGATCATTGGAGGCAATGTAGGGTTCAGTGTCTTGCCCAAGGACACTTCGACATGTGGACAGGAGGAGCCGGGATTCGAACCGCCGACCCACGGATCATTGGGCGACTTGCTCTACCTCCTGAGCCACACACAAATGATCACAATACACACATTGGTCCCTTTTATGCCCATAAATGGAGATCCTTGATGTTATCAGTATATGGCCATATATTGGCATACCCATATATGATTAGCCAATTTTAATATAAGATAAAAAAAACTGTCCAACTGAATATCCATAGCGATCATTCCGATTAATACATTTCGGTCCGTAGGTCGGTCAGTCTATCAATCTATTTAATCAGCAAACATGAGCTGAGTGAGAGAGTGTGAGTGTGTTAGGTACCTTGGTGAGGTCTATAGCCTGGCTCTGGGACTCTGCGGCAGCATGGCTCTCTCTGAGCTGAGCCACCATCTCCATCAGGTTGCGTCGCTTGGCAGCCCTCTCTGCCTCAATCTCCACCTTCCTCCTCCTCCTCCTCCTCTGACGAGGCGCCGACATGCTCAGTGGGTCCTGAAAGGAAAGAAAAAAAAAAAAAGCTGTCACAGGTGTGTCTTCAAAGAGAAAAGCCCTACAATGTCAACTTTCATCTGGTGTTTTATGTTCTTGTATCACGTTACGGAGAACAACGATTCTATCTTGTCTCTTCTGTTATGACCGTAAATTTGCAGCTAACAGCAGCCATCGATTTGAACGAGGAACGCTGACAGGATGTTTTAAAGGACAAGTTCAGGACAAATTTAATCACTCTGGAAAAATTACTACACTGCGACAAACGCCTGCCGTACAGGATATGAACTCCATTTAGCCGTGACAGGAGCAGGATGAGAGACCAACGTGTGGTAACAACAAAGTCACGTACAATCAGTACACCCAAGTTCTTGCGTTTATACTTATGAGACAATACCTCACTGTAAGAGGTGTGGGCTTGCTGACAGAGCTAGCATCGCTGCACAGCTAACAGATAGTTGCTGTGAGGGACCTCAATACTACTAGTACGTAGCAAGGCTGATTTTAACCACCCTATATACGTGATGCATGTGAGCTTTAGATCTGCTATTTTCGTGTGGTTAAGTCTAGCTGGAGGAAATAAACCAGAGAAAGCCTTCTTCCAGCTCAACTGTGAGGTGTACAACTTCAGTACAAGACAGGCAAATCTTTTACATCTCCCATAGTTCCGCACTGGTTCGTGTACATTTTCTATCAGATACAGGGGGGGATCAGCTATTGGAACAGCTATATTGAGATCACATAACGGCTACTTACTCTATACTCTTACACGCGCACACTTTTTCTATTATTAACACACACAGATTACTTTTCTATATGTAAAGCATTTTTGCTATGAATTAAGGTGAGATTAACTTTATAAAACCCATAAGGTTTTTAAATCTCTGTTTTTATCACGCTGCTGCCAACTATGTTGCTTTAATTTAATACATAAAATGAAAGACTGTTTGGTCGACACTCACATTAACCTGCGGCGATAGCGTCATGTCTTCACTGCCGCTGTAGGAGGCGTGGCCGGCGGCCGCCATGGATAACTCAGCTAAGCTCCGCCTCTGCAGCGGGCTTTCGGCCGCCACCGTGGCGACGGCCGACGCGCTCGCCGTGGATCCGTAGCTCGGCAACAGGTTACCGGGGAAGTCGAAGAGGTGCCGTCTGTTGACGGGCCACTTGCCTTTCAGAACGGCGTCACATATGTTGTCCATCCGGTTGATCATCACGCGGTCCTGAAAGAGAGGAGAGTTGGATTCATATGGAACTATTATAATGAGAATATAATTAACCCATTAAGACCTGAGGCCGATTCTACAAATGCCTTCTAAATCAGTGGTTCTCAAACGTTTTCAAGTCAAGGACCCCCAAGTTAAATATATTTGGCCGCGGACTCCCCATCTGAATGATTCTTCTGCCAGGGACCCCCAGAAGAGAGGATTTGTGTACAAATTCAAACACTTTCAACAAAAATAGCAGATGTTCAACCTTGTCGTAGATATGCTATTTCTAAATAGCCGACACTAAAATAAAAAATGACACTGATGCTTTCCCGGTTTTAATGGGTTAACCCCTTGAATGTTGACAAGGTGTCATATTTCTATGTAATAGCTACATAATGTGTGTGCTGTGTGTGTTCTATACTTCAAGCCAAGTCCTGTGTGTCTCTCACCTTAGGCCAGAAGGAGAAGCCGTAGCTGCGGTCCTGCAGAGCCTGCAGGGCAGAAGGCTCGGGCAGGTCATCGGGACAGAAGCCATCTCTGGTCTCGTCTTTGACAGACGTGCTCAGAGAGGCGATGCTCTCCTCATCAAAGTTCTTCTGCTCAGATGCAGCACTCGCTGTGGAGAGAAAAAATTAGAATTAAAATATTGCTCATGTATTTGTATTGTTATACTCCAAATATGACCAGATCAGAAGATTACCATGATGTCTGTATTCAAGGTTACAAAGACGTGATGAGTTAGCTAGCAGGGTAGCCGCTGGTCTCCGATGCTTATGCTTATGGCTAGGGCTGCAACTATCGATTACCTTCTCATCGATTATCGATTTTTCCGATTAATTGAATAATCAAGAAGCATGTTTTTTTGATAATTAGTTTAACTTTTTTATATATCAACAAATCGAAGAAAATTAGATTTTTTATAAGTGACTAAATCGATCAGTCTGATTAACCACCTCCACCCCATTTTACGCGACAGTGTTGCACAAAAATACCAGATCTAGTTCACAACGTGTCTTGTAGATCTGGTATTTTCGCTATTTAAACAATTCAAAAGAAAAAAAAGGATTCCCACCCAAAATAAATTCTATGATTCTTTATTACAATCAATTAGCGTTTGTTTTTTAAAATCGATTAAATCGATTTTCTCAATTAACTGTTGCACCCGTACTAATAACAACAATAATATTTCCCTTGACAAAACCCGTGCTGCACCCACCCTCTGCCTGAGACGACTTCTCCGACTTGTCATCTTCATCCACTCGCTCATCCTCCTCCTCCTCTGGGCTCTTCTCCGTAGCGGCCGACTTGGGGGACTTGGGAGTGTCGGGGCTCTCCTTCTCCTCCTCGTCCTGATCCTCTGTGGTCTTGTGGTTTGGTTGTGCTTTGGGAGAGGAGTCGTCGGCGGGACGCTGTGGTGTCTCTGTAGCGTTGGTCTCAGTCTGGTCCCCGAGACACTCCATGGCAGGAGTGGAACTCTCCTCTTTGTCTTCTCCTTTATCCTGTTCTTGGTCCTTTTGCGGTTCGGACGCCTTCGCTCCGTCTCCACTCGCTTGCTCTTCCTCTTTTTCTGCTTTCGGCTGGGCCTGCTCCTCCTCCTCCTCCTGCTGCTCCTCTGTCTTGATCGCCTCCTTGGGGGACGCCTGGGCCTCGCCCGTCTCCGCTCCTCCCTCTCGTTCCTTCCCTTCATTCGTGTCTTCAGTCTTGGTGATTGGAATGTTGTCGCCGTCTTTCTCTTCCTCCGCCTCCTTTTTCACCTCCTTTTTCACCTCCTTCCCTTCGCTCTCTTCCTCTTTAATCTCCTTCCCTTCTGCCGCCTCCTCCTCCTCCTCAGGCTCCTCCTTGGTTGCTGCCATGGCAGCACTGGCGGCGGCTGCGGCGCTTGCCAGCTCGGCGGGGGTGAGGAGGGCGGCGGCGCCGCCACCACTATCCCCAACTTTGATGACGTCCGTCTGGGCCGGCACGGTGGCACCCGCCCCTCTCTGGCTGTTCCAGCGATGGTGGGCTTCCAGGAAGGCCAGCGAGGTGTCGTTTAAAATGTGATAGTCCGTCCGACTCACGCCGTGCTTGGAGGCTCCGAGCAGGAGGTCTCGATCATGGCGGCCGCATTCCCACCACTCGGGGAGGTCGGGTGAGGGCTGGCAGAGCTGGAGGCGCTCGGAGAGGAGTGGGTGAGGGAGGACCTGCTCCCTGATGCGACGGAGCAGTTCGATGCGGTAGAGGGTGCGGGAGGCGCGCTCCTCCGTGATCGGGTCGATGATCAGCGTCGGGTCCGGAAGTTCTGGAGGGAAGGAGGAGGGAGTTTTTATAAGACCAAACACAAGAACATTCAATGCAACAATGACAATTGTTTCAGTGGTTAAAAACTATATGCCAGCAGAATAAATCCATTTAACCAATTGAATGGTAGAAAATAGGTTGACATTGGTCAAAAATAGCAGATCTACAAGCTCACAACGCATTGTCATTTAGAGCTTGTAGAGCAGCTATTTCATTTAAGAGATTTGGTATAGAGGGAAAAAAGGAGGGGGGCCGAGAATAGACACCCTGGGGGACCCCGGTCAAAAACGTATATTGGGTTTAAGTGGTTAATATGTTTGTGTAGTGTGTCTTCAGGGTGGATTTGTTCTATGTGTTTGTGGCAGAGGAGGTGTGCGTGCCGTGCATGTGATCCTACGTGTTAAATTGGTAACCGAGGTCTGCTCACCTGTGTCGGTTTTGATCTGCATGCGGCAGACCCGTTTACACATGGCGATGAAGGAGTAGTAGTACTTCTCCAGACTCTCGTCCGTCTTCTTATCCAGTCGGGCGAAGGCCCTGAATTGTGTCCAATCGAACCTCTGTCTCTGTGTATCGTAGACGACGCCGAAGGTCGACACGACACGGTAGAAATCTGCCTCTTCACGACGCGTCCACCTGAAGGAGCAGAAACATGGGAATAATGATAATGAAACACATGACTGAGAAAATGACCCGGCACAGTGACATGCTTATGCCACCGTCTGGAGAACGCAAATACAGTTATGCACAAAGCCTATACGATTTAGGCATTTAGCAGGAGCTATATAGACCAAGTACATAGCCAGGTATGTGAGCAAATACCAGTGGCGTAAAGCAACTAAGTACATTTACTCAAGTACTGTACTTAAGTACAGTTTTGAGGTATTTTTACTTTACTGGAGTATTTCCAAATTTCAATACTTTTACTTCTACTCCACTACATCTCAGAGGCAAATATTGTACAGTTATTTTGTAGATTTAGATTTTTATTACTAAACATACATTAACCACTTAAGCTCTATATATATTTTGGTTGTTTGAAAATAGCCGATCTACAAGCTCACAACGCGTCTAGATCGGCTATTTTCAAAAGATTTTTATCCATTTTGAAAACTTTAAATGGGACATTCTGCATAATGAGTACTTTTACTTTCAGTACTTTAAGCATATTTTTTTTACTCACGTAAATTTCGAATTCCGTACTTTTTCTTGTAATGGAGTATTTCTACATTGCAGTATTGATACTTTTACTTAAGTAAAACATGCGAGTACTTTTTACACCACTGGCAAAATCCACGTGCGTTTGTAACGTATCAACGGATCAAGGAGTATAAATGGTCCTATAGCTGAACGGTACCTCTGTCTTCTTTCCTTGTAGAACATGGATCCCTCTGCCATGAGGGCAGCGTGGGCCGCCGCCGCTGCGCCTGCGTCTGGCAAGAACTGCCCGCCTTTGGCCAAATAAGGACTTCCCTTGGCCAAATACGGGCTTCCTTCCGCCATGAACACCCCGGGTCCTCCCTCCTGGACGTACGTGGGCCCTGCTGCTCCCTCGTTCATCATGGCAATGCCGGGCTGGAACTCCCTGCATTTCTTGCGGCGCCGACCGTCCGGCCTGCTGAGGGCCTCCTGGCGAAGCTGCTCTCGCCGGTTGGAGCGCTGGTAGGCGGTGATGAGGCGACGCAGCCGGGCGGTCAGGGCCGAGGCCGCTGGCCAATAGAGGCGCTCGTTGGAGCCCGAGGCTCCTCCTCCGCCCGATGGGGCAGCGCGACCGTTCTCGCCCAATTTACCTGGATGGAGGAATAGAGGTAAAGAATGGGGGGAGTTAGACCTCAGTTTTTTTTTAAAGGATCACTCGCACTTTACGTTACTGCTGCCAATTCCATTCAATTATGTTCTTCCGACAATTTCAATTGTCCATGTCTTGCTGACTTAATTATGAGGCAGAGAATTTTATGGTGAATTTATCAAAGTTTGACTAACAACTAAAATGGAAAAATCTGGTAATCGTTTCAAATTTGAAAAAGAATGGCAATATGCTTGTGATAATTGTCAGCAGCAATGTGAAGTATACCACAAATCATAGCCAATATGGTAAACAACCATACACTGTAGTTTTTCCCCCTTTCTTAACTCTTTATAACATTTTATGACTCTTTTTTGTTGGTCTGAAGAGACATATTCATGTATCTATAAACCTTGATCTCCTGTGTGTGTGTGTGTGTGTGTGTGTGTGTGTGTGTGTGTGTGTGTGTGTGTGCGCGTGCGCGTGCGCGCGCGCGCATCTGTGTGTGACCGTCGGCCTACCATCAGTATCACCCTCCATTGCCTCGTCCTTGTCGTCCAGAGGAGAGTTGGTGAAGTCGTCCATTTCGTCTTTAAAAGGCATTCTCAAAGGCTTGTACTCGGGGTCCTCGTCCTCCCTGTGGACCCCCACGGAGCGAGGATGGAAGAGAGGGGAGGGGTGGGGCGGTTGGGAGAAGGATAGAGGGGAAGAGATGGGAGGGGGTGGAGGAAGGGGATGGAGAGACGGAAGGGCAGCCAAGAGTGAGAATTGACCACATGACTTCTGTAGGAAGTAAAACCTCATTCCTTTCTCTCTTTTAGAAATGTCAAAGACGCAGTAAAGCAAATACAAGGAACAAAAGCATGAAGAGAGAAGGTGGTGTGAAGGAGGCAAAAAAAAAGGTGAAAGTTCAGGGTGGAAAGTGAACAACAAAAAAACAGAAGCTGTAGGAGAGGGAAGGAAGAGACTAGAGAGAAAACAAAAAGAGAGTATAGAGGAGGAGGTGGTGATCTGTGCTGGCAGTGGGTCTCTTACCCCTCCACACCATCTGTCATCATGTCGGTGCCCCTCTGCTCTGCTGCGATGGCCTTGGCATCAGGCATGCCCACGCGCTCCAAGAAGCACAAGGAGGGATCCGCACGCATCGAGTTGTACTTCTCATAGCCTGGAGATGCAGAGAGGAGGGGGTGGGGGCAGAGAGAGTGTTAAATGTAAAAAGTAAAGCAAAAAAAAACTATGAAACACTGGTATATTACCCAAGATGTACACAGTAAAAGCTTGTGTTAATTAAATCCTAAAAGTGTAAAAATGTACCTGTAAGGAGTTATAAAGACAGCTAAACAAAGCTATAAATCAGCACTTTGCTATGGTATTTTATTCTTAATAATACCATGTTTTCTGTAACAGGTGTCACGTCCTATTCCAACATTAGTCAGGATTTACCAACTATCCATTCAGGTCTAGACTAGAAGTATCTTTAATGTATGGACTAAAACAAGCGCTCCTCTGGGTGGAAACTTTCTTGACGTCTGGACTAAAACAAGTGCTCCTCTGGGTCAGATCATTGTTAACCGTATGAACAAGAGGCAGGAAAAACCATGGAGATCAAACTCACAATGCTGGAGGTACACTCCTATAAAGAACACAAACAAGACGCCTTCTAGTTCGTTCTCAAGTAAACACCATAACACACTCTGACATGTACACACACACACAAACACACAATCTCCATATTAAATGACGGACTAGACAAAAACAGCGCCAGCAGGGCAGACCACAGGAGCCAGCTGCTGACAAGACAGACAGGCTGTGTGTGTGTGTGTGTGTGTGTGCGTGCGCACAGTTGTGCACGTGTATGTGTTTTTGTCTGTGTGTTTCTGTATAGGCGCATCGGAGAGTGTGTGCATGGCCAAGTGTGCCTGCAGGTGCTCATTTGTGTTAGCAGGCTGAGAGAGAGAGAGAGAGGGAGTGAGACGAGAGAGGGAGTGAGGCGAGAGAGAAGAGATGGAGAGAGGGTGAGGGGGGAGTGAGTCACGGTGTCCGTATGTGAGGTGTAGTATAGTGAAGTGTGTGTGTTCGTTGAGTGCATCCAAGTAGAACAAATTAGAGCGTGCAGATCTTACTGGGACACAGCGGGAAGTGAGAGAGGAGGAGAGAAGATGATGAAACGAGGAGGAATAGCAGAGGAAACAGAGGAGACATGGAAAGAGGCAGAGAAGAGATGGAGTGAGAGGGAAAAGAGTGTGTTGATACATACTGCATACACTGTACACTGTTGTCTCTCCTCCCCTCGTCCCCCTCTCCACGTCACATTTCAATTAGGATAGATGTGGTGACACATCCTTCCTAACTGCCACTCTCTCTCTCACGCACACACACACACACACACACACACACGCACCCAGCTCTGCGCCCGCAGCCAAACGCTAATCATTAAGGCTTTTATAGGCCATCACTCTCCCCCTCTCTGTGTGTGTGTGTCTATGTGAGGCAGTGCGTGTGTGAGTGGGTGTATGTGACTATTGAGTGTGTCGCTGGTTGTCTATGTGAGGCAGTGTGCATTTGTGTTACCGTGTGTGTGTGTGGGTGGGTGTGTGGGGGTCGGGGGGTGCCCCCCCCCCCCCCCTCTGAAGGCCTCCCTGGTGAATGAGGATTATGATTAACTATGGGTGAGCCTATTGTATCCCTGAGCGAGTGAGGGAGTGTGAGTGAGTGAGTGTGTGTGTGTCTGTGCGTGTGCGCATGTGTGCACTCCCAGCTCATCCACGGAGCCTAATTGAATCAGAGAAGGCGGCAATGATGGAGAAATGATGACAATTATCCCAAATTAATATGAATGAGGGTCCCCATCCACAGAGCTCTGGAAAACCACAGGCAGGCCTGTATCTGTCCGCTATAGTGGGCCAGTGGTTTCCAAACTGTGGGTTAACAGGCCCTAAACACACACACACACACACAGTTCACATGAGGGTCGAAAGGCACCTGGCTCTTACTCGTTGCAAAACCTTTCCCTGGTACAAGCAAGCCTGAACAAGACAGTGTAGCCTAGGTTATCAGGCTAAATTAAAGTAAGCTATGAGGGTTATATGGTTTAAAAAAAACAGGGCCATTTTTATTTTGTTATTAAACACTTTCAACTTGGCATCCCTATTTTGGGCATGTCGTTATAGGAGAAAATCTCCAAAAACATTCCAAAATGTTCAAAAATAGTTGCATAGTAAAAAATTGGACTAAAGTAGTTAACCCATTAAGACCTGGAACTGTGTCATTTTTAGATTTGAGCTAAAAAGCATTATTTTACACTTTGGGCTACTCGGTGCCGCGCTACGAGCTTGTAGATCTGCTATTTTTGAAAAATCGTGAAAATGTGTGCAAATCTTTGAATATATATATTTTTAAAGCGAACATTTTTAACTCAAATCTTTGCTTCTGGGGGTCCCTCGAAAAAAATATTTTGATGGGAGTCCGCGGCCAAATTCATATCATTTTGGGGGACCTTGAAATGAAAAAGATTGAGCACCACTGATATAGAAACATACGTTTTTCAGAAAACTGTTGAGATTTAGGAGACATGTAGAATCGGCTTCAGGTCCAACCACCAACACAATCAGACAGGAATTGTGTTGATACATGTCATTGTCAACACCAGCCACATTGCTGTCTTTTTATGATGTTGTGTTTTTTACATTTTGTCCATTTTCAATAAATGTTAAAGAATGTGGCTGAATATTTTGGCCAATGTTAACTAGGCACATTAATACCCAATGCACACATTTTAATGGCTAGTAATAAAGTAATTGTAAATAAAACAAATGTCACAGTGTCTTTCAATAGGGTAAATGACCTATACCCAGTAACTTTCTTTCCAACCCGTTTCAACATAAATGGCAGTGAATGACAATTAAAAACCTAATCTGAGATCTAACGAAAGTATACACTGCATTCACTTTGCTAATGGCTAAAAGTGAAAATTAGACTGCAATGGTCCTTATAACGACTTATCCGGTCCTGAGTTACAACTGTAGACTGCTGCTTGTTTCCTTCTACACCAAATCTATTCGCTGGAAATAGCAGAACTACAAAGTCGTGTCGCAAACACGACACGCTTTGAGCTTGTAGAGCTATTTTTGTGGTGGTTAAAGTGGTTAAACATACCAGTGACTTTGAGAAGCAGCTAATAAACACCTGTAACACACACACACACACACACTACAGGTGGCGGCGTGGTCGGACACCACCCATCAATCAACCTCCAGACAGCACACCGAGCGTGGCAGCTGCATTCAGCTATCACCATGGTAACACCAATCAGCCAATGACAGCAGAAGTGGAGGGCGGAGTTTAATGTGTTTCAAGTCACTGATGTGTGTGTGTGTGTGTGTGTGTGTGCGCGCACACACACACACACACAGGCAGTGTGTTCCAGTGATGGTTACTCTGTTTGAAGATGCCCGTGTGTGTATGTGTGTGTGTGTGTGTGTGTGTGTGTGTGTGTGTGTGTGTGTGTCGTTGACAGTGTTTGAAGATACTGAAGTGAGTGATGAGTGTTAAGTGTGTGCACGTGTGTGTGTGTGTGTGTGTGTGTGTGTGTGTGTGTGTGTGTGTGTGTGTGTGTGTGTGTGTGTGTGTGTGTGTGTGTGTGTGTGTTGTTCATTGTATTTGAAGTTGTGTGAGTGATGTATGCAGTCTCCATGCGTTTCTGTTCTTCTACCTGCTATGTGAAGCTGGTGTGTACGCATACATGCATTTGGGTTAGGATGGTGGACTGTGTGTGTGTGTGTGTGTGTGTGTGTGTGTGTGTGTGTGTGTGTGTGTGCATTCTTACCATGTTTGAACACTCCAATGAGCAGTGACTTGTCTGCCTCGCTATCCCACCAGTCAGCTGGTACCTCTGCGTGGAACGGCTGGGGAATCCAGATATCCAACTCACTACGGACACACACACACACACACATTCATCATCATTATTATTATTGTTGTTCCCAGACAGCTTTTATCGTTATGTTTCATCTCATAAATGACATTATCTGATCTGTCTGCTGCATGCACTGAATTTGTTTTTGACAAGAAGTTAGTTTTGTTATGTCAAATCAGAGAAAGAGGTCTGTGGAGAGACAGAGAGAGAGAGAGAGTAAATCAGATTATATGGTATTTGTGTTAATCAGATTGGCTGCCTTAGTGGTTTTAGCCACCAACCAGGGAATGTGAAGGGTCAGTTATGGAGGCTCGGGATGAACACTAGACCAGCATTAAAACTTCACTTACAATTACGATTTAGGCATTTAGGAGTCACTCTTATTTAGAGCAACTTAGTAATGGAGTAAAAGCGCCATTAACACACGGTTGTATCTATGCGTTTAAAATGACATGCCGTTTTGAAGCGTGTCCTTCCCAAATAGGCTGTATTGTTTACAGATAAGGATGGAATTTCCAAAATATATGTGCATATGCCGCTGACCCGAAGTCATGTTTCCTAAGCAACTGGGAGATTTTCCCCATGCGCTGACATTAGAATATGAAAAATGAGCAATAAACTAGGTTTCTGTGGGACAGCTATGGCGCGCTTTTGTGCAAAAGCCTAAATTAAACCTTCCCATTTAGAGAGTGAAGGGAACGGTAGAAAAAAGGAAGATTGAGGCAAAAAGGGAAGAGAAAGAAAACGAGAGGAGACAATGGACATGCTAGAAAGAAATGAGAGATTCAACCCCAGCCCCTTATCTCTAGGAACACCAGCATGCACGCCTGGCCTCAGCTCCCCACACACACACACACACACACACACACACACACACACACACACACACACACACACGTGCGCCAATACTGGCATGCTAAATCCCTCTGGCATATGTTGGTGCACTGGCACCGCATGCTCATGTCTGGCACAGGCATGCGCATGCACACACACACACACACACACACACACACACACACACACACACACACACAGGGGGCTGTCACAGTGACCGTTGAGCGTGGAGTAGAGAGAGAGAGATCAACATGGAGTGCACGTCCTCTACATTATGAATGCATACACATCTGGGTGAAAGGGTGATAATGGGGGAGGAGAAAAGAGAGAGAGGAGAGGGGGATGGTAGTTGAAAAGAGACGACATGGGACGCGCACACAGTGGGGGATTGTGGAGTGCACTGGAGAGAGGAAAGATGGACAGATGGCGAGAAGAGGGGAGTGACGGAAGGATAGGAAGATGTTGAGAGTGAGAGAGAATCCAAGATGGGGAGAGGTGAACGTTGTTCTACGTTTTGCCAACGGTGAAGTCAAGGTGAACCTTCAAAGATGGAAAAGGGGGGATAGAAACACAGGGACGAGGGAGGAAGAACGGGATGAAAGAAATGAGAAGAACCTTCCCACCCACCTGTACTCGGCTCCTTCCAGGATGCGCTCAGCCTGATCTCTGATGACTTCCTGTCTCAGATAGTACAACATCCTCACCCTCAGCAAGACCCTGACAAAGAGAGAGAGGTTATTTTAGACATCTTCATTTCAACGGTAACATTAGATACAGACAATTCTAGATAAAATGACATGTGACTAGAGGAGAAATTGTGACCTATAGGCAGAACAGTGTGGACTTCAGTCTGACTGAGCCACCTTCAGTCTGCTTCAGTCTGCTTCAGACTGCTTCAGTCTCTTTCAGACTGCTTCAGTCTCTTTCAGACTGCTTCAGTCTGATGCGGTGACAGGTAAACATGCTTCGCATCAATGAAGCGGTTTCACACAGAACAGAAGCAGAAGAAGGTGTAGAGAGGCAGAAAGTAGGAATGAAGAGACAAGGAAAATGAAACGAGGAGGGCAGAGGAGCAGAGAGGAAAAGAGATGGGAGACGGAAGAGAGAAAGTTGGAGAGAGAGCAGGGGGAAGACTAAACAACAAAGACTCTCACACACACACGCACACATTTCTGTGTGTCAACAACATAAGACATAATATGTGTGTGTGTGTGTGTGTGTGTGTGTGTGTGTGTGTGTGTGTGTGTGTGTGTGTGTGTGTGTGTGTGCGTGCGGCAGTGTGCGTCCGTTGGCAGGCTGCGTGTGCCCATCCATCAATGTGCCAGGCCTGATTAGCCACACAGCTCTGTGCGCCAGCCTAGCAGATGGCACCACATAATCACCCCCAAGTGTGTGTGCCCTGTGTGCGTGTGTGTGTGTGTGTGTGTGTGTGTGTGTACGTGCTTGTATGAGTGTGTGCCTTTCACCCGCTTCCAACAGGTCTGCCTGCCTAGCACCTGGCCTGGCAGTGAGCCAGACACACACACACACACACACACACACACACACACACACACACACACACACACTCTTCCCCCTCAAGAAAAAAGCACCCCTGGCATCCAGAGGGCACGGCAGCATATCTCCCTGTCAACAACAGAGGAGCGTATGACAGAATGCAAGCAAGAGAGGGGGGGGGGGGGGGGGGGGGGGGAGCACTGACCATAGACTAAGGGAGAGAATGATGTGTGTGAAGGTAGACACTGAGGCTTGGACGTGTAATAGTCAGTGGGGGGCAGCCCTACGTGCAAATGTCTTTGAATGACTGACTGACTGACTCCATCACTGAGTGGTGAAGGTACACCATTCATCGGCCAGTTGGTCTAACAACAAACTAGCCAGTCACACAGCTATTGTCACCACCAGGCAAAGGGATGAGGAAGTTACACCAATGATTGGCCTCTGGCCTCAACTGCCACGCTAGTTCCAGTTGCACTGGGCAGTCCGAACATCAAACATTAGTCACTATGCCAAAGTGGGGCAAATATAAGTCCTACAAACTATATCTTCTCTTAAAGTCATGGCTATATGGCCAGTTTGTGTTGATATTCTCAATGTAATTTAACATTTTATCATTTGTTGGGAAACAAACAAATATTCATGACCTCATTCCAGCCAATCAAATCAAGTAAAAATGATATCAGACTGTAGTCCGTCCTCCCACTGCAGTATAACTGTAGCAGTAGCAAAGAGGTTTGGCTGTGAATCGTCTGTTGTCAGCCCCCACCCCCAAACACTTTACTTTGAGTGTCATTTATTAAAATTAAAACAATGTTTTATTGATTGTCACAAGTCCCTGTAATCGTTCACGCACAAATGCATCAAACTAGCGAAGACCAAAATTGACCTGGATGTCATTTCTCATTTCATGTGGACTTTCAGCTCTTAGTTAATAATACGCTGGCACTTTCTGATTGAGCTGTGCGTTTCAATGTAAAGTCTATGGAAAAGAGCGGCAACGCTTTTCCACTGCGTTGGGACGCTCGACAGCACAAAGTGTAGCTCCTGCACAGAGCGTCCAGCCAATCAGAGTGCGCTGTGCTATGATATAGGCGTAGACATATACACATGACTCATTCACTAAAATGAATAAGTTGTTTAAAAATAAATTGCCAGAGACGAGCAACGATTATCTCAACAGCTCTCGTGTGTGTGTGTGTGTGTGTGTGTGTGTGTGTGTGTGTGTGTGTGTGTGTGTGTGTGTGTGTGTGTGTGTGTGTGTGTGCGTGCACACTGTGCATGTGCGTTAGACCTACTTGTTGCAGTGGTGTTTGAGGTGTCTCTTGTAGCTGTCCTCTTGCAGTAAATGTTCGGGGTTGCAGCCGGCCAGCCATTCGGCTCGCGGCAATTGGGGAGGTGGCGGTAGGGGCTTCCCCTTCTTTCCCTTCCTGCCCCGGGGGACTGGGGTAGAGAGACCTAGAGACAGAGAGAGAGAGGGAGGGAGGTAAAGAGAGAGAGATGCAGGGGGGGGGGGGGGTTAGAGAAAGCGACTGGTAGGCAAAACACCCCGACAACCTGTAATCTGATTTTCCAGGACAATGTATCCCTGTCCTCCTGCACGGTGTGTTCTCCACGGCTGGAAATCTAGTCCGTACACGTTCCATGTTCTGTACTTCCCAGCGCGGCAAAAGACAGAATGTTGTATTATCTTAAGGAGGTGTTGCTGTGTTAACTTAATGAATGCTCTCGTCTCCACTCGCGGCACAGTAGCCAAAATAGGCCCTTAACCACTCCCAACCTGGCGTCCCATTTTGGACATGTTAGTGGGAAAATGTAAAAAGGAAAGAAATATGTGATTTAAAAAAAATGAGCGCATAGATTGGTTATTTTCACTATTCATAATACGACATACTATACTGTGCTTAAGGGGTTCCTTTAAAAACTATTATGATTTTTTTTTTTTTACCGTGACAGTGGAACTAGAAGCCGAAATTCAGAGTGACAACACTCCCATAGAATTCTGTTGTAGAAGAATATTCATAATATCCAATCATTTATTGCCAAAAACCAACATACTGTTGATTTATAATATGAGATAACAAGAAGCATGCAGAAGTAACGCTTGCCATCGGAAAATCAACGGTTCCTAACACTTCTGTATAGTTCTGAACACTGAATCCTTACAACGGGTGTTGATGAAGCATACATGAACCACGTGATCAGAGTCGCGCGAGATCAAAGAGTGCCCCTAACACTCGAGTCTTTAAATGGGTCTGCTGTAGATGTCAGAGGAGGGTACATTTGAACTATGGGTAAATATTTTGAGATATACGTTTATCAAGATATATGATACCAGCGTTTTGTGACAGCTCCTTTCCATCATGATCCATAATATTGTGGTGTCTGTGTTGTGTGTGCTTTGGCACCAATTGGTTCAATCATCCCATCTTCAGTCAGGATAAGAGTGTGTGTGTGTGTGTGTGTGTGTGTGTGTGTGTGTGTGTGTGTGTGTGTGTGTGTGTGTGTTATGCACCAGAGTGGTTGGCCAGCATCTTGGTGCTCCCGTCTTCGGTGGGAGCGATCAGGTCCCAGATGAAGCCTTTGATGTTCTCGTCGCCGCGGTAATGCAGCAGGCAGTAGGCCAGTAGGGCGCGGCAGATGGTTTCCACGTCAGCCTCGCGCAACGGACGCTTGAAGCGGCCATGTGACAGGATCTCCCCCCAGCGACCCCACCTACACAAGGTCAAGACAAGGAATGGAAAAGGAAACGCACACATACACACAGAGGTTAGAATCACAGCCCCTAATACGTAGAATGTAATGATATCTCAGCTTTAAAGTAGATTTCATAATATAGTGTAACACACTGTTCACAGTGCAGCACACAGTCAATCATGAGAAATCCAGCAGCAATTCAAACCAGTAATCCCTGGCAGACTAAATGAGGTCATTTGTTTGTTCTTAATATGAGGGATTAATTCAAAGGGAGACTAGGCTGAGCTTCTATAAAGTGCCTTGACTGACATTGTGAATAGCAGATTCCTTTATGCATCGACTCTTTTCTTCTTGCATTTCTGGGTGACTGCCTACATTTCTTTTCTTTTTTTTTTGTACATTTCTATCCCCTACAGCAGGGATCCAGACAGTACTACAGTGTCAACAGAGCTAGCAACTCTAAAATGGGCTGCTGTCTGTGTGTGGCGCTTGTCGGACCATGCAGTGCGACTATGACGACATTTGGTGACCTTGATTGCTCACGAACGTGCACGCAACACCAAATCATGCTGACGTGCAGACCAGACACTACCCACACACCTACACACTACACACTACACACACACACACCGCAAGTGTGAGTCTACCAGGCTCTTGTTAAATGTTTCACTTTCCTGGTGACTTAACCACCGCTGGCACCTTAGCTAGAAGAACTCTGGCGTGTGTGTGTGTGTGTGTGTGTGTGTGTGTGTGTGTGTGTGTGTGTTTTAATGGGTCATAGCCTCCCATCCCTAGGGTGCACATGGCCCTCCAGGCTGATTTGGGGTCAGTTTCCATCACATCAGCCTCACTTTAGCTAAAAAAAAATTACCCCCCCCCCCCCCCAGCCCAAACCAACACTGATACCAGCACAGCATTCACTCTGTTGAATGTAAGCCTATTCCGTCCCAATAATGAAAGTGAAACGGTGACATGACTGGGAAATACAGAGGGATGGGAGAGAGGGGGAGAGCGAGACAGAGAGAGAGGGGAATAAGGGTGGAACATGCCAGACAGTGTGCATGAGTGTCCTACAGCCTCGGGGCTCTAGACTAGACTGTAACAATAACAGGCCTGACATCTCACTAGCACTGCTGTTCACACACACACACACACACACACACACACACACACACACACACACACACACACACACACACACACACACACACATCACCATTCCTGTTCCGCGTGTAGATGAAAGTCTACTGTATGTGTGAATGGATATGAAAAATTAATCATATTAAAATGGTCACAAAATAACCGTTTTTGTAAGAAATGTTGATTATGTCCCGGTGATCCTGACATGGCATTTCTCAAAATTCACTGCAACGGGAAAGTTTGCATAAAGAATTCAAAATGTCAAATTGTGCAAAGAAAAAGTTAATTTTGGTGTGATTGCCCTAACTATGGGGGTGTACAGACTATGTGAGACATTCATGTCTGTGATGCAGACTGCGAATTAAGGCACGTTCAATATCTGTGCATGTGTGTGGTACAGTATGTTTGTGATACTGTGCATTCATCTATTGTTCAGTGATTGTGTATTATGTGTACTATGTAATGACCCGTGCTCTTAAAATGTGTTTCACTTTATTGTCTAAGTGTGCACATGAATAAGCATTGCTTTGGGTTTGTAATAGGTCACTCTGGTGTGTGTGTGTGGGCAGCAGTATTGATCCGCAGCTGTGTGTGAGTGTGGTGGTGATAGGCACAGATTGCTGTGTGTACTAAATCATTTGTTGTGTGGGGATGCATGCATTAACGCTCTGTCAGACGCATGCTATAAATAATCTGGCCAGTGTGAGCGGTTATTAATGCTCGGTCCAAAACAACACACCGTTTCCAAGCCAACATCGTTTACAAGACTGCACAACCCGTCCAACACCTGAAGTTATCTGGGCCTACAAGGTCTCACATCTTTCTGGTCTCAGTTTCCCCATTTCTTCTTTTTCCTTTTTTTTGTTTTACTACCGTTTCATGTATGACAAGCGGATGTTTACACAAGCTGTTGCTAAATCTGTACCATTTCAGGTTGGTGCACATTTATTTTCGTCCATGATATTCAAATAAACTCGAGCTCAACAAAAGTGAAATATGAAAGATAATAATAAGCTTAACCACTTGGACCCTAGCGTCCCTCTTCTGCGGGGAACATTCGGTGCAAATAGCCCGTCTAGTGAGCTTGTAGATCGGCTATTTTCAGTGAAGATATTTAGTGCACTTGGTGGGCCTATAGTATAGAGCCCCTTGGGAAACTGGTCAACAAAGTAGATTATGCTTTAAGTGGTTAAGCCATTAAATTCTCCAAATTGGAATCCCACCAGAAATACATTTTCTAAAATTGCTTTAAATGAAACTCCTCCCCCCAAAAAAAGAAAAACAACTACTTCATCTCTCTTCTTACCCATAGACTAGCAGGTTTTTCTCCACCCTGAAGCATTCTGATCTGGGGTACCCCTGGGCTCTGTCCTGAGGTCTGCGTGGTTTGGAGGAGGGTTTGGACATCTCCTCCCCGTCGCTCTCCAGCTCTGAGAACTCCATCAGCTCGTCCTCCTTGGCGCTGCTGAAATGACGCGTCTGTTTCCTCACTCTGGGAGTGTCGATCACCAGCGTGTTCTGCAACGTGCATGGGACAATCAACAGGGGACAGATGGCAGAGTGAGTCGGATGGTAGGGAAAATGACAAGCTAAAATGTGCATTTCCCTCACAAACACATACATAACAGTTTAACAGTTTAACCATCAACACTGTGTGAAACATCTACAACCAGTGGTTTTCAAACTTTTTGTGCCAGTCAAAATCTCAAGGCACACCGGTACTCATATAGGGAAACGCACGTTGTGAGCTTGTAGATCTGCTTAGATGTTCTCCATTTACATGTTAGAACACTTATACATTAATTAAGATGTTTGCCAAATAATGACAAAATAGGAACGCCAGGTTGACAGACAACAGTGGTTAAAATAAATGATTGAGCACAAGTACCAATATAGTGAAATAAAAAATCATCCATAATGAATCATATTCATTTGTATAGTTTGTATTGTAATAAGTTAACAAGTAGTAGTAGTAGTATATATGGCAATAATAATGTGTGGTTGTCACAAAATCCCAAGTCAACACCTGGCACACCGTTTGAGAGCCACTGATCTGCCCTGACATCAACATGTTATTTTGCAGTTACAGCCAACAGCATTTTCAGGATGCATTCGTTCCAAGCAGAGCAATTTGGTCCTAA
Source organism: Gymnoscopelus microlampas (assembly GCF_963454915.1). NCBI lineage: Eukaryota > Metazoa > Chordata > Actinopteri > Myctophiformes > Myctophidae > Gymnoscopelus > Gymnoscopelus microlampas. The sequence continues at coordinate 43,408,243 of NC_139942.1, read as the reverse complement.
CTCGATTTTATCCTTTCCCCATCCCTGATGTAGGCATTATGACCCATTATAAAGTTACCCATCTCTGTAGGCTCTGGGAAAACGCTTGGAGAAAGTCGTCTCGCACGGACGACAAGGCATCTTTGTTGGTTAAAAGGGTTTGATTGTACAATTAGCCTTGTGTGTTTTGTTATGCCTCGTGAAGCTGAGATAATTTACGCTGTCGCGTTAGCCGAGCAGCTGCCCAGACAGAAAATACAACAATACAATTAATTATATTGTCGAGTGCTCTTTAAATCAATTAATTAATTTTGTTCCTTCACTGCAGTTAATGTCACACGCAGCCAGTTAGTGGAACAATTATTACAGCTCACTAAAGTAATTTACAAATTAAAATATTGTGACAATTCGATGGAGGAGCCTGTGTAAAGTGCATGCACGCGTGCGTGCGTGTTTGTGTGTGTATACACAGAGCTGTGTAAGATTTAAAGCTCTAACTGAGACTCTCCTACAGTGAGTGGGCATGAGGAGGAGAGAGAAGATTTGAGCGAAAAAGCAAACGAGAAAGAGAAAGATGAAGACAGAAAGCCAAAGACTGAGGGAAGAGAGAGAGAGACAAATGATAAGCATGCCTCTGAGCAAGTCACTGGTGGTGCTGGTGAGTCCTGCTGCGTGTACGATTGTGCATTACTGCCAGGCTGTGCACGCGTGTTATGCGTGCGTGCGCGGTAACCAAAGTGATATCTTTGTACCCCCCAGGCATCTGCGCTCTGTTAAGTGGAGTTAAGCTGCTTACCGACGCACATGTACACACGCACGCACACACACACACACACACACACGCGCGCACGCGCACGCGCTCTCTCTCAAATGTAAGCAGGGCAACATGGGTAATTAAGGAAGTGCAGAGATTCCCAACTGTCATTGTTAAGCTGTGTCTCTCTCCCTCTATCATGTCCCAGCCTCAGGCCATAGCTTTAACTAATTACCTATTAGTCTGTCCATGAGGGGGACACCACACCAAGGTGTGTGTGTGTATGTATGTATGTGTGTGTGTTAAGTGGGGCATGTGTGGGTATGAATTTGTCACCGACGTGATCGTGTGCACGCTTCCGTCTGTCGTTATGTTTTTTCGCGGGACGCTGTACCAGTCCATTTACAGCATCTAAGTGTCGCTCTGTCAGTCAGCATGCTTATGACTGCCGTGTGTGCGTTGTCTTACCCGTCCGTTGATGGCGTCCAAGTCCAGCTCAGCCTTCTTGGCCCATTTCTGCCAAAAGTCTGGATCTTCCAGAGAAATATCAGTTCTGTTCCCTGCTGCCACAAAACTGGCCTGGAGAGAGAGAGGAAGCGAGAGAGATTATTAACAGTTCATTGAGTATTTTACCCCATGACCGTGATAACGTGAATTACATTTAATCACTTGAACCCCAGCATCCCTATTCAGGGGGGATCATTAGCCAAAAATAGCAAACCTACAAGCTCACAACGCAACCTGCTATTTTTGTTGAAGAGATTTGGTGCAGAGTGAAAAAAAGAGCACACCAAGTACAGTTGCATCTCGGGTCTGTTTCACTAAGAATAATGCGTTTAAGTGATTAATTTGTTTACCTTAGCAAAGGTGGAACCTTTCCCTTCAGACTCGATGGTGATGGTCTGGGTTCGTCTCTGGAGGATCTGGTCGATGTCTTCCTCGCAGAACTTGGAGCCCTCGTCTTCCTCGTCCATCAGAGCGCCGTACGCCCCCTTTCTCAGCAGGTCCTCGATCTCCTTCTTAGACAGCTGCTGGACCGTCTAATAATGACAGTAAAGTCATTATTATCAAAGTCGTTATTATGGCGGACATGATTTTCACATGTAAACACTGAGATGTTTGAACATGACGACAACTGCCCACAATATTTTTCTGTTGAATTAAGTATTATATTTAAGTTAATGATCATATCTCGTCATTAAAGCGCTCATATCACACACTAGATTTTAGAATAACATTTCCTGCACTGGGTAAGACATTCCGCCGTTCAATCTTAGATCCAGTCTCGTCTCCTACCCCGTTGTTGGCGTTGTCCCGGCCGCTCATGCTCTGGAGGACGGCCTTGTCCAGGCCCAGCTTCAGACTGGCCTTGTCGAACATCTCCCTCTCATAACTGTTTCTGGTGATCAGCCGGTAGATCTTCACCGCCTTGGACTGGCCAATACGGTGGCACCTGGCCTGGGCCTAAATGGAAAGAGCGAAAGTGCGGGGGGTGGGGGTGTTAGTAGACCTGAGAAATGTCTTGCGGTGTTGCTGAATTCAACACATAAACTCCCTACTGATGTCACCTCACAGGCCTACTCCATTACCAGTGCATACAACAAAGGTAAGGCTGCTTCCCTGAGGTGAGTGCACAAGTGCAGCGAGAGAGAATATAAATATGCTTGGCCCGCTGGATTCTAAATAGGGATTCAGTACACCAGGAAAATTCACTATTATAATAACGGCCAGTCACACATAGGAAACAAAACCAGATGTACAGAGTATGGTACCGATCCGGTAAATCTGCTAGATCCAGTCGCATGCTGTATTTATTATACAGCAAAACAGGGTTTTAACTACTCTTTATGGGAACAAACACAAATTATTTAAGTTAATTTAAAAATACTTTTTGTGCACTTTTTATGCCCTGTAATGTATGTCAAATTTAAAATCATTTACTTTTCTTTAGATTTTCAGCTCTATGCCGAGTTGACATTCTGCATCTCACTCTAAATTTAACTAGAGGCCTTGGAATTAAAAACGTTTTAAGACTTCTTCAGGACAGGCAGACATCCTGTTCCCCACCCTCCCCCTCTGCCATCTAACCCAGTCTCCCGCCACCTCCCTGGCTCACCTGGAGGTCGTTCTGAGGGTTCCAGTCAGAGTCAAAGATGATGCAGGTGTCTGCGGCCGTCAGGTTGATGCCCAGCCCTCCGGCTCTGGTGCACAGCAGGAACACGAATCGGTCAGAGTCCGGTCGGGAGAAGCGGTCGATGGCCGCTTGGCGGAGGTTGCCGCGAACTCTGCCGTCGATCCGCTCGTATGGGTAGCTGGAGAGAGAGAGGAAGAGGAGACGAAGGAGGATAGTGATGGGGAGAGGAATGTAAATTTTACGTTGATACTCATTGACATCAGTATAGAACTAAAATGCTGTACAAGAAAAACAGCATCAACATATACTACACATGCATGTGCACCCACATAAGCACATAACATACATAAACACCTATAAAGTCCAATAAATATGAAACTTAGATAAGACTCATTTCTTTTTCCTGACTTTGAATCATAAGTAAAGATTTAAAATCCTGCCATCCATTCATCTCTCGCTCCGTCTCACCGTCTCTGGATGAGGTAGTCTTCCAGTATGTCCAGACAGCGGACCATCTGACTGAACACCAGGACCCGGTGGCCCCCGGCCTTCAGTTTGGGCAGCAGTTTGTCGATCAGCACCAGTTTGCCGGCGGCCTGGACCATGGCCTGGAGGTGAAAGTCTGGCATTTGCAACGGGCCCCCGTGGCTGTCCCGGAATTCGTCCACAATCTTCTCTTCCGCTCCTGGAGATGGGGGATGGGTGGTGGACAGGGGGTCAGTTAAGGGAGAGGAGCAGGAGTAAGGAGTGTGTGTGAGTGAGTGTGTACACCATTGACGAGGTAGAAGTGTGTGTGTGCTTGCGTGCGTGCGTACCGGTGATGAGGTAGGGGTGGTTGCAGCACTTCCTCAGCTCCATCATGGTGTTGAGGAGGTTGGGAACATTAGGGCCATATCCTCCTGCTCCTCCTCCACCACCACCTCCCGCTGTACCTCCTTTGGAGAGGAAGGCGAAGTTCTTCTCCAGGATGGCGCGGTAGTACTTCTTCTGGATGTTCGTCAACTCCACCTACAAAAACAAGGTGGGTATGTGTCACTGTCGGCAAATCTGACCACCAGAGGGTGCTGAAGCGGCTCAACTATGCACATCTTTACATCGTCTTGTTTCTCTTATATTACTGTACTAGTACCGTACCCACATTTATTTTCCACCCATCGTCCATCCAGACTATGGGACTGCAACTACAGAGCCCATAGCCTGCGGAGACTGGGAGTACAGATCCCTATTAGCCATAGCAAAAATGCTAACAATAGATTACATTTTGGGAAAAGTGAAGTATTTGCTTCCTCACTCCCTGCATAGTCAATAGTCAATGCCCATGTGTAATTTCAAACTATTTTCATTAAAATGGATGATGACAGGCATTTTCTTCATTTTATAGTAGAACATTTCTCTTAGTTTATTTTATTACACAGACAGTTGAACAACAAAAAGTGAGAGAGAAAAAAGGGACACTATAAGGATGGAGAGATTGAGAAATAGAGAGATGGACAAGAGCGTGAGAAACAGATGCCACATATTACGGTTATACGAACTGGAACCAATCACGTTGCGGGCACGTTGAATGCACACTGAAGTAATGACGCAGGTGGGTTAGTATAAAATACCTGTCACGAATGAAAGGTAAAGGTATATCGCACATCCCAACGTGACCCACAAGTTAGATGTACCACCCGTTTAACATGCGCCGCGATCTTGAACCCAACTCCAGTGTAAAGGAGGAGACGCCAGACATACCTCTATGATGGTCTCCTCTTTAGGGGCCAGGTTCTTCTCTACGTCCTCCTTCAGTCTCCTCAACATCATGGGCTTCAGAATGGCTTGCAGTTTCTGGACCTATAAAACACACACACACACACACACACACACAGATGCTAAATATACCACTCCACCTGGTTCTATGTTGATATGCTGATATTTGCAGCACCGTGGAAATTTTTCAAGAGCAGAGAAGAGACATACGAGTGATTTGAACCGACACGACTGTGAGCAGAGGGCTGTAAAATTTTAAAAAGGCCCTAAAGGCAACATTCTGTGCTCCAACAGCCGACTGTGTGGGAACCGACCCAATAGAGAAGCCTTGTAGATGAAATGCACGGACATAGCAGGGATTTCAAACGCAAAATAGCATTAGCACGTCTTGCTAAGAGACAGGAAACTGTACGAGGGCAGAGTGAGGGACAGACATGAAACTCAGGTCTCCGGCAGGAAATCAAGGTTGGGTGTTAGTTAAGATTATGTGGTTGACGCGCTACTCCGGTCCACTACTGGTGGAAACCCCCCCCACACACACACTCTCTCTGGCTAAGGTCTTCAAAAGCCTTGGTTCATGCTTCCCTGCGTGACATTGTGTACACCGGCCATAAAATGAAACTAGGCGTGCAGTGATGTCAACGTGCCCCATGGTGGATGATTGGCACATCAAAGTGGCTATCTTGGCACTGACTGGCTGAAAGAAGCAACAAGTACACTTCTGTATATTATATTCTACACTCTGATGTCCGTCTCATGTCATGCATGTGACTACTCTCGTCCGTTATCGTTGCATTATTTCCATCAATACTGCAGTCAAAAGATTATGTTAAGCAGAAAGAGTGGAGAAACATTTCTAGAACTACTAGAGCCTTCTGTTATTCTATTACTACTCGAGCTTCTAACGGGGGCCAACTGTACATTTGTGTGTGAAACAAAGGTAGTAATGTGGTGCTCTAAATCTAAAATGATTTGTATTGTAAAGTTCAATTTCTTTGCACTTCAACAGAAATACACTAAGATCATTCTTTCAGAGCCATCAGTTGTCATTGAACTGAAAACTTCATTTTGTTGGCATTTCGGTTAGATTCTGCCCATTTCGGTTAGATTCTGCACAGCAACACACCTGGGTTATGGAGGTTGTTGTCGCCTGGATGTCAGGCAGGTTCGGGAAGTATGTGCACCGCGTGGCTGCGGAACGTGGACGTGACAGCACATTTCAACCACGAACCAGGCTAAACTACAGCGTCTAACGTTTCCCCAGTGAGGCTGTCTGCTTTACCTGTTCTTCAGTCTTGAGGTCTCCGAACTCGGTCATGAAGGTCGTCTCTGAGGGGAACCTCTCGGGCTCCAGGAAGTTGAGCAGGCTGAACAGCTCCTCTACCGTGTTTTGAAGAGGAGTGCCTGTAAGCAGCACCTTGTGCTCCTGAGAGTAGAAGGAGGAGGAGGAGAAGAGAGATGTTAGGGTCTGGATTCTGGAGAGGAGTAGCTGTCAAGATGGATTTATCCTCCTCAGGAGAGAGGGGAGAGAGAGAGCGATGACGGAAGAAAGAGAGATGATAATATATACACAGCATTGAGAGCCAAAAGGGCTGCTTTGTTCTGCTAAGGTTTATAGGCTCATAAAACATTGTGACAACTCCTACATGACCAATCAGATAAAGAGATAAGTCACAGAGATAAGACACACCCTGCGTGTGACATGGTTATTGATACATTATAAATGGTCAATAACTCATATTGACTCAGTGGATCATCACTGGTTTGACTTGACTAAGTTTCCAACTATTCTTCTAATGCTTAAAAATACAATACAACTATGCCATTGCATAAAAATAGAATAACACCAGAATAGACCAGTAAGACCTGTAGTTTGACCAAGAGTTTGGTGAAGACATAGCAGTCTTTTAAAGATATTTGTCAACATTCAACATGTCACCATCCTGTACTTTAAACTTCCTTATTTACGCAATTTTTTGCCAACACACTGGCCAAAATGTTTTTATTTATTTACATTTTTATGTTTTATCTTTATTTACAGACATCACATCTTAAAGGGTGAAGCAACAGAGAGATTTTGAAGAAGTTCTGTTTCTGTGCAGAATAGATTCCTTATCGTTTGGATCAAACGATATGGAATACATTTTCAGCTCAAATCTGACACATTTCTCCCTGTGCTGCTTGTACTAAGAGCCCACTACTCACCATGTCCATCATTTTGAGTCCCTCCAGCAGTTTACAGTTTCTGTTCTTGAGGCGGTGAGCCTCGTCTATGACCACACAGCGCCACCGGACGTTACGCAGCTCGGGACAGTCTGTCAGGATCATCTCAAAGGTGGTTATCAACGCATGGAAGCGATAGGCTCCCTTTATTATCTTACCCTGTAAAAAGACACAGAGAGACACACACACACACACACTATGATTATGTTTCTGTTTGATTCTGTTTAATAATAATAGCTTTCTTAATGTACTTGGATGCTTCGTCAATGGTCATCGAACGTCCACATCAAAGAATATTGAAAATGAATTAGTTGAGAGTAAGAAAGAGAGAACAGGATTTACATGTCTAACTTAAAATATGATTAAAACATTATGCTGTGGTTGTCACACCTCAAGTCATCATGAGAAAAACATGTCTATGAGAGGGCAGTTAATGGTGACCGAGTCACAGACCCACATGAACGAAAGACATGTTCAGCAACAGCAGGTCACGGTCCGTGCGCTTCAAAATGTTCTCGACTTAAGGTCCTGCTAACCCGTAGGCAGTTTTTCACTAGGTTAGTGGGTCAAGTTCTTCTGTTGTAGGTATTCTAACCAGCTAGCTGAACTATTGAACTGGGCTAATCAGATCTCAACCAAAATTCTCTTCAACCATCTTACATAAGTGCAAAAGAAGATTACGAAATGTCCACCAGGAAGAGTCCTTTCTAACCACGCTAGCTGTGTTTGTGGTCCTTTCTACTGACATGGGATAAGCAGCAGGACAGAACATCCCTCTACACTACAGTGACCTTGAGGATTACCTCAGACTGGATTAGGAGCAGGCAGCTAGGGTGGGACGCTGCTATTACGGTTTATTATCCAACAGCCCATGTAGTTCACTGCTGTAAGATGTTAGCTGTGCACTGCGATAGCAGCTTAAGACTATATGGTTTAAGAGTATATGGTTTACAACAATCAAAGTGTGACAAGCTCACAGCAGAGAAAGAAAGCTCTTTTGAAACATGTCTGTCTGTCTTGTCGAGCCAGTATGAGGTTCCTCTTAGGTTTAGGCCAGCTGTACACAAAATAATTATACTGGCAAATAGCTTAGCATTGCAGATAGATCAGTAGCAGTTTGATATATATGCTTCAAGTATTGTTTTAGTTTTCTGAATGAGAATGTTAGTGCTTTAGGATTCTGCGTTGCTTTACAGAGTTGCCATATGTCTGGCATGTTTAGCCCACTGACTACGACCTACCCACAGTATACTTAAACATGCGCTACAAAACAAAGCCATTTGGCCAATAGCCAAATGGTTTATGTTTATTTTCAAAATAAGGCAAAAGCTGTGAATAGACAATGCCATATATGGTCCTTTAAACTAAACATCTCAGCAGTGCATTCCGTTTTGGCAGGACTTACCTGTGCGTCTCGGTAGTACATCTCGTAGGCCTGGATGGTCTTGCGGCTGGCCTGGCTGCCGTGGTAGACAACCACGTTGAGATCCGTCCAGGTCCTGAACTCCCGCTCCCAGTTGGGGATAGTGGACAAGGGGGCAATGACCAGGAAGGGCCCCTCGATGGCCTTCATGAAGATCTCATTGAGGAATGTTATGGATTGGATTGTTTTACCAAGACCCATCTCATCTGCCAAGATACAGTTACGTCTACGGGAGACAGAACGAGATGGAGAAGTGAGGCAGGGATGGTACACCTCTGTGTACACCTCTGTGTACACCTCTGTGTACAAATTAATCTTAAAACGGAACCGTGTTGAAGACTTACTCGTTGTACCAATTGAAGGTTAGCCAGTTGAGGCCTTCTAGTTGGTACTCCCTGAGTTCGTTGCTGTTCTTGTACTCTCTGGTGCTGTCTATCTTCTCCCAGTCTGCTGCTGGTAGCCGCTCCTGAACACATACACACACAGTTTAGTTGGTGAACAACAATTACATTTTTCGTGCACAAATCCCAGGAATCCCAGGCTTGCTTTCTCGAAAAGAAAGCCTGGAGAATTCAGAATACTCCATGAATACTCCATGAAACCAACACGCCGGCTGCAGCAAGTACCGTTACGCCAACAAAAGCTTTACGAGTGTGTCATATTAGATGGATGGATGTCTTTAAATTATGCCTTTTTGCAGTGCACATACCTCAATGTTTTCATAAAAGCATTTTCCATACATACACAGCAAGTTGTTTCAGTCTCATTTTAGTTCCCACCCGGTCAAAAGAATACAGACCGACTCTGGTTCCAATGCTCTACAGTGCGTCACCTCTCAATCACAGTTTAGTCATGCCCGAGCGACTGAGCCGCTCACTCATTCTATCCACGGTTTCTAGTGCGAGTTTCCCCAGACCTCCATTCAGATGCCATTACACACCAACATTTCACTGCCCATAATTGTATGAGCGCGTGACAAATAAATCTTCTTGAATCTTGAACAAACGAGGCACACATCATGACGCATGTCAAGCCAGTGCACATAAGACTTGGTGTGAGTCATGCAGCCATGATACATCAGACTGCTCCCGCTGTACCGCCTCAAAATGTCAAGTACACAAGCAAATATGTTGATTATAATGTCACAAAGTCCTGACAAACAACGTATCACTGCCAGTGCCTGTGCATTAGTGGAAGGTATCCAAGGGACAAAACCAAAGCTGATAACATTAATGACTACAGGGGACAAATGGAGGTTGAAACAATACCGTTGCTAAAACCGGATATAAGCATCACTGGTGTTTATACTTCTAACATGGTCCTCAAACAGAGACAGATAGAGAGCGAGAGAGCGAGCGAGCGAATACAGCCAGTCATCTGCTTCTGTTCAGCATTAAACACACTGTTAGTGGTTTGGCCCGGCCACAGGAGCCGTGTGAGTGTGTGTGTGCATTTGTGCGTGTGTGCGACCGCAGGAACGTGGCCCGCGGAGAGCAGTTAAGGGAGCTGTAAATCTGGAGAAAGGGGCAGTCGGTAGGCCAGTGCACAAACACACACACACACACACACACACACACGCGCGCGTGCGCGCATTTGAGTTCTTTTCAAAGTGTTTGAAAAGAGATTAGGGAGACAGATAGCATACCGCACACATGCAGAGAGAAAGAGAGAGACCCAAGAGATGGAATAATATGCCCTGTACATTAGGCTGGCCCAAATACAATTTCTTGGGCTTCAAAGCTTTGACAGGAATTGTTGAATTACACACGGCTTTATTGTATACCCTTTTATGATCACAGACTGCTGTTTTGAATAACAGATCACTGTTAGAACAATCTGTTTCATGTCCAATCTTTGTCGCCAGCAGACAGAAGTATGGTCAATTTAGCGGTTTTAATAATCGAATTAACCCTGCGACGCATGGTGCAATTTTCAGCAGATCGTTAAATAATACTTGGACTTGCAGTGAGACTGGAGCCTCTAAGCACACGCCAGCAACACGGCCTCTTTCAGTGTGTTCCGTAGCTAGCGTTCGTTATTGGTAGCAGACAAGCTGTAGCGTATTAGGGTTAGATACGGTTTTGAATCAGCCGGGCAACAGCGCTCTGCCAATTAGGTTTACAGTTATGTAAAAAATAAAATAAAAAAACGTATATCTTCTCCACCAGAGCGTGTGTGCTGGGCTGCTGGCACCTGTGTGTGTGTGTGTGTGTGTGTGTGTGTGTGTGTGTGTGTGTGTGTGTGTGTGTGTGTGTGTGTGTGTGTGTGTGTGTGTGTGTGTGTGTGTGTGTGTGTGTGTGTAATTTCGTGTGAGCCTTTAGAGAGAACCTCATTTAATTGGATACAAAAAATGGCCTGATAAAACAAAAATCTACAACAAGCATTCAAATAACGATTTCAGCTTTTGCTTTTGCACATTCGTTTTGTCTAACTAGTGCGTGCAATCATTTTTCACTCACCACTCTCTTAGTGTTGGCTGTGCGTGCTACGATGCGATCATACTCCTCTATCTTGGTCTGGTCGATGTCGGCCTTCAGCTCCCAGGTGGCATCTTCGTATGGTAGACTGCACCACTTGACAAGGTACAATGTCACAGTCTGGACACACACACACACACACACACACACACACACACACGTACATGTAAGGGGGCAGACAGTCCATTTGCTGTGCATTCAGGAAATAGTCTTTATTAAAGATCTGGGAAAGACAGACGGCGAAAGGGAAAGAAAAAAGACAGTACCTCTCCGTTCTCGTCTGGGCTCTCCGAAATGTCCAGGACTCTGTCCACCTCAACGTAATCGGGGTTGAATGGCTCGTCGTCCATCTGGTGGAGATAACAGTGACACAGAGGATCAGAGGAAATACTCATCCGCCTGCCTTCATTACACAAGTCAACGATGTGCTACCCAAGTATGGTCTTTTATGTACCGCAACTCCTGTGCAGACTTCCGAGTAATACATTTTAAAAGGGGAACAGAGAGACTGAGAAAAGGGACTGTGAATCACATACAATGCAAAGGACTTTATTGATCATTGTTGTTTAAAATCTCATCAAGGGCTGCAACTATTGATTATTTATCTAGCAAGTATTCCATCATTCACTTTTTCAGAGTCGGAAGTGGGAGTGGTCTAACGACAAGCCGATCAGCGAATATCTGCTAAAACTTGTATATCTGAGCTTGTATATCTGCTATTTTTGAAATGCCGAAGAAATCTTAAAATGACACAGATGCGTTCCCGGATTGAATGGCTCAATTGAATAATCGAAAGTCGTCCGCCATTTTGTTGAGTCTACAGTTTCGTGTTCCATTACACACTATGGATTGTCCATCGAGCTATGGGATTGACATTGTCTTTTTTTAATGGTTGAAATTGACACTTCGCTAAGCTCCGCCCACACCCCTTTGCAGCTCTAGGTCTGGCGAGCAGCGCTGCTCATCCATTGACTTGTAATGGAATATCACAGATTTTCCCACATATAAGAAACGATCATTTTAGGAGCTGGAGCTTCAAACTCTCCACTAAATCTCATCAACAAGGCCGGCAGTAGCCTATGCACTGGGAAAATGATCGGCTACTTTAGCAGTCTTCTAGTTAGTATCTAAAAAACATTACAATATGGTAAAAATGTTGTCTGTTTGGTCTGTGTCTCAGAGGGGGGCTGTGTGTGGACAGTTCAGAAATCCGCCCACCAGTGATAACATAATCGTTAGGCAGGTTTGGTCATTTCAGACAAGATTTCATTATTCATTTATTTTTTAATCAATGCAAGAACAAAGGCTTCTATCATAGCATGCAAACTTTCCAGGAATAGAAAGCCTGCAGTTTCTATTAGCTTGGATTCCCCATAGATGATGTCACTGGTAGAGATACGGAGCGAGTAGACAAAAATGGTACTGTGTTATAATGAAAATGTGTGAGGCCCATTTATATGTTATATAGTTTGGAAATGGGTGAAGTCATCCTTTAAATAAATACATTTATTTTTTCAAAAGATATTGTTTTTAAATTAAATTCTTTAACTAAATATTTTAAATTCGATTAACTATTGCACCCCTAATCTAATAATCTCTTATCTATAGTGGAGAAAGTCTTACCTCAGTGATGAAGCTGTTGAGCAGCTGCTTGGCCCTGAACCTCTTGACTTTCTGATGGATCCTCTTGTCTTTCTCAAGTTCTTCCAGAACTTCCCAGCGACAGTGGAGGTAGGAACTGTGAACGAGAGGTGCAAGGTGAGCACACAAACACTCTTGATGACTCTGTACTTTATTTCTCCTGAATATTAAGCAATGTCAGAGCGCAGGGACGTACTGGACAGGATGTTTTCTTTTAAAAGACTGGAGTTCTACGGATGACTTACTAAAGTCAAAGCCTTTCCCACCACCCTGCAATCTGAACTGACGTAATCTGATTCAACGTAACCTGAATTTAACCCTGAGAAGTAAAAGAAGATGGGCTGAAGAATAGAACAGTTATTCCCAAACGTTTAGCTCCAGACCCAAAAGAGAAGTTTGATGTATCCCCGGCCGGGACCCAACCTAGTGAAACTAGACGATCTACAAGCTTGCAGATCTGCTATTTTCACTACTTCTTAAAAGTTATTTTTTCCCTCTAATTAATGGATTTTTTTTAATGGAATTATTAAAAAAAAAAAAAAAAAAAATGTTTTTAAATTATTTTTCTTTGAAAATATTTTGAAATAATGATGAAAAACTAAATGTAGGAAACAAGAAATAAAGGGGTATTAATATAAAAATATTATTTCACAACCCATAAAAATTGGTCTGTGACCCACATATGGGTCCCAAGTTAACCCACTGTTTGGGAAACAGTAGAATAGAACAAACCAAATTTTATATAAAGTAGAAATAGTAAAGTAATAAATATATATAAAACGGCTATTTAGCAAGATTCCTTTAAAAACATTTTTTTTTAAGTTTCTAAAGATTCCAAACAGTGTTTTGGCCAGATGTGAAAGACTGTGTACAGACAGTGTAAGTGTGACAGGGACGGACAGTATCTCATCCCATCATACAGCACTGCTTCTGTCCACAGGTCCTAGATTAGATTACACAGTCTGTTAGCCGGACTGAACACACTGCTCTATAGCCTGGAGACACAGAAAACCACATGTCACGCTACTTGTCCGTGTGCGTTTGGACAGACAGACTATCTGTATGAGAGACAGAGATAAAAAAAGAGAATGTGTGCATGCACAAGTAAAGTTGACAGTAGAATGTCATGGGAAGAAGTGACTTTTTATGAAAGAGGCGGAAAAGGAAAGGTGCATCTTACAAGCTTTTGAACTTGACGTAGAATTCCTCCACTTCTACTTCCTCTCCTGACTCCAGCTGAAAATAAACATTTGTAATTTAGAAAACAACAGCTACAACGCTTAAATAACACATTCATTTACATGTTTGCTGTCTTGATCACAAACATTGATTAAAATAATTTATTAATGAAGATTTCATAAATAGCTGTTCAGCTGTTGAATAGAGGGGTATGGAAATAGGTAAATAATGAGGATCAATGATTTCAATACTTGCTTTAGGAAGGGGACATTAAATAGTTAACACTGATAGAGAAAGTATGAATCTTCCACTTCTATTGCTTAAGTAATAGAATAGTGTGTGCGTGTGTGTGTGTGTGTGTGTGTACAGAGAGTCCCCCAGTGCTCAAGGTATAACTCTCCTCATTCACTACTACTATCATGCACACGCGCGCGCAAACTATTCACAACTATTAATGGTAACATACACACTTCCGCTGCCACACTACTACTAACACCACTAACACCACTGTAATGCCATGAGTCATCAATCACACACACGCGCGCTCGCACACACACCCCGAGGAAACGCTAGCTTGGCGTCTGGCGTAGCTAGCGCTGTGGTTTTGGCAGCATGCCAAGCCTAGGGTCAACTCTCTGTGAATGGAACTGTGTGCGTGAGTTTGGGTGGGTGAGAGTGTGTGTGTGTGCGCGTGTTTCTGTGTGTGTGTGTACGTGCGTGTGTGCATGGCTTTGTGTGTCAGAGGGTGTGTGGGTGGGGGGGGTAACCCATCAGCAGCTGGCTAACAGAGAAAAGTTGGCTAGTGGCTCTCTTGTGTGTGCGCGTGAATGCGCACATTTGTGTTTGTGTGTGTATATACTGGCACAGAGACAGTCTTTCTTTAGAACAAGACTTCTAAACAAAGCATAGAAGACATGTCACACAGTATGTGGAAGAAAATGGCTGTGTGTGCGTGTGTGCGTGTGTGTGTGTGTGTGTGTGTGTGTGTGTGTGTGTGTGTGTGTGTGTGTGTGTGTGTGTGTGTGTGTGTGTGTGTGTGTGTTACACTCTGTCTGGAACAGACACACAAACACATACATCGAAATACAAGAACTCTTGTCTCTTCTTACCAACTGGATCCACACCGTCCAAACTGGTGTTTGCCTGTACAGTATTTCCAAGTGTGTGTGTGTGTGTGTGTGTGTGTGTGTGTGTGTGTGTGTGTGTGTGTGTGTGTGTGTGTGTGTGTGTGTGTGTGTGTGTGTACATATAATCTGCTTAGAGCCGGCTGCGCAGCAGCTAATCAGGTGATGTAAACTCTGCCTTGGGGCATGAGCATGCACTCTGGTGTGTGTGTGTGTGTGTGTGTGTGTGTGTGTGTGTGTGTGTGTGCGTGTTCACCTGTTTCTTGGTGGTACGTGTGTTCATGATTTTCTCCACCACTGGTCCCTCACAGTCGGCCACATCCTGGAAACAAACACACGTCAGACTAAGGCTGCACAAAGATCTGGATTTTAGGTTTCACAAATATTTAATTGTAAAACTTGGCAATTCGTACAAACATTTCATTTGGTCAGCTGCTGTATCTCACCCTCGTCTACATTACACCAGGGTTAATAGCCAGAACATTGTACAACTCATCGCCTCATGGATCAGACTCACAGAAGGCCATTACAATATATAACATTTATCAATAGATAAGCACAATGGATAATAAAAGGCATTAAGCAACACAATCTGGATGATCATTTTAACTATAATCGTGCAGCCCTGGATCCAGACATCTGGATCATTTCATAGAGCTGCTCTCTGATTTGATGCGACCCCCAAGCCGCACACCACACCAGCTCATTGTCAAAGTTGTGTAATTAAGCAATAACTCACTCCAGGCCCGGCCGTGGTATATTGTGATTATATCACAGCTAAGGGGCGTTGTTCAGCCCGACGCAAACTGTTGTGAGGCCTGTCATGAGTTATTGCTTATATAAAACGGTTACCAAATATGGTTATATGAAAATTATACACAATCACAATTGAACTTCTTTTTTTTTTTTTTACAAGAAAGTAGGTTCTTTTGACTGCCTGTACAAACAAGGTGACTGTTATGCAATGCTTATATTTAGATTTTTTTTCTTCTGCATGGCGCCATAGTTAGACTTACAGTGGCTGAAGTTAGACCTAATTGTTTATTAACTTTTTGATAGTTTGTAGATTTCTTTTTTCACTGCAGTGATATAGAACTGTACCAAGGCAAAAGACCTCATATCTGTGGTATAATGGTATTATATCACACCCATATCAACCTAACAGTTCGCATGTTTTGAGCTACTAGTTTAACTTTCAATCCATTAACGAGTGAGGTCAAGTGCCTGCTTTTACCTGCACTTGTGAGGAAGAGGAGGGGGACTTGGGTGTCGTCGAGTCGTCCCCGCTGTCCTCCTCAGAGATCCTGAACTCCAGGTCCTCAGTGTACCTCTTCCTCTTCACCTGACGGCTGGAACGTCGCTTCTGAAGGAGCGAAGGAAGGAAAGGTAGAAGAGGAGGATGGACGGAATAAAGGAGAGATGGGAGGGGGGGAAGCATGAGAATGAAGGATTTGATTTTCTTTGTCAAATATATACGGTACATTATAAAAAAGAAAACATTGTTTTGTTCCATTCCACAACCGGTGACCGCTGCTCGATTCCACTCGTCTTTTTCAGATTAGTGATTTTGGAAAATAACTAAAGGGGCACTTCATGGCAGAAGAGCAAGGTTCGAAAAGGAAGTGGATGGCATACTGTATTTTGTAGACCACATTACGTTTATTCAGTATGTCGGGGAGCCGTTACCCTTTAAAGATGACTATCAGTTTGCTCCTAGTGCACACACCACTCCTGCATAGACCACACACACACAGAAAATCGGCCTATTTTTAACCTGCCCAGTAGCAGCCCAAACACCACAGGCTACAATCATCCTATTGCACCCTGAGTGGGAGAGGCGGTGGCCAACTATTACCATCTGAAGTGCTAAACCACTGCTGTGTCACAGAGACGAGAACAGAGAATAAATGCAGGAGGGGGCGAGAGAGGGTGAGAGCTAGGGCTACCACTTTATGGGTATCTGCCATTCGTTGTACTATACGCCCCCCCGTCCTCTGCCTGTGGGAGTAATGGTGGTATTAAGAGAGATATGTTCTTAGTTAAGCGCTGGTGTTGCACACCAAAAATAGCCGATCTACAAGCTCACAATGCACCGCAGCACTGGTGCACAACCAAGTATACATCAGGCATTAGACAAGATATAGATATATATAGAACACACAGAGGTGTGAATCAAAATGTTTCACAACTATAGCGCGTGTGGTGATGATGGAGGCCACAAGGGGAAGTGCTGTCAACTGTTTACCCAGACTGTGAACACCACACACTTCATATAGAGCCTATACATAGGACTGAAGGAGTTACCAAGAGGTCTTATATAGCACCTGTTACAATGCTTTAAAAAAAGGCTCCAGTGTCAACTTATTGTCTGGGGCTGGTAGAACAGGTTGTATTACAAAAACTTGGCAGGGCAGCAGTGTGCGCGTGTGTGTGTTTGGTCTGTCAACAGCTGTGGTTTACAACACCAACAGCCTTCCAGGCTTTAATGCCTTGTAGGCATCTATACAGGTGGTATACACGATGCAGCGAGGGTGTGGATCTTATAGACGGATAGAAGTGCACGTCAAACGTACGACCGCACTTCGGACCTTGGGTTTAACGGCCCTTAGCAGGTGGCCCTGAATTCCGATGCGGTGTGCGTCCGTGTATGTGTGTGTTTGAGTGAGTGAGAGAAGTGTGGAACTGTGCTTTTACCTGGACACCATCATCGTCATCATCTTCGGGGGCAGAAGGGGGCGGAGACTTGACTTCCACATCTTCGGCGACCGACGGCTCTCTCTTCCGCTTGGCGTCCTTTTTACTGACGCTGGCCCCGCCTTCTGACTCAGCCTTCTTGCTGCTAGAGAGAGAGAGAGAAACTGACTTTTAATCATTGAACAACATCGATTAAAACTGAAGACTAAGCCCTTAAAGCAAATACCTCTCTCACCTAGAGAGAGGAGAGCAGGACAGTAGAGGGGAGCAGGAAGAAGAAAGGAGTGGTGAACACAACCACGCATCCTTGATTCTAATGTTAAACCCTAAAATCCTAGCCAGATGGAAGGGCATCAGGCTGACTTCAGAAGAACATCAAACATTCACTCCTGAGAGCCACTGAGCAGGTGTACTGGAGTGGCTGAGGGTTAAAGTCTAGTGCCTTGCTTAAAAGGAAGACTGCCATGTCCTCGGTACCCACAACCTTTCTTAACCCATCAAGACCTGAGATACGATTCTACAAATGTCTTCTGAATCCTAACAGTTTTCCGAAACACTTATGTTGCTATAATATCAGTGTCGCTCAAACTTTTTCATGTCAAGGACCCCCCCCCCCCCCCCCCCCCATCTCAAAATATGTTGTTCCAGGGACCCCCAGAAGCAAAGATTTGAGTTCATGTTCGCTTTAACAAATATATACATTCAAAGATTTGCACAAAAAATTGCAGATCTACAAGCTCACAGCGCGGCACTCTGTGCTATGAGCTTGTAGATCTGCTATTTTTGAATAGCCAAAGTATAAAATATGGATAAAGTCGTCACACAGATGGGTAAAACACTCGCTCCCTCCTCCCCCACACATCTCTTCATCTATATGGACGGAAGATGAGGGGACGGACTTGAGGAATAAGTCTCATTAGTAGGCAGGTCACTTTTTGTGGAGTTCACAAAAACACTCTGAAAACTACCTGTCATTCTTGTGAGTGTGTGCGTGTCCGTGCGTGCGTGTGCGCGCACATGCAGGCGGGCATATGTCCTAGGGCGGTAGCCATGTTTGATTTACCCATTTTAGAAATCATTAGGCTGCCTCGGGCTTCGGTACACAGGGGGTTAATATCATGAAAGACTGAGAAAGGGGGAGTGGGAAGAGAGGAAAAGAGGGAGAGAGAGGGAGGGAGGTGGGGGGCAGTGAGAGAGAGAGAGGTGGAGGAGGGAGGGGTTGAGTGGGCCCCAAGGCTCTCTCTAATCTCTGGCATGGAGAGACGGAGAGGAGCTGTGTGTGTGTGTGTGTGTGTGTACCAGAGAGGAAAGTGAGAGGACACACAGCACCCCTTCGCTTGCTCTCTCTCCCTCACACACACACACACACACACACACACAGTCTCTCTCTCCTCCTCTCTCTCTCTCCTTCAATGTCTCTCGCCCTCTGCCTGCCTCTCTCTCTCTCTCTCTTTGGGGCCCCTCTCCTTTCATCCTAACGCCAAGAGCAATCACCATCTCCGTGGTAACGGCTGGTCATGTGACCTGCACCTGTTCCTCTGGCTGGTCGCCACACGCTGGAGCCATCTGGCTGCGAGAGCGCGCGCAAACACACACACACACACACACACACACACACACGGACGCATGCACACACACACGTGGACGCATGGACACACACTGTGGAATCACACACTTCTTTCCACTTTGCAGCCTTCCCTCTTCTTTCATCTTTTCGCCTCCCTCTCACTCTCTCCATCACGGTTGCTGTACTGTTTTTCATTGATACATTACTCCATCTCTCCAACATCCATCCATCCATCACTCCATCTCTCTCTCCACCCATCATTCCATCCTTACGTCCTTCGCTCCATCAACCGCCCCCCCCCCCCCCCGCCCCCACACACACACACTTAAGTCATCAGATCTCCCAGTGAGCATCATTGAGTCATGAGGAACAGCACACTGGGATCTCTGGAAGTTCTAGGAACGGAGGAGGGAGGACAACTGGTGGATCTCCCCCTCTGACAGTCCTGTTCTGTCATTGTATTTTATGATGCATCATCAACAATAGAAATGTGTTCCCAGGGTCCCGTTGGGGAGTAGGCGACGTCCTTATTTGATTTTACTACAAAAATATTTGTATGGGCCAAGAAAACGGACACATATACAGACATCTGAAGGCATGAGGCAGCTCTTAGTGGCTTAGCAGATCACTGGACCCAACTAGATCATTGCTGTAGGGTGGTCCAAAACGAACCCTTTAGGATTCAAATTCAAAAATAGCAATCTGCAAGCTCAAAACGTGTCGCATTGTGACACATTTTGAGCTTGTAGATTGGTTGCTGTAGTGTAGTTAGTTAGTAATGACGAAGTAGGGCATTAACTTACGAGAAAAAGTTTAAATATGGAGATGAGTTTTTTGGCCGACAGCAAACGATCTTATGGGGAAGGCGGCTGTCGCAATGTAAACCCGCTGTTCCACTGCACATAACTGGTGGTCCACGATACAAAACCCACGTTCACAGAACCCGGTGTTCCACTTTACAGAAACTGTGTTCAACAACACGGAACCAGTGTTCCACTGTACAGAACCGGCATTATGTATCCGTTAACCCATTAAGACCGGGAACGTATTTTTAGATTTCGTTGGCTATTTTTGGAAAATGTCTTCAAGATCTTGAAAAAAATCTATGACTATATATATTTTTAAAGGGAACATTTTTGACTCAAATCTTTGCTTCTGGGGGTCCCTGGAACAAAATGTTTTTTTCAGATGGGGGTCCGCGGCCAAATACGTATAATTTTGGGGGTCCTTCACATGAAAAAGTTTGAGAACCACTGATATAGCAACACACGTTTTTTTCAGAAAACTTGGGATTTACAAGACATTTGTAGATGTGTTCCCGGAATTGAATGGGTTAATGAGCCAGCGTTCAATTTTGTAGAATGGTGTTCCACTGTACGGAACCAGCGTTCCACCGTATAGCAACGACGTTCCACTGTACGGAACCAGCGTTCCACTTAGGGTTGGGATCCGGAAACCGGAGGACCCGGGAACCAACATTGAGGAATCACATTTGGAATTCTTTCCAGAACCGGTTTATCACACCGCTATAGTGTCTGCTACTGTGTGGTTCTCAAACTTTTTAAACCATTAAAACCGGAACGCATTCTGTGTAACCACTTTCAGCATTATTTTCTACTTTGGCTATTGAAAAATAGCAGATCTACGGTGCCGCGCTCAGGGTTGCCAGATCTGCTTATTATAATTTCCCCGCAAGATTTTATTTGAAAATAGCAGATCTACAAGCTCACAGCGCGTCGCATCGCGACGCGTTGTGAGCTTGTAGATCTGCTATTTTCAAATAGCTGATGTATATGTTAAAGTGCTCATGTGACCCATAGTCGCTTCTTTTGGGCTGGTTTTCCTAGGCCTAGTTGCTTTGCTTGTTTCTCTCACAGAATCTGGCAACACTGGCCGCGCTACGAGCTTGTATAGCATTGTATGCTATCATTTGTTTTTAAATCGTGAAAATTTGCGCATATCTTTCAATATATAGATATATTTTTAAAGCGAAAATGTTTTACTCAAATCTTTGCTTCTGGGGGTCCCTGGAACCAGTGTTGATTTCGGTAAAGATGGGCGTCTGCTGTGGCAGCGGGGTGGACAAACTGTCTCTCACTCTCAGCTGTATTCTCCTGGGCTTATCGGCTGGCATTTACACATGCTAGCCAGCTGTGGAGTGCAGCGTGCGCCGCGCATGCGCCATGTGTCGGTGCTCCTCGCAGGAACGAGGAGGAGGAGGACGGGGGAGGGGGCATAAATCAGAAGGTCGTAAGGAGGAGGGAGCAGAAGGGAGAGGAGAGAGGAAGGGAGGATGAGGAGAATAAAAGAAGAGTAGGAAGAGGAGAGGACGGAGGACGGGGGGGGTTGGGGTTCTATAGGACACCTGCTGCCACGATGAGTCATACTCAGCTGGACCACTAACACACACACACACACACACCCCGTGGCAACAACAGAGCAACACCAATGGCCAGAAGGTAACAGTCTCACACACAGATTGACAGTCTGTGTGTTTAAAAAGCAGTGCTCTTTGAGGGTTAACACGTGGTATAGGCTGTATTTGCACACACACACACACACACACACACACACACACACACACACACACACACACACACACACGAGGCAAGGTGGCTGCACGCATGTGTGGCTGCTATGTGTGTACTGCAAACAAATCAACCCCACACACACACACTCTCATGGAAGGGTGTGGCTGCTACGCGGGAGATAGGCTATTTATAGACGTGCTTCCACTGAGAGAGATAGACAGAAAGATGGAGGGGGGGGGAGAGAGAGAGGAGAGGAATCAGGAAAGATGCAGAGAACAAGGTCAAAGTGGGAAGGGAGAGGTAAGCAGCAGGCTAGACGTGAAGATCACCTGATCTATCTCTCTCTCTCTCTCTCTCTCACACGCACACCTTCCTGGAAAGCAGAAACCACCAGTAGTGAATCTGGCTTATTTTTTTTGCTCTTTGTTTTCATCCATTAAAACTTTTAGAGAGCTTCAGCAGATGTGTGAAACATATTCTCCACTGTGGTTTTTCAATTCCATTTCAGGTAGTTTTCTGGCAGGGCTGGGACTCTACAGATAAACACCCAGGAACCATCCCTCTCTCCTGGTCT
This sequence comes from Gymnoscopelus microlampas, assembly GCF_963454915.1. NCBI lineage: Eukaryota > Metazoa > Chordata > Actinopteri > Myctophiformes > Myctophidae > Gymnoscopelus > Gymnoscopelus microlampas. The sequence goes on along the minus strand of NC_139942.1, from coordinate 43,386,191 downwards.
CCTGTTCTCTGTGAAGACTTGGCCAAGATAGTTTCCCCCAACTCCCCATTTAAAAAATGTCATGATAAATATTTCAGTATGATGTCATATTTGTCAATCAAGTCTGAGGAGTACATTTTTCCAGTGCACTGACTTGTTGCGAAAACTGTTGACACGTGTTGACAAATCTTATGGGGGTCCCTAGCAGACTCTTTTCAAATGGGGGCATCCGTGGCCAATTGCATATCAATTTGGTGGTCTTTGACATGAAAATGTCTGAGTACCACTGACTAACCCAATGACCGTATCAATATGCGCTGGAAATTACTGCAGTGCCAACTATTTTCCAAAGCATACCATAGTTTGTTTGATTTTTTGAGGCAACCATTGGATTCCATTCATTTCAGTACAGTATGAAAATGAACTTGTAGGGACTTGAAACATGCTCAAGATAGGTAATGCAACACCCTGAACTTTCTGCTGCCTTTACTTTTGTGCGGTTTTATCTAGTTGAAAGTGCAGAAAGAGTCAAATAGATAGTCCCTGTAGAAAAGATTTCACTAAATTTAATTGAAACGTGCACGACTTCCAGGCGACATGAATATCAGCCGGAAAAGCAGAGAATTGAGTTCATCATTTTTGCCCCAAATCTAGCAAATGTGATATAGGTTGATGATGTCATTAGTAATGCTTAGTATACCATGATAGTCCATGGGCCAACCATGAAACACCACTGCTATGGTTTTATCCTTTAACTGCTGGCCAAATAACAAACTGTCCACCAGATTTGTACTTTTGTTGAGTGAAGGGGACTACAATCGGAACCTGGACCACTAGTTTGGGGAATTACGAGGAGCAAAATTGTGTCATTGTCAAAATCTCTGTGCGCACGATAGGATACACACTCCTATCACTCTTCGAGCTCTGTTATAGACTCTTGTGCGAATGTTATTACATTATTATATGTCACAGATGCCAGCGGGTGGGTATTCCTCGTTTTGCTTTGCTAATTAGCACACAACCAGAAAGAGCAGACCTGTGCTCATTAGCGAAATCAGCTGTGTGGTGTTGGCTTGGAATGAAAACATCAACGCTCTGAATCTCCGCGGCACAAAAACTACTACCACAGATAATGCAACAGTCCGTACCCAGCACTGTACAAATTCACCGTTTTCCTTCAGGAATGGAAAGGTCCTATATAGTTCTGAGACCGGCACGGACATCAGATATGGGATATATGTGCAAATGAACTATTTTTTTTCTTTTTCTGATAACTATCTAACTATATAAATGGCGAGCAACTTCCGCACCCTCGGTGGTGACACCCCACAGCTCTGTTATCGAATAAACAACGCACCGCCAGACCACATGTCGCCTACTGACTCGCCACGGCGGCCGCACTGAATTTACGCCTCGCGTAGGGGACATCTCACTGTTCACTACACCTTTTCCACCGCGCAACATAATTAATTCTACTCACCAAATGTCGGACAAAACGGAAGGGGAGGCAGCTTCGTACCGTTTACCGTGCGCACGACCTCATCACCACAACAGCAGGCAGCCGCTGCGGGGTTTTTTTCCTTTTTTTCCAAACTTTTTTTTTGGTCACCATTTTCTCCAGGCACCATTTCTGGTGTAACGTCGGGTGTTTCTTTTCACCAGCCAATCACCTTTCACGTTGCCACGTCCGTTGCCACGTCGCGCTGACGTACGCTAAACAAGCGCTGCCGTGCGCACAATGCAAACGAGCCCAAAGGCGCGCAAAAATAAGCCGACCATTGCTTAGACACAAAGTCAGACCTGGCAACGCAGCCTACGCCAATCATGTGTGAGAGATCTACAAGCTATGGGGCAGAGACGCCACCGTATCTTAGCAACAACTACAGCGCTCACTCTCATTCGTCGTGTCACGCTAAGAGCAGTCTCCAGACAATGGCATCGCAGACAGCTTGCTGTTACTGCTGTAGCCATCACAGGCAGTTGCAGCACGACGGACAGGGCGCTGTGATAGCTGCCATGTCGCTAACGCTAACCTGGTTGTCATGCCTGCAGCGCCTGTGCAATCACTTTGTCAACAATGCACGTTCGTGTGGTGAATGTCTATATTGCTGCTCAGTTCGTCCATTGTAGATGGTGTATGTTTGTGTGTGTCTTCTGGAGAACTATGTAGCTCCACAGCAACTACAGTAACTACCCCCCCCCAATACACGTACTCACAACAACACCAGGCGGCCGCCATCTTGCAGAAAGGGCTGCCATTCGCCAGCTTTCAGAAAAACAAGCAACCACCTTCATATTTTTTTTTTTTTTTTTTTTTTTTTTACTTTTGGAAATTTTCATCCCACGATTTCCGCCCGGACCACCAGGGGGTCCGCGGACCCCCTGGTGGTCCGCGAAACATACAAAATATAATTTCTTCTACTTATTTTTCATCATTTTGCAACTTTTACATTACACTTTCTTACAATTTTTTTTTTTTTTTCCCCTTTTTGCAAATGTTACTTAGACCATTTGTCTACCCCCATATACACACGCCCACGCGGGCCCCGTGCGCGTACATGCCTCTAACAGCCATAATCCCCATCTTACTGCCCACTCTGTGCTGCAGCTACACGGATACAGACACAGGGACACGGAGGGACCAACAAACGCAAAGCCCCGCGCGCGGCTGGAGTTGAGGGGGGCGTAGCCCCCCGAAACTCTAGTCATTTATAAGTGTTGATCACTTCAATGGAACTTTTTTTCCCCCTAAATAGACGTTATGCCAATCCTCCCCATGAATATAATCTTTGTCACTGCCAACCTCTAATGTTGGTCTGAGGAGGGTGTACTGTAGACAACCTCATGTCTCCTCCGATGTCACCAGCCAATTATTTTCCCCGACAGTGAGGAGTTTCACCAGGAGAGGTTGGCCAGGGAAGGTGTAGACAACTTCATGTCTCCTCCAATACACATGGAATTGCCAGCCACTTGTTTTCACCCGACTTCAGAGGACTTTCACATGGAGCGCGTAACGCATACAGAGGAACACACCAACAAGTTCTGCTCCAGGCTGAACAGGCAGGAGACCTGACACCAACTTGTAGGAGATAGATACTGGTGCAGTGACAGAACGGCCTCCCCATGCCAGCTTCCAACCCGCGAACACGACTGTTGTGTTCGTAGCCCGGCCCGGATGCACCGTGGAGGGTTCGAACCCCCCAGTCTCAACGGTGGTGGGCAGGAACTTTAGCCTTGCGCCACCCGGATGCCCCGCCGAGGAACATATTCTGACCTGACCTGGGACCAGTGGGTCATTAACTCAGGACTGCAGTTTCTCCTCTCCACCCTCAGAGACAGACAACTTTGTCATATAATAAGTCTATCCCTCTGGTCCAGTGCTCTCTATTCAAGAAGCCACTTCTATAAATAAATAAAAAATTATACAACTTTTCATGCTGAAAGATGGCAAAGGGAAGGAAAAGAGGGCTGGGAAGAAGAGGAAAGTATAAACTCCACCTCAGAAAGAAAAAAAGACAGTAGAGGGTAAAGGGGGGGAGAGAGAGAGAGAAGAACGGAGAAGAATAAACAAGAGGTAGTTCAAAGTGATTGGAGCAGTCCACCATTTTAGAGTAGAGCAGTGAATGACCGGCAGCCATTATTATGCTAAATTAACCTGGGAGCTCAGAGCCTCCTCGCAAGATGGAGGGACGCCTGACAACAGATAAGAGCTAGTTTACCAACACACACACACACACACAGGAGGGGCTGGGAATTGACCCACCACCCCCACCCCGAACACACACTTCCTCTGCCTCACACACACACACACACTTGTCTTGTGGCTAAAGAGTGGTCAGCAGCATGGCCCTCATTATCATTAGACGCCATTTTCTGCCACAAAGATTACTATAGACCCCTCCCCCAACACACACACACAGCCCACCCCCTTGCTGCCACACACACTCCCCTCCCCCCGCCTCTTACTCCAGCGGCCGGCAGACACACGCACACGCACACACACCTCCCCCAGCCCTGACCCCTGCCTGCTGGCTAGGCTCCTCCCTCTTCCTGGGGATAAAAGGAGCTGAGGAGAGGGGGGGGGAGAGAGGGGAGAGGGAGAGGTGGGGGCTGGCCTCTGACACATTCCTCAGTCAGATCAAGTTTCCACCTCCACAATGAAGCCACCGCTCTGAATCCCTCGCTCCGTCTTTCTATCTCTCTCCCTCCCTCTTTTTGTCTCTCACTCTGTCTGTTAACCCTCACAAATACAAATCAACGGTTTCCTTTTACTTCTGCCACACACACACACACACACACACACACGACTCTGTCGCTCTGATCCCAGACAGACAGAGAGGCGGACAGACTGACAGGAAGGAAGTGCTAGGCCATGTGTGTGTGTGTGTGTGTGTGTGTGTGTGTGTGTGTGTGTGTGTGTGTGTGTGTGTGTGTGTGTGTGTGTGTGTGTGTGTGTGTGAGACAAAAGAGAGAGAGATTGAGGGAGTGATCAACCTTGGATGTGAGGCGATAGGAGGAGGCACAAGAAGAGGAGGCAAGTGGTGCCCAGAGAAGCGCAACAAGGACAGTTCAAATGAGAGAGGGAGAGATAAAGAGAGAGAAGCAAGCAATCTACAAGAACAGATAGTCAGACACCAGCAACCAAATAGGACAACCAGTGATCTCTTAAATCTATGAAACAGTAGTACTGAAAGGCAGGTATAGTATAGAACTAAGATCATCACTTTATTGTCACTTAACACAAGTGACTGTGTGGCTGTCCCATGCACAGCTTTCACCTGTGCAACACATCAGAGAGATCAGAGCACAGGATGAGCTGCAGTGCAGTACCGCTCCAATGCATTGCTCAAAGGCACCGTGGCAGAGTTGCTTGCAGTTAATCGTACTAATAGAAAAAAAATACATTTTAAAATAACACATGTTGCGATTCGACACGCACGTTTTTTTTTGCTATATTTGTGTGACACTGGACCGTACGACGATCTATAAAATAAGGCTTAAGGGGTTAATCAGATGAATCGATTTAGTCAAATTATTTGTGTTGATAGAATAAATCACCAGCCATCCTCCAATCACCAGTTAACAGTTGGAGTTACACCTTCCCGTCTGTGCTGGAGTAACCGGTGACCTTTGAGTCACTTGTCGGCCAACCTGCCAACCCAAGGGAGGGGTAGCATCTTAAAAAGAGGATTAAACCTGCTCTATCCACCTACACAATAACATGCGACAGCAAGACCTGTGCCCCAGGAAAAGCTTTCTGCTGTTCACCATCTATAGGAGGGGGGGAATCGAACCCAGAGCCTTGAGTCTACCTCATGCTCCAATAAGCCCTGTGATCTTTCTCACTCACACACACACACGTACGTCAGTCTCTATGCAGTCAGTCTCTATGCAGCAGGGTGTTACACAGCTTAGAGGTCTTGACCCCACTGGTTCCACCTGGCTGGTCAAATGAGTGATGGGCACTGTGTGGAGTGTCCGTGTGTGTGTGTGTGTGTGTGTGTGTGTGTGTGTGTGTGTGTGTCTGTGTGTGGGCACATGCCTGTATACACGTAGGGCTGGAACAATAGAAGATTTTTTTAGCGATTATTCTATTGATTATTTTTTTCAATTAATCAAGATCAATTTTTTATACATCAACGAATCACCGCAGTTACCGCAGTTATGATTGCCGTTGTGTGGATTTGTCTATAATGTTAAGAGCAAAATAGGGATGGTAGGTTCAAAGTGGCTGACTGATGCAACCCTATTGGACTACACGGTCCAATTAGGCTGCTCAATTAACCGATTTAATCAAAATAGTTAATTATTTGTAATGGATTAAATCAACTAGTTTGATTAACTGTTGCACCACTACACACACGCTTTGTGTTGCTTTGTGAGTTCTGCACTTTTCCACTGTTCTATGGCCAACATACTAGCTTCTTGGCAGAGCCGGGTCCCCAGAAAGTGTGTGAGAATCCCCAGCTAACAGATGTTGAGTTCCCCCTGCATGGTGGTACCAGGAAGCATATCAGTTCAGTGGTTTAGCTTTAGCCAAGAACATTTTGTTAAGGTTCATTCTGAGTGGTGCCACAGATTTAGCTGGCTTCAAATCTAGATCTCTGTAAACACGGACCGCACTCAGGACCAATTGTTTCAGTATTCATTTTTACATCTTCAAGATGTGACCAAAAAAACAGGCCAATATTTTGGCTTCTTCAGTGGCTGTGTTTCTGAAGAAGGCAGCATGGCCCAAATCCTTGGATGTTTTACATTTTGAGCGTAATGAACGTGAATGTAAAAATGTATACTGAATTGTCCCCTAGTGTGGTCCATGATTATAGAGATTTGTGTAATTCCCTGGGACCCTACACCAACAAGACCAAACTGAGTCAACTGACTACACAAGCAAGTTCTTTGAGTGAGCACATTGCCTACTTAACAATTCAATCTGTATCTACCAGGATAATACCATAATAAGCATCGCTGACTGCTCAAAGAACAGGGCTCCACACTAACCGTTTCCATTAGGAGCACCTGAGCTCCCGACTGAAATCTTTATGAGCACCAGATCAACACATTCATATTCTTTCCATCTTAATTGTGTTAGACCTACCAATCAATAAATACAGACATTTTACAGAGATCAATGCATATGTCCATGCATATGTTATGCTTCATACTGTTAATGTGCTTTACAAATGCATTGTGTTCGAAGTGTTTGGTCATATTGGCAATTCTTGTCTTCCCTGCAATTGTGCAAATAGTAATAGCACCTGCCTAGTATTTCACTAAATTTGGATTGCACAGCTAACTAACTGGCAAACAGACTGTAAGGCTAAGACAAAGTGGGGAGTAGCTCTCATTAGCAAGTAATTTAGTTTGTTTCACTGCTGCCAAAAGACCAAGCCAGGGTGAAATCACTGACCAGACTGGACACTTTACAGTATATGTGTTGCTAAGAGTCGTGTGACGTCTCTCTCCCTCTCCTTCACACACACTCTCTCTATCTCTCTCTCCCTTCCTGTGACAAACTTTGAGAAATTAACATGCTATATGATAACAAAACGGGACAAATTAGCAAGTCACATTGGGTCACCCAGTTAAAATATTTTGCCACACCATCACAAGAAAGTTGTCGCAAAATGCGACTCCCTGGAAAGCTTCTGTTGATAAATACATATATTTTTGTAAGCTCCTACCAAGGTTTTCCACATCCGTTAGTCCTGCCTGGTTGTATTTCATTCTGAGGTGTTTTTTGTTTTTACACTGCTTTGGTCTGCTGAAGAAGCAGCAGAGCAGAATAAGTAGAAGAGGGGTGGCCCCTACCTGGTTTTCTTGGGGGTCTTGGTCTTGGGTGTGGAGCTCTTCGCCTTCTTCTCCTTGGGCTCCTTGGGTTCTTTGGGGGTTTTGGGCGTTTTGGGGGTTTTAGGTGTCTTAGGCGCCTTGGGCTCCTTGGGCTCCTTCGGCTCCTTGCCCTCCGCCTTCTCCTTTGGTTTCTTTTTTCGCTTCTTCTTCTCCTCCGCAAGCGGCGGCGAGGATCCCTCTGCTGCGCTGCCGGTCACCTGATCGCCTATGTCACTTCCTGCTCCCATGGCCTCCAGCTTCCTGTCCGACTTGTCGTCCTCTCCTGCCGCCTTGTGACCCCCCTCCTCAGCTCCCTCCTCTTCCTTCACCTTGGGTTTCTTCTTCTTTTTCTTCTTTTTTGGCTTGGTCTCCCCGTCGCCGGGCTGCTCCGTGCTGACAGGCTGGCCGTTGGCGCCTGCGGCGACCAGCAGCCTATCGGGGACTGTCGCCGAGGCGTCACCTGACAGGTCCGAGGGGGAATGCTGGGAGAGAGAGATAGACAAAAAGGGGATGAGAATATCAGTTAATTAATTTGATCATTTCTTCTTAACAGTAAAAAATAACAAGAGTGGAAAATATAGACGGTTGTCTTTCATTGGCCATCTCACTGATCAAGTCCATGCTAAGCTCTAACACTTGACTCACGCTAGAACATGTTATGTACAACTATAATGTCCCAGATTTCAGCGACATTTAGACACCAAATTTTCAAAAACAAACTTTTAGACGCCACAATCGAGTGAGCTGAAGGCGTTTCTTCACCCAAAATGTGGTTTGTGACTCCCTGCAGATATAGGGTTGCCTTGCCACCCTGCATCCCCAGCAGGCTCGCCTGTGACAGGATGCCGGGCTGACACCTCCTCTCTCTCCCTCTCCCCAGCAGGCCAACTCTCTCAGTTCTCTTCTCCTCTCTCCTCCCCAGTAGGCACTCCATGACAGGAAACTGGTTACCAGCTGTTGGGAGGCTCTCCAGCTGCCTCCCCGCTCCTCTCCTCTATCCGCCCCTCCCCTTCTCCAGCTGCCTCTCCTCTCCTCTTTCCTTCGGCTACTGCTTCTCTCTTTCCCTTCCTCTTCTCCATCACCCCCCCCCCCCTTCTTTCTCCTGCTCCATTTTCCTCCCCCCCCCCCCACAACTCTCTCCAGCTGCTCAGACTCCCAGTGGCAGATGGGAAATCAGGCATCATGACACGAATAAATTATCTCCATACTTCAAAACGCGCTGGGAGGGAGGGAGGCAGTGTGTGTATATCTGTGTAGCGTGTGAGGGAGCATGCCTACTAGTGTGTGTGTACGTGCATGTAAAATGCACGTGTGTGTCAAAAGAGAGTAAACTGTGCAGTGGGTGTGTGTGCGCATCAGCAAGTTTACCACAAAATGCCAAGGCAGCAGCTCCCCCCTCTGTGTATTTACTCACAGACACACACACACACACACTCCCATGACGCCTTAGCCTGGCTTGGCTTCATCCCAACCATCGCCCTTAAGAGAAGAAAACAGAAAAGAGTTCGGACAAGGGAGCGGAAGTATCGGAGAGGAAAAAGGAGCAAAGCGGGGAAAAGACGCAGGGTGTGTTCATAGATTCGCTCCGAAGAGCCCACTCTTCGGAGCTGCGTTCCCATTCGGAAATTCAGTATACTGCTCTCCAGGAGCGCTCAGAGCGAACACCAGACACTCTAGCTGCAGGAACGCTTTGTCTGAGTGTCCAAGAAGGTGTCCATTCAAAAAATGGTTTGTGATGTTGAGATTGTGTTGGGCAAGTTACTTTGGAAAAGTAATATATTACACATGGTTTGTTACCATCAGTAATTAATTACTTTAATTATTACTACCTGAGAAAAGTAATCACTTTTGAATTACCCACAAGCGGTCGTGATAAGTGGACATGTGGCAAAGAAAAATGATTACATTTCCTGTTTACAAGCATCTCTGTTCCTATATCACTGGGGCCGTCCATGAGGGCCGCACCAGGGAGTAAAACTAAACTTTACAGCTTCTTTAACGAGTGCCAACCAAAAGTGTACGTGATGCTGAACTGTGTAATGAAATCAAGACTCCTTTTAATTCACGTACTTTTCCGTTTACTAACAACTCCCCTGAGGAACCTACAAATGGGTGTTTTTGTGAAATTACGTCTGACGTGATCCCCATTGGACTAACCTCATTGTTTTTAGCAAGATGTTTACAGCTGACAAGTCTTGAGCCAGAACTCTCTGCGGGTCCACGTAATACAGGTATGTATGCAAGAGGCACATATAGATACACACACACGTGTGTGTGTGTGTATGTGTGTGTGTGTGTGTGTGTGTGTGTGTGTGTGTGTGTGTGTGTGTGTGTGTGTGTCCCAAATCAGGATTGCATGTGTAAGACCGATCTGACTGAAGAAAACAATTTGGACTGCAGGGTATTAAAAATATATTGCATGGCCTAATACAGCAGAGAGGGAATAATCACAAATATTAATTTGGATTTATGATTCCAATAGAGGGCATACTAGCCTGCCAATGGTAATTCAACAGATTATTTCTTTGATTAATAAATAATAATAATAACTATTATAATGATGACTACTACTCAAATGAGATAGCAGTGATATATATTTTAAAAAGCTATTATGGCAAAGTGGTTCTGGTAAAAATGTGATGGTTTGTAGTTGATCAAGGCCGCGTTTTCAGGCAGCTATTTACAACAACGCGTACATTATTCTCAATCACTGTATGAAATAGACAACCCATAAATGTATGTTTAGAAAATGTAACATTGACTTGGTTTTCCATCTATGACACCAACTCTGGCTCATGTAATTCTCGTTCAGAAATTACACAAAATAATGTTGCGCTCCGCCTCCCTCTGATTCCACAGCAAAGCATCCGAGTGGTTTCACGAACACACCCAAGGTGGAAAGAGATGCTGCAGAAGGAGTGGAGCCAGAGGTGATGCGTTATCAGTGGAAAGTCAACCTGCTCCAGAATTTCAATGGAGCGCGCGCTGCACACCCATCAAAAGACACACACACACACAGTGCGCATGTCACATCACGTACAACTACTGCAAGGTCAAGCATCACACATACCTGCACATACGTACGCTGACACATGTGTAAACCGAGCTATAAAGACAGCAAAACTTGTAGGATGGGCATGTGGAGGGAGGCAGAATGTGCGAGCGAGCGAGGGAGGAAGGAGGAGAAAGCAAGAGATGCTGTGCTAACAGATAAATGTGTCCTCGTGCCAAGCCTCCCAGATAATCAATCACACCAATGACAATGGAGCCACACACACACACCTCGCGCGCGCACACACACACACACACACACTGCATGCACACGCAAACTAGCATGCAAAAGCATGCAGCAGCACAGTACCCTGTGCAAATTCTGTCTGAACTAGCAGTGCAGAATGAGGACCTATGCAGGACAGGAGTGGACCAGTTTCTCTTAGAAATCAACTTTTCTCTTATCTCTTCCTCTTAGCTTAAAAAAAAATGTCTGAGGGTGTCCGTCTCAGCGCTGTAGACGGGTGGGTAGCGTACATGAGGTGAGCTGTTCTTGCTCAACCCAACATGTAATCTATCAAGGTAGTATTCACAATGTGAAACCACCGAGTTGTGGAACTAGCGTCAAATTCTTGACCCAACAAACACTCCTTACATCATGTAATGGAGACAATAGATATGTCCTCTGTGTGTGCTGGAGCACATGAGGAAGGGGCAAACTACTTTATTATAGTGAAGTGGCTGGTAGTTAGCAATTAGGCTATATAACAATGTATGAAAACTGCTGCCGAGAGCACACGTGTGGCCCACTTTAGTACCCCTGCGGACAACAGCGATTAGTCCATAAAACAAACCTATATGGCATGTTAACAATAGCGATAGCGCAGCAGTGATGTCAGCTATGCTAAACTCAAGCAGAACTCTTTGGTTACACAGGTTGAGCCTGGTCTTGACCCAGAACGGGGACCGCTGGCTGTAGGAACCGGCTCCATTTTTTTGAGGGCAGGCTGTAGTTAAGTTTAGAGGTGATTTTGCAGACGCAGGCTAAAAAAATAAAACATCTTACACAAGAGGAACTGCCTCATTCACTCTCTCACACACACACACACACACACACACACACACACGTATACATCCCAGTGGTGTGGCTGCCTGGCTAATGTGACAGGCTGAGAGAAGCTCAACGGTGTTGAGTTTCATCTCTCACAGGACGGAGGGGGGAGAATGGGGGAGGGAGGAAGTATGGGGATGAAATGTTCCTCGTTTTGCTACAGGAGAGTGTAAGAAGACAGAAGGGTAGAGGGATAGATGGAGGGAGGGGGAGGATGGATGGATGGATGGATGGATAGATAGATGACAGGCCTGAGGAAGCACGGTGGGGAGGAGGAAAGGTTAATGTTGTAAATGGGGATATTGAACTGTCCCAGAGGAGACCGAGAGAGAGACGAGACGGTGATGGGATCCCAATACCAGTTTTCAACGCTTTCTTTGTCTATCCATGCATTTCTATTCCTCCCCTACATTTACCCACCATCATCTTTTAACCCCCATATCAATACCTAACCATTCCCTCTCTCGGGTTTCAGAGGGCTACAGATCCTATTGGTCAGACTGAAGTGAAATCCTTTTGAGATCTAAGGGATGATGTGGTCCAAAATGAATTTGAGCTTCAGGCCCGACCCTCTTCATCCAACAATAGCTAGGCACAATGGCCCAGATACTCTGCCATTGTCGGCCATACTATAGTCATTGCTTCCAATGCAAACCAGGCTGATGAAGAGTGTTTAACTCTAAACGTCACAGTAACCTCTTGTGCAATTAAAGCATGTGTATTACTGGAGCCCTACAGTGTGCAAGCGTTTATTTTCCTGCCCTGATCGTCAATCAGCACCTGCCTAATTTTGGGTTTGGGATGTGCATGTCTTTCTTCTTTTTCATTCCAACGTAAACGGCACAGGTCATCTTCAGTGAGAACACAGGAATACAGATAGGGGGCTGCAGATGTACCATGCCCCTTGAGAAATAAACACCGCACATGCAACACAACATCTCTGAACACAGTTCAGAGGCTGTCATGTTGTATCAAGACATTGCGTGAAATAACACTAATAATGCATAATACTTCAAGAAGAAGAGACCAAGCTCAGGAGATGCTGGTGAGGTCCAGCTGAACTCGGGATTACCCCTTGGTTCCTCCCACTGTGACCTGGCTAATCCATGTCCATATGGGCCCCAACTAGATCACATACACCTTATCTTTTGTTTTCAGTGGCTCCTGGATAATGTTTGAAGGATCAAGGGAAGAACCAATTACGCTGAGAAAAGTGGGGTTGCAATAAACATGGCAGAGTATTATTAAATATTACTCAAAATCAGTAGTGAAAACATGGAGGGGACACAGCTGACAGCGTTTGTTTTTGCTGTACACTAGTTTAAGTGTGTCTGATGTAGGGATGTACAATTAACTGACGGTAATCAAAACTAACTTAAGCTTCAGGTTTCACTATTATACAATTGTGAAGCTTGGCAATTCATTCAAAGATCTTATTTGATCAGCCGATGCACTTTGCCCATGTCACCTCAGCATTACACACATGGTTTAACCCATTAAGACCTGGAACTGTGGCATTTTTAGATTTGAGCAAAAAAGCATTATTTTACACTTTGGGCTATTCAAAAATAGCAGATATACAAGCTCATAGCGCGAGTGCCGCGCTACGAGCTTGTAGATCTGCTATTTTTGAAAAATCGTGAAAGTGTGCAAATCTTTGAATATATATTTTTTTAAAGCGAACATTTTTAACTCAAATCTTTGCTTCTGGGGGGTCCCTGGAACAACATATTTTGATGGGGGTCCGCGGCCAAATACATATCATTTTGGGGGTCCTTGACATGAAAAAGATTGAGCACCACTGATATAGAAACATACGTTTTTCAGAAAACTGTTGGGATATAGGAGACACGTAGAATCGGCTTCAGGTCTCAATGGGTTAATATAATCAGAACATTGTACAACCTCTCCTTCCTTCAGTCTCACAGAGACACAATAAAATCACAGAGGTCATTGCATAACATTTCACAGAGAAACAATGCGCAACAAAGACATTAAAAAAACAAGACTAGGCTAACCTAATTAAGCCGGACCCAGATACATGGCAGCGGGGATGTGTTGGTGAAATATGCTTAATGTACACAACTATGTGTGTACCATAAGTCTAACACAGTCGCCCCCTATTTTTATCTAGGTCTAGGACCCATAAACATGATCCTGGTGTGTTTTTTTGTTTTATCTGTATTTTTAGAGTTTTATCCATATCCTCAGAGACTATGAGTCATTGACTCATAGTCTCTTTATCTCACCTTATTTCCTGACCACACCCCCACGCAGCCTCCCCTCCCCACAAGGAAGGGCAGGGCCCCAAAGCATTATGGTCATTGTAGTAATGCAGCAGTCCAGTCAAACCCCAGTCAAACACACAGACTTCTATATTTTTCTGGCCATAGGGTGCACATTTCATTTTGCTACTGTTATCTACTACAAATATTATTAACATTGAGTGACTAAGTTCTTCCAGGGGTGAAATGCTCCTTTAACGATAGGGCCTACCCATTATTCCAACGTCCAAAATGTGCGAAAAGGTTAAGGTTAGTGTGAGGTTAGGGGTGGCTTACCCAGTTTTGTGAATCATATCGAATCGTGGGCTGAGTGCAATGTTGTGTGCGAAACTCTGATGAATAATGGAAGCATGGACACTATTGGTGAAATGATGGCGGCGGCCAATCCGATTGTTTAATGTGACAGAGTAGTACATAGCAACCTCTATTTCTCTATGGAAACTCCCAGATATTGTACATTTTTTAACTTTTTTTAACTAGCTTTAGTTTGGATATTTTACACCTAAAATGTAAACGGCAACTGTTTTTATTGGACTGTCGCGTTTGTTCTCGAAAGCTTTTGATACCATAGCCCAGAGGCACGATTGCTCTTCGCTTGTCAACCTTTCCAACCAATGCTGACTAACTTCACTCACACATTACTGTGTAGGGAACAGATAACACAGTCATACTGGTGTGTTTCAACGATGGGGTTGTAAGCGACTCCAATTGGCTGGCCAATTCAGGCAATTATAAAATGACCTCTGTCCAGCAAAAACAAATATTATCACCAATAATCGTGGTTATAGCATAATAATCAGGACAATTATTACAGTCATAATCATGCAGCCCTAGTCTGATGTGAAATTAGGAGAGAGAAGTACAACGGTTCCGCCAAAATCCAATAAAGAGAGCCACTAAAATGCCTACTGACGTCTATATAATACAAGTTAGCGAGAGCAGTTAGCAGGCCGAGCTAGCAGGGAGCACATTGAAAGGCTATAGGAGCGGGGGAGGGGAGCCAGAGAGAGCATGGTTGTATGTCAACTAGAGTGCAGCACGCGAGAGTCAGCCAGCATGCGAGATGTAGAATAAAGGTCACAGCTCTGTGCTCTATCAGCGCTATGACCTTGAGCTGCTGACGACTAAAGGCATGCATGTATGTGTGTGTGTGTGTGTGTGTGTGTGTGTGTGTGTGTGTGTGTGTGTGTGTGTGTAGGGTTGTGTGTGTGTGTGTGTGTGTGTGTGTGTGTGTGTGCACGTGCATGTGTGTGTAATAACCATGCTTAGAGAACAGATGGAGCTTAGAGAAGCAGACATACACAGTCATCATGATGGACCGGCCCCCTGGCTGGCACTGTGCTGCGTGTGGATTTGTCTCTTTCTAGCAAGTGCACGATGATGCTAGCCAGTACTCTACCCTACCAGTGGTTCTCAAAGTTGGGTCCGGGGTCCCCGTGGGATCCTTGAGGGGGTTCTGGGTCACCGTTACCCCAAACACTGGGTAGGGACCCATTTGTGGGTCGCGGGCACATTTTTATGGGTCGCGTGTAACTATAACTCATTTTTTAGTATTTCAAAGGATTCCAAAAAAATAAAATCACAAAAATAAAACTTGGTGAAAATAGCTGATCTACAGAGCGTGTCACATTGCGACACGTTGTGAGCTTGTTGATCAGATATTTTCACTAGCTGGGTCCCAGGGAGACATCAAACTTCTCTTTTGGGTCTCAAGCTAAAAAGTTTAGGAACCACTGTTCTATGAGGTACCCAGCAAAAATATAAGAGTTTAAGCACCATTTCAAAAACAATAGCCGATCTACAAGCTCCTAACTTGTGGTTGTGAACTTATAGAGCTGCCATCTATTATAGGCTGAAAGTAGTTAATTTAACTATAATTTCCCCAGCAATAAGGTCATTCAATGAGATATTGTATTGCATTTCTCTCTCCCTACCGTAGAGACAGTTGTAAAATTCTGTATTATCCGAGACAACAACTAAGATCTTCTCTTATGGGTGTCCCTGGCTCCGAATGCTTTCAAAAAGGGGGGTCTGCGGCTTTACTCATACCAATTTGGGGGTCCTTGGCTTGACATGGAAAAAACACTGCTCTACCCATCCCACCCACACATTCCCCTAGATAGGCCATTCCATCTCCCCAGGCATATTTCTAACCCCATCCCAGACCAGACTAGGCCAAACAAGTCTCTGTGTGTGTGTGTGTGTGTGTGTGCGTGTGTGTGTGTGTGTGAGTGTGAGTGTGAGTGTGAGTGTGAGTGCGAGTGTGAGTGTGAGTGTGTGCACGCGCAAATGTATGAGTGAGCGTAAGACAGAGGAGGGGGGGCTCCCAACCCCCGGGGCTACGCTACACCCAGGACGGGCGCATCGAGCGCACCCAGGCGAGGAGCAGGGCTCACCAGTCAACCTGGCATCTAGGTCAGGAGCGCTGGAAATATTAACTGTGACGGCTGAAATGTCAACTAACAGAATGGGCACATAGGAGCTGGGGGGTGGGGGGTGGGGGGGGGTTGGAAGTATGGATGGGGAGGTGGGGGTGGATGGGGCAGATGACGAGAGAAGGGTGGTGTGAATGAGAGAGGACAGTTAGAGAGACGCTAAGTGCTGGATGTATGTGTGCATGTATGCATGTGCGCGTGTGTGTGTGTGTGTGTGTGTGTGTGTGTGTGTGTGTGTGTGTGTGTGTGTGTGTGTGTGTGTGTGTGTGTGTGTGTGTGGCAACAGGGCTCCTATTGTGTATGAATGGGTCAGTGGAGAAAGGGGGCTTTGAGCAACAAAACAAGCTAATGGAAGCCAGGGGCACGTGACACAAGCACGCACACAAACACAGATATGTGCACGCAAAAAATACACAGCGTGCCATTGAGAGCTAGTAACCTCCACTTCCCCCCTTCTCTCGGTCTCTTCTCACTAGAGATTCTAGATTTCCTCTCCCTTTTTTTTCCCCCACTTGTTTTTCCATCATATTTCTTGCTTATCACTTTATCACCCCCTCCCTTCTCTCTCTCTCTCTCTCTCTCTCTCTTACTATACGGCTGCACTCCATTAACTTACACATGACACCTCTGAGACAAACAAGACAGACAGACGGGCAGAGTGAGACAGAAAAGTGTGTGGCTGTTGGGGGGGGAGGGGGGGGTGATAGAGAGATAGGAAGAAGAAAGGAGAAGAGGGGAGCCAGTTGTCTGGTGGTGCGAGTAGAGGAGCAAGTCTAGTGTAAGCTCTATACTAGAAAGAGGCAGAGAGAGACAAAGATGGAGGGAGGGAGGGAGAGAGAGAGAGAGAGAGCGGAAAGAGAGGAGACAGGGAGGAGGGAGAAATGCTTAGAACAGGAAGGGAGGTTTCCCCCTCCTCAGAGAGAGAGAGCGAGCGAGTTGGGGGAGGAGGGGAGATTATGCTGGTGGCGCCTGTGTGTGTGTGTGTGTGTGTGTGTGTGTGTGTGTGTGTGTGTGTGTGTGTGTGTGTGTGTGTGTGTGTGTGTGTGTGGCAGGATATGCAGCTCACAGGAAACAAACAGCTGTAAAAATCCATTTCCCACACACACACACGGAAACACAACCACAAAATTTAACACACACACACACACACACACACGACCAACAGTGACTGGCAGACACAAAAAGATAAACGTGCACGAGTATAGTATACACGCGCAAGCACACGCCCGCCCACCCACCCTCCCCCCCTAAACCAGCACCAAAGCGATGCCATGTTCTCAAATGTCAGGTACACACACACACACACACACACACACACACACAATCCCAACAAAGGGAAAAAAAACATACAATCCCCCACCCACATGAAAAACAAACAAAATACGCCCACACATGAAAACAAACACATCTCTCTCCTTCTCACACCCACACACAAACACGTAACCACATCAAACTCACCTGTACATGAGGCACTTTCTGCGGGGTGAGGGGGGGCGAGGACAGCGGGTGGGCTGTCTGAGGTGGGGGCGCCCAGGGGTTCGGGGGCTGGCTGGCGGGAGGCTGGGTGCCCTGAAGGTGGAGGGGGTGGGGGGTTAGGTGCGTGTGCGTCTGAGCACCCTGGGCGAGTGGCGCTATGCCTTGGTTCAGGGCCGGGCCTCCGTGCTGACCAACACCGGGGCCCTGGAAGCCCAGTGGAGCGGCCTGGAGAGGCTGCCCACCTCGCGAGGCCTGCAGCAGACGCTGGTCCCCTCCTTGGCCCACCGGAGCTTCAAGGACACCTATGAGCAACAAAAGAAAACGAGAAGGAGGTGAAGACTGCAGAAGAGACCAATATACTCATAGATGTCTAATGGGGTTGTCATGGGGGAGGAGTTATAGTGACCAGGATTACTACATGTTTTTGTGAGGGTATTAACTACCCTGAGAGACACAGGGAGAACATGCCAACTCCATCTAGGGTATGGGCGCTGATGACGCAGAGGAGGAGACACGCCCCCAGCGTCCCCGGCGGAAATCGAACCCAGGACCTTCTAGCTGTGAGGCGACAGCGCTACCGACTGCGCCACCGTGCCCTCCTATCCAGTAGTACACTCTGAGTGAAATGGACACTCGAGTGATTTTGAACCGTTTTCATTGTAGTGAGACCCAGTGGTCATTCAAGTGGTCCCCAATAAAATGGGTTTTGATTATGTTTTTGTAATATAATTAATCGCGTTGTGAGCTTGTAGATCTAGACATTTCTAGAAATTGACATACCTGGCTGGTGCTGGGGCCGATTTGTGGCCATCTGAGGCCCGCACTGTGGTCCTATGCCTTGATACATCTGCCCTGCATTGGGGGAAATATTGTGGTGGTGCTGGTGTTGTGGGTGTGGCTGTTGAGGGGGTTGAGGGGTTCTCTGAGGCGGAAGGGCCATGGCGTTAGGTGGAGTTTGTAGGGCGGTGTACCCCGACACTTCTGGAGGAGCCACTAGCCCTGCACTGGGGGGGCGGCCCTGTTGAGGAGGGGGTGTTGGTGTACCCAAGCCCCGCATGGGAGACATGGAAGACGGGGAAGGGTACGATCCCTGAGCTGGGGGGGCGAGGTGAGGCTGAGGTTGGTTTGGGGGCTGGGGGAGATTCTGGGGGTGCTGTGGGTGGTTTTGGGGGTGCATAGGCTGGCCCTGCTGTCCTGTCTGTTGCTGTATCTGAGCAGGGTGAGGTTGATGGGGCTGGTGTGGAGGTCCAGGAGGGTATCTCTGCGCCTGTGGCCCAGCTGCAGGGCCTGATCCCTGGCTATACCGCTGGCCCAGCTGTCCTGGTCCCATGTTCTGGCTGGTGTTAGCATTGACATTAGCATTGGCACCCTGGCCAATCCCAGGTCCCATGCCCTGGCCCATGGCTCCATACTGGCCCTGGTAGCCAGGGTACTGGCTGGCCCCAAATCCCCCGATACCCTGGTGATGCTGGTGGGGGTGTGAGGGCTGTCGGGAAGGGGACTGGGGGTATCGAGGTGTGTGGCCCATGTTGTATGTCTGAGGCTGTGGTTGGGATTGGGGGTGCCTCAACTGGGCAGCCCCCATTCCAACGTGCCCCATGTAGTGAGCTGGGTCCTGGGCAGAAGGCGACACCAGGTTCTGGGGAGGGTAGTGTTGGTTCATGTGGCCTGCACTGGAAGCGGGCGGGCCTTGCATCCCGCCGTAGTCTCCTCGAGACATCTGATAGGCTCCCATCTGGTTGGGCCCACCCCCTGTCTGTGTGGGAGGCTGCTGATAGGCTGATCGGTTCTGCTGCTGCTGCTGGCCCCAAACTCCACCCCCTGCTCCTCCTCCAGCATCACCCGGGTAACCATGGAGAGGGTTGCTGGGGTTGCCGGGGTTGTTATGGTAACGGGTGGCCATGCCGTTCATGGCTGCGTTAACGTTTGGCGGTCCTTGGGTAGGGCCATTCTGGGCCATCATTCGTCCACCAGGGGCCCCAGGCTGATCATAGCCAGTATAGGGGCCATGATCATAGAGCTGCCCCAGTTTGGGCTGTCCTGGACTGGGTCCAGCTCCATGGAGCAGCGCCTGGTGGTACCCTCCGGCTCCCTGGTGCTCGTGGCTGAGAGCGGGGTTACTCTGCTGTGCTAGAGGGTTGGGCTGGCCTGGAGCAGGCTGTGGAGGAAAGCCGCAGTCTCCTAAACCATCCAACCCATCTGAAAACAGCCCTGCATCGTCCCCAAACAAGCTCAACATCCCTGGGTCCGCCATGGCTGGGTGGAGGGCCCACGGATGGAGGGGTTGGATGGAGGGAGATGTGTTGTGCGATGAGGAGCTAGTCCGTTAGCTGCTAATCTGAAGCCTGCTACTTCATGGTCCTCCTTAAGGCTCCTGTGAAAATGAGGAGAGAGAGGAGGAGGAGACAGTGAGGGAGGGCAGTATAGGTGGACATGGGGAAAAGACAAAGTGAGAACAGAGAGAAGGGGAGAAAAAAAACACTATTAGTTTTGTTAACTCCACCACGGCTGAGAGTTTTCTTTTAAGTGATGCATTTTCAGCAAATAGCTCAGCTGCTGTAAACCACTACCAAACACCCTCAGCACACCCTATATTCCCCACCATTACCATGTCCAACACAAAAAAACTTCACACATGCTTCATATACATGCAGACACACACAGTCACCAAGCACATTAGCACTTCCCCACCCCCTTCCTCCGCTCCCATTTTACTCCCAAACAAAAGAACTTCTTTCTTTTCCAACACACACTCCGAGTCATCCAGTGTGTGTGTGTGTGTGTGTGTGTGTGTGTGTGTGTGTGTGTGTGTGTGTGTGTGTGTGTGTGTGTGTGTGTTAGAACAAAAGGCCCAGCAGATGCAACTCTGTTTGAACAGCAGCAGCTGCAAACCAGCCAGCCAGTCTGCAAATCGGTCAGCCAGTCAGCCTGCATAACAGCAACGGTCGGCCTACCAGCTAGCCAGCAATACAGGCAACTGAGGCAAGTGTGTCAGCCTGTACATCAGCCAATAAATCAGTCAGCCTGCAAAACATCCAGGCAGACAACCAACCAGTCAACCAGACAGCCAGTCAACCAGACAGTCAATCAGCCAGCCAGCCAGCCCTGGCAGATGTGTGAAGACAAGAGAGCAAGCCACCTGCTACTACACCAGCTTGTGTGTGTGTGTGTGTGTGTGTGTGTGTGTGTGTGTGTGTGTGTGTGTGTGTGTGTGTGTGTGTGTGTGTGTGTGTGTGTGTGCGTCCCTGGGTACAGATGAAAATAAACATGTATGCATAGTGTGAGCCAAATTTGTTGTTTGCATGCATGTCTGCTGTGTTTGAGTTGTGTGAGGGTGCGTGTGTGTGAGGGGTGTGTGTGTGTGTGTGTGTGTGTGTGTGTGTGTGTGTGTGTGTAATCAGATGAGCAGAGGTGTTTTTTTTTTCGAGATAAAGAACGCCCGGGATTGGGTGGTCATTGCAACACGCCACTCCTTGTGTGTGTGCACTTGTGTATGTGTGAGTAGGTGGATCTCAGTACGCATAAATGAGTCTGTGTAGGCCACGTTAGAGAGAGAGAGAGACACACACACACACACACACACACACACACACACACACACACACACACACACACACACACACACACACACACACACACACACACACACACACACACACAGAGAGAGAGAGAGAGAGAGAAAGAGAGAGAGAGAAAGAGAGAGAGAGATGCAGAAAGACATGGTGGGGGAGGGAGACTGCTGCCTCTTTGCCAAAACTTCACTTGACAATCCAACTTCCACCGCTGGAGAGTTGCCCTCCCCTCCCCTTCACCCCCCCCCCCCTTCTCTCCCCACGTTTTTTTCCTTCTCCATCCATCCATTCCCTTGGCAGTAGTGCTGCCAAATGGCAGACTAGGCAGCCTATTTATTCTCAGGGAGATATTTCCTAGTGTTGCTAGCTTGAATCTTGAACCTGCTGTGATAGCATTTTGACTTAAAATAGCTTGAAAGTAGATTTCACGGAAGCCATGGAATAAGTCTGCATTGTTAAAGCCTTACAAATCGGTATATAGTAAAGCCGGGCTGACAAGAACAATGTGTGACTAGATGTGAGGACTAGAGTTTCCAAAAATGGGGGACATTTTTGTAGATCACACAGAGCTTAACGTCTGCCAGTCATTTGGACAATCACCAGAAAACGTCGTTTTGAGAATGCAGGTGACCAGAACAACTCTGAAGCTGTCATTACCAGTGGTGTAAAGTAACTAAGTACATTTACTCAAGTACTGTAATTTTGAGGTACTTTTACTTTACTGGAGTATTTTCTATTCTCAATACTTTTAATCCACTACATCTCAGAGACAAATATTGTACTTTTACTCCACTCCAATTATTTAGTTACTAGTTACTTTCTAGATGAATGAATTATTATTACAAAACATACATTAACCTGTTCAGCCCTATTTAAACTTTGGCTATTTGAAAATAGCTGATCTACAAGGTCACAACGTGTCGCAACGCGACACGTTTTGTACTTTTACTCGAGTAAATTTTGAATTCCAGGCTTTTAATTATAAACAGTATTTCTATATTGCAGTTTTGATACTTTTACTTAAGTAAAACATGCGAGTACTTTTTCCACCACTGGTCATAACTAATGCCCTTGGCTTCAGCCGCTTAAGAATCCTTGCAACAATGTGTACACGGCAGAGATGTGCGCAGCTAGTTGACCGTTCTATTAAATACTGCTGCCCCTGATGAAGGTTTACTACAGTACAGTTCTAACAGGGCAAGAGAAGGTACTGTAGATACAGCAGGCTAAAGACATCTCACACACACACAAAAGAAATACATAACAAAAATATACAACAGCAAGTCAGATACAAAATAATCGATTAACCCATTAAGACCTGGAACGCATCCGTGTCATTTTTAGATTTGAGCTAAAAAGCATTATTTTACACTTTAGCTATTCATAAATAGCAAATATACAAGCTCATAGCGCGGCACCGAGTGTCGCGCTATGAGCTTGTAGATAATTTTTAACTCAAATCTTTGCTTCTGGGGGTCCCTGGAACAACATATTTTGAGATGGGGGTCCGTGGCCAAATGCATATCATTTTGGTGTCCGTCCTAGACATGAAAATGTTTGAGAACCACTGACAAAGCAACACAAGTTTTTTCAAAAAATTTAGAAGACATTTTGTAGAATCGGAACCAGTCCAGTGAAATCAGTCGCCTTGTACATCCCTACTACACAGCACGTGTTAGCTAATCTGTTAGCACAGTGTGCGGTGCATGTCACACCAACATTTCACTGCTTGTTCTTCTATGAGAGAATGACAAATCAACCCTCTTGAAAGCACTTGGAATGGAAGGTGGAGGGTTGTTCCCCAGGACTTTCATCCTCTCCCGATGATGATGAAACTTTGTCCTACTGAACCAGTTCTCAGGCAGCTCCCCCGACCACCTGAAGGAAGCATCATCTCCACTCAACTCAATAAGCCACTGAACTCGGTCTCAAATAGGACTTCTGAATGTGTTCCAACTATTTCATATCAGTCAATCTAATGAGACATGTCTTCCGTCCACCTGCCTGGTCAATAAGGGCTCCGTAGTCAGGGGTGTAGTGCTACTTTTAGAAGTGTGGGGGCGGGGTGTCTACGTCACAGTGCAACACGTCGTCATGTGCGATCCCCCTCCACTACACTCTCTGTCTACAGTCCATAGAAGGAGCTCATCATTGGCATGAAATATTGAATGCCTTCGGTCCACCAAGTCAGAAAGGGCACTAGTCCATATTAGGAGCTCATTGACATGACCATACTACATTTTAGAAACATCGTCAGAGGACCTAGATTAAGATCTAATTGGAGACTTGACCATAAACTGATGGTATGCGAATTATTACACATCATACACTGAAATGTTTGGAATCCATCACAAACATTAATTTCCTAAACCTTCCTAAACCTTCCAGCAATTCCCCATCATTCTTATAACACTTCACTGTATAAAATAGAATGATTTCAAAAAGCCTTCAAATACTTTTTAACAGCGACAAGGGAACAAGCCCCTGGGCCCATCGTTGGATTCAGACCTATGGCAATAATTTGCTTGAAGGTCTTGCAGACAGGCCTCAGCACCCCCACAGTCAGCTGGCAAGGTCTGATAAGTTATAGCTGGATAATAACCACTCCGACACCAGCATCAATATTCTGGGGGAACATTAGCCAAAAATAACCGATCTACACCGAGTTGTGAGCGGCTATTTTTTCTGTAGACAGAAAAATGTGGTTCAAGCAGATTTGCACATGACTGTTTTTGCCAAACCAGAACATCTGGTCACCCGATATACAATGTATTCCTATGATTGAGAATACGCGTGCGGACACCTCTTTTTTCCACCCAGAGTGAAAAAATTGGAAAATTAGCGCCCTGCGCGTCCTGTGGGTTTCGTGCCTAAGTATAGAGGCTTTAAGTGAGCAAAAGCAGAGTTCTGCAAACGGGAGGGAAAAAAAAACTACAACAGCTGGCAACCAGTGTGTAGAGTCACAAACCACTTCCTGTGAAAATCACTACGAGGTGGTGAAGGCCAAATCTGGTAGAGAGACCAGGGGAAAATGCTACAGACACATGATGGAGAAAATGAGAAACGGGGAGAGATGTATACAATAAATGGGGGTTGTGAGAGATGGGAGGAGACTGTCGACGGCGAGAAATGTGCATGCGTGGGAGACAAAGTGTGTAATTTCACATCCTTTCCAACGAGCTACTATAGCGATGACTGGTTTCCTGCCCCCCTCCACCCCCCCTCCACCGCCACACACACACACAATATCTAAATCACCCCCCTCCCCAAATCTGTCCCTGAAATCTTCTATATAGAACAAACGCAGCTGTATGAGCACGTGCTAAAGTGTGTGTGTGTGTGTGTGTGTGTGTGTGTGTGTGTGTGTGTGTGTGTGTGTGTGTGTGTGTGTGTGTGTGTGTGTGTGAGAGAGAGGCATTCTCAAGGCTTTCATCAGCTCACAGCTCCAGCAAAGAGCAGGAAGACAAGAAATCCTTCCGTTACTCTGCTCATCCCTCCATCTCTCGCTCTGCCCTTTAAAAATCCCCCCCCCCCCCCACACACACACACACACAACGGTGACACTGTGTGTGTGTGTGTGTGTGTGTGTGTGTGTGTGTGAGAGAGTGTCTTTTCACCTGCCCAGCATTTCAGCACCACTGCAGGCTCGGCTGCTCAGAGGGCGTGCACTCACATGCGTTGCGCACACAGGGTATCTATGTATATTCTACCTTTGTTCTTATCTTTCTTCACTTATTTTAATGTTAAAATAAATGTCTGTCTGTTCTCAAATACTTCAGATTTTTCTGGTTTGCTACATACAAATGACTTGCCCAAAATAGGGATGCCAGGGTTAATGTGGTTCAACATGCTATTCATTTCCACTCAGATATGGTAGTGGTTTTCAAACCGTGCCTTTTCTTGGCATTAGTTTCTGTATTGATCCCTGTGGGGAAATTAGCTGCATTTGACTTTTAAGAGCAGTGCGCGGTGCAGCCCCAGGGGAGCTCGGGGAGCAGTTAGGGGTTCGGTGTCTTGCTCAGGGACACTTCCAACACAAAGCTAAGAGGAGCTGAGGATTGAGCTGGGGATCTTCCGGTTCCCAGATGGCCGATCTAGTTCCTGAGCGAGCCACTATACTAGCCCTTAGCATCCCATATTATCCCTTACATTACAACAGGATCCAACAGTGCCGTTTCCTTGAATTTTAACAGGTTCTAAAGGGCTGTTTACAGGTGATTTAGTGTAATTAAGACCAGTGATCACAAGGTTGGATGATGTGTCCATTTCTAAAAGAAAATCTTTTTTTTTAAACTTTCTGCTCACCAATGGAATCTCAATATCTGAAGTTAACATTCTTTATTATAAGTTGATTTGCCGTTGTCTAACTATGTAGAAAAAAAAGACCAAGTCACACCACACCAACATTTAACAGTATACACTTGTCAACATTTAACAGTATACACTTGTAGGAGCGAGTGACAAATCTTGAATCTTTGGTCTAAAAGCCCTGCTAGCAGCCCCTAGGGCAGTGGTTCCCAACCAGTGGTCCTTAAGGGGGTTCCAGGTCGTCCCCAGCAAAACGATGGAGATGGTAACCAAATGGACCCTTATAGAGCTTCAACTCTTGAGTGTAAAATGAAACCAAATGGACCCTTACGGGTCCATTTGGTTTCACTTTACGCTCTCAATTGTTAAATTATTGTTAAACATCTGCATTACTTAATTAAAGAATTGTTATTTTGATCAACGTTAGCCTATTATTATCTCTCCTATGGTAACAACATCAATACAGCATGGTTGGAATTGTGGACAAAATCGTATCCAACATTAACAAAATATTGGGTCTGAGAGTCTAAATCTCATCAAATGGCTCAAATGCCGAATAAATAATGGACCTTGATATGTAAAAGTTTGATAACCACTGCCCCTCGGGCCATGCTATGCCTTTACTCCCCACCAGAAATGTCCCCACCCTAACCCGCTGACGGGTGGCGTTAGAGGAAAGGCCATGGGTCACCAAAGGCCATGGGTCACCAAAATCAGCATCTGGGATGGCAGTGGCTCAGGAGGTAGAGCGTCTGCTTGGTAATTGGAAGGTTCCCAGTTCGGTCCCTGGCTTCTTGAGTGTCCTTGAGCAAGACACTTTATCCCTAAGTCCTGATGGGCAAGTTGGTGCCGTGCATGGTTGCTTCTGCCGTTGGTGTATCGAGTGTGTGAGATTATCATTTCAACGGATCATTTGAACAGATCATTTGAACGGATCATAGCCGTGAACATGAACAAAATCGTTTGTTCACTGAAATGAACGTTTTTTTCCCCCACCACTAATGTGTGTGGTGTGCCTGGGTAAATGTCATGTACATTGTAAAGCGCTTTGGAGAAAGGCGCTATATAAGAGCACCATTTACCATTTAGGTATCTTGTAAGCATTTTGACCTGAGGGTCTTCACCTTGCATTTGCATCTGAACAGGTTCCACTTCTAACAGTGGCTTTTCCCTGCATTTGGGATTCAGCGTGACTTCCAGTGGCCTTAGAAGATCACAGAGCAGAGTGATCCTCATGAGTATGCCGACCCCCCCACCCCCCCACATCCCCAAGGGAGATACCCCAGCCAAGCTCAAGGCCTGATTGTCACCGTCACATCTGCATAGCCATGCAGGACCAGAAAGCTTACCCGCAAGTCGTTTATGCTACAATTCAGTGTCTGCAGCCCTTTTAGCCTGTGATACAGGATGCTTCCATTTCTGCCTGCACACACTTTCATCTCTTCAAACAGTAACAGCAATTTCTTTCCAAGAATTTAAGCACACAGACTCACGAGTTGTACTTCATTGGCTTTTAACGAGTTATAAAGATGCGGGTAGTGACGGATTGCCTCACACAACCCCTCCCGAATGTCCATGTTTCTGCTCAAGCGCATGTGTGTGGTCAGCATACTTGTACTTGTGGTCATACAATCTGAAAAGGCATGCGAATGTCCGCGCAGACATGAGCTGGTAACTAAATTTACGACATATGATGGTAGCGTACCCTCGCAGCTAGCCGGATGCAGAAAGTATAATTTGGCCTTAAAAGCCAGGAGGAAATGCATGCTCTCTGTCCTTTATTTCAACACCTCTCCTCCACCCTGCCACTTCCTCTCCCATTTCAATATCAATTCATCGCTTCTTCTCCCTCAACCCATAACAAACACACACACACACACACACACACACACACACACACACACACACACACACACACACACACACACACACACACAGTGTGTTTCTGGTGTTGAGGCCCAGCTGTCACTGCAGAGGGAATTGGGTGAACGGTCAGTGTGCCGCTTTAGATGCCCAAATCTCATCAAAGGATGAAGCATTTAGCCCAGCGCCCCTCCCCCCACTGCAACAAATACCCACCACAAACACACGTGAGTAAAGAAAGCTTGCAGGACTGAAAACAAACCATGATGTTGATGTGGAATACACACATATTCTAAGCCACACCGTCTGTTATATATTATACAGTCATACACACTTTCTCTAAAAGGTTACCACACAATCTTTTGTCTGAAACCTTTTGGGTCGTTCAGTGTGCCAGGGTTAAGGATGGCCGCCTACAAGCCAATCCACACCATTGGAGGCTAAGGTGAAGTCCCGACAGGTTCAGAATTTTTGGTTGGTGCTACTACGACGGAAAACCAACAGCTATCAATATATGAAAATAAAGGGATGTCATTGGCAAATTTCCGAAAATATTGCTGTCTGTTGTGGCCATTTTAACAGCTTCACGTTAAAGCACAGGGAATTAATCACCATCAGCTAGTCTATGTGTAGAACATTTCATGAAAAATGGCATGTAGAATAGATATTATCAGACCCCTTTGTCAACCCATGTTGTCCTCTTCTGCCAAGTCAAGATCGGGAGTCGGGACCCAATTTTCCTCCTCCTTTTTAAAGTTTTCTTTTCTTGCAGTTAAACATTTCCTCAATATGGCAATTAACGTAGGTTGTAGTCTTGTGGCAAAATCTGACCGATAAGACTCAATTACACTTGGCACAGTCTTTGGATAATCACATTACCTTGCTATCACAGTGACAGGAAATGGACGTATAAGACGTCCAGAATCGTACAGTGTGCAAGAACCCCGCACAACCGCCTGAGCGAGTCTGTGCATGGTGGTGTGGAGTCAAATGGAGGACAAGAGAGCACCCCCCCACCCGCACACGCACACACACACACACACCACTAGTACACACATTACACCCCATCTAGTAGACTGCCTCTTACGCGTACCCAAGGCCAGGCTAGTGTATCCATGTGTGTATGTGTGCGGGCCCAGTAATAACTAGAGCTGTCATCAGAGCAGCAGGCCTTGCAGTTACCATGTAGTGTAGGATTACGGGACTACCAGCCAAAGACAGCGAGCTGCAGCCAGGGCAGCGCTTAAAATACAGGTTCTCAACATCTGGTTTCAACAAGGACACACAGTGTCACAGATGCCAAGCACCACTCTTACATAGCACCCTTGGCACTCTGCCAGTGTTTTTATGTCCACAATGTAGCTCACAGGTTTAGATTTGGGTTAAATATTCAGCTTGATTTGCTGGCTTTGTAGTTGTAAAGCTGTTGTCATTGTCGTGGTGGTGTCAGTTGACCATTGTCACAAAAAAAATGCTTTTCCTGGTTCAACAGAGCTTAAGTTAGTCGTCTCTGCTACGTCATGTTTTAGGTCAGTGCATTTCAAACCTTTTCAAGTCAAGGACGCCCAAATTGATATGTATTTGGCGGCAGACCACCATCTGAAAAGGTTTTGTGCCAGGGAGCAGGGACCCCCAGAAGACAAGATTTATGTTAAGAAATACAAAATTATTGAAAATCTTCCAAACATTTGTTATTTTTCAAAATCTTTAAAAAATGGCAGATGTACAAGCTTGCAGTGCGGCACGAAGCGACGCGCTGTGAGCTTGTAGATCTGCTATTTTTGAATAGCCAACATATAAACGGATAAAGTGGAAAAATGATTGTGATGCTGTATTAACACATTTTTCTGAGGACCCCCTGGAACTCCCCCAAGGACCCCACATTGAAAACCAATGTTTTAGGTAACCACACAAAGCAGAAAGGCAAGTAGATTAACATGCTCAAACAAAAAAGCCTATTGATGAGTTAAAGCTGATGCACAGCATGGCTTGTATCTCTCTCAATGCAATGCCAGCCATGTCCTACCAACTGCACGGGCAATGCCCCATGACAGAATATGAGGGGGTAGAGGCTAAGAGAGAATAGTGACATGGGGTGCAGGAAAAGTAGCATGTATTTGGGCCTATTTCCTTAGCAATGATTAATGTTCACTTCATATTTTTAACAAAATGATTTAAAAAATGCCGAAAAACTGCTAAAAGACAAGCACATCCAAGAACTACTAGGCTGGGATGCTGGATCAAAAGAAATTAACACAGCACACCGGCAGATTTGTACTCTTTTCAATATTTATAAGAACAAAAAGTGTATATTCGTAAAAACAAAATGTACTCAAAAGATTTTGGACAGGTCACAACTCACCGAATCCACACGCATGTGACAGCGATACGCGAGTTGGGTGAGTGAGTTGGAAGCTTTAGCATCTAAAAACAAGAGCTCGGCACCAGCCAAATAGGGCCACAGAAATCTTACTTTCATCGACAGGGTCAGTTTGGTGGTGACATAAAAAGGTAACAATATTTCTTTGGATAATGCCGCTCGTTGTGACTACCATTTAGAAAGGCAGAGAGCTTCACAGCTCCAAAACTAGTGCCGCCCTGGCCCCTGAGTGACATCCGGGGGCAACTGCAAATGCATGTGGGACACTTTGGAAACGTTCCTGGGACTGTTCTGGGCCACTTTCAAAACAAAAGGGGAAAACCATTACTCACCCAGCACGCGTTCCACCGCTTAAACAAGCTAGGTCCCCAAATAAAAACATTCCCATACTACTTCAAGACTTTCAGACAGTCAATCGTTTTGTTTTTACAGTGTGCGTAAAAGTTGTGGGGAACAAGGCATTGTTTGGTCAGCACTGGCTTTGCATTTAAACGATTAAAACCAGTAACACATCTCTGTCCTTTTAATTTCTTTGGCTATTCAAAAAAAATCATGAAACTTTGTGCAAATCTTTTAATATTTATACTTTGTATATTTTTTAAAGCTAATATTTTAACTCTTAAATCTTTGCTTCTGGAGGTCCCTGGAACAAAATATTTTACAAATGTTTGCTTTAAAAATATATATATTCAAACTTTCAAAGATTTGCAAAAATCTTCACGATTTTTTGTAGCAGATCTACAAGCTCAAGCTTATGAGCTTGTAGATCTGCTATTTTTGAATAGTCAAAGTATAAAAATAATGGCTATAGCTCAAATGTAAAATGACACAGAAGCGTTTGCGGATTGAATGGGTACTTAAGACAGTCCAAATGGACTTCCTACACAACTGTGTGGGTGTTTGGGTAAAAGGCAGCATGATGATCTAATGACACCAGCACCTAGAGAACCCAAGTCATCTTCCGCAGATCTGCTGCCTCCTCTGAAACCATCACAAACCACATGACCAACATTATCTACATGGCTCGCTAACCAATCTGACAATCATCGGCATGAGCAAGAAATTCCAAGGAAACATGCAATGCAGCTTGCTGTGTCTAGAATGTAGAAATGTAGCTCTGCCAGAATGAGTGTACAAGTAAACCACACATCATAGCAATGAATTTGTCACATCTAGAACCTACTTTCATTCTACAGAATTTAAAAATGGACCAAGATCCTCATTGAAACTTTTGTCATCAAAACCACCTACCCTGACCCCACCACAGTTTCCCTTCTTGTGCAAGCAGACAGAAACTGGTGCAGACCGTTAACAGGCCCAAAAGTGGATTTGAAAACCAGCAACGACAGAATATCTCTCTACACAATGACTTTATTCTCTCCGTTGCCTGTGACAATACATACATTACGACTGCGTCTAAATGTTACTTGCACAACTCATCTTTAAAGGATAACTTTGCCGATCCTCAACCTCATCTCTTATCTGCAATAGGGATAACATGATAATCAGCTGTTATCTGCAGTTGCTGCCCATCAAAATTACAATGTCTTCAGTCCGCCAAGTGACGTATTTTGACGATCGTGGCAGACCGGGAAACTACAAGCTCGTTTAACTAGGATTTTTAGGCTATGCGTCTAGGTACTCAGAAGAGAAGCTCATGTGCAATTCACACTGGTATGTCTCTGAAATCCCACATTCACACTGGCAGCTACAAAGATACGGGCTACCATTCTTTTTCAATGGAAGCCAGCGACATGAAGATACAAAGATACAACCAACATTTGTAGCCGCTACAAAAAAGTTGCGCTTATTTAAACTTCAGCTACAAAAGCTACAAAGCTACAAATATGCTGTGTAGCTTTGTATCTCTGCCAGTGTGAACACAGCAGTATGCTGGGTTCACAGGGCAGATACAAAGCTACACAGCATATTTGTCGCTCTGTCGCTTAGTATCCGTGTTGCTCAACATGGTCGTTGACTTCATCAAGCGTGTGTCTCATTGAGCTACAGTTGTAGTTTTTGTATCTTTGCAGCTACAAACGTCGGATGTTGCTTAGTATCTTCATGTCGCTGGCTTCCATTGAAAATGAATGGTAGCATGCATCTTTGAATCTACCCGCGTGAACGCAACATTAGGCTCTCTGAGCAGGTGAACTCCTAATTTCTCCACCAGTGCTGTACAGTGAGTGACAATGCCATTGCTTCAATCCACTACACATTGGTTATAAATAATCATTGCACATCCACACAAAAATGTTCTGTTGTCTAATGTGAGAGAGGGAATGGGACTAGTCAGCATCAGTTGGGTGCAAGTCAGCCAGCTTAGCGGGCTGCTGCAGCAGTAGCAGAGAATGCTGTGGTGTTGATGGCTTGGCAGCTAAACTGTCTATACCCTAGAGGCTTTACTACAGGAAATCACTGTCATGTCAACAACACAATGCTTCCTCTGAGAGCAAGACAGATCGAGGGAGCGAGGAAAGGAGGGAGGGAGACATAAGATATAATAGAAGACAATCTTTTAGACTCATATAGAGCTGAAACTAGAGTGTTAACAACCACTTACGCCTTAAATACGTACGAATAGCGAAAATAGCCGACCTAAAAGCTTGCAACACGTTGTGAGATTATAGAGCGTCTATTTTTGCTACTTTTCGCCAATAATGACATGCCCAAAATAGGGCATGTCGCCAGGTTCAAAGTCAATTTAACTGAGGGAGAGACTACAGTAGTCCCTTCTCTACCGAGCAGAAAACACCTGTAGTAGCGTCTGATCTCTCTCTTCCTCAAAACGCACACACCTTCCATTAGCCCTGTGATATAAGCCACTATAATTTATACCTTTGTTCCTGTGGGGGGAGGCGCTGGCCGTGTGTGTGCCGTGTGTGTAATTAAGCACAAGTAGGGGAACGCAAGGCGGTGTGTTTGGGCTGGGATTTAAGGCCCGGAAGGAAGGAAGGGAGGGAGTGAGTGAGGGAGAGGAAGGAGAGAGAGAGGGAGAGAGAAAGAGAGAGAGGCAGTGAAGCTAGAGAAAATCTGGTTATTTTACGCACGGCTGCATCGCTAATGGACAGTCTTTTTTTTCTTTGTGTGTGTGTGTGTGTGTGTGTGTGTGTGTGTGTGTGTGTGTGTGTGTGTGTGTGTGTGTGTGTGTGTGTGTGTGTGTGTGTGTGTGTGTGTGTGTGTGTGTGTGTGTGTGTGTGTGTGTGTGTGTGTGTGTGTGTGTGGCGTAGGGGGGGTCTGCAGGAAGGGGCTGTGTTTATCCAATCTGTTCCCTGCCTCTACCATGTGGTAGAAAAACCACTGGCTAGCCCCCAGTCTGGACCCAGAGGACAGGCAGGCCGGAAGTCAGTCTGTCAGCCTGAGAGACAGAAACAGACCACAGGCCAGCCAAAGAACCTGTAACTACACAGTCAAATCCTGAGTGGTAGTTCAACTCTTAAAAGTGTAAAGATGGATCCATATACAGGTCAGAGTTAACGATCACCCTGGAACTATCAGAAAGGGAGAGAGAGAAACTTTGCAGGCATGCAAGGGGAGCAGTGTGTGTGTTTGGGCGTGCTTGTGTGAGACAGAGGCTGTGCATGTGTGTTAGAGAGGCGAATGCACGCAAGACGCACGTGTTCATCTGTGTGTGTGGCAGCTCTTTGACCTTGACTGTCAAGTTTATAGCGCCATCTTGACCTCTCTTGGCCACAACACTGACTCTGTGTGTGCATGTGCGTGTGGGTCTTCTCAGCTAAAGGACCTCTTACAGAGTCCGCAAACACTCATGACTGATTTATACTAAAAATATCCCATCTACAAGCTCACAACGTGTTGCTCTGCAACACATTGTGAGCTTGTAGATCCGCTATTTCCGGTACATGACACGAGTGTGCAACTAAATAAATCAGTGCTCAACCCTTCCTGGTCCTGTTGGCATTGGACAGGATTGAGTGTGTGTGTGTGTGTGTGTGTGTGTGTGTGTGTGTGTGTGTGTGTGTGTGTGTGTGTGTGTGTGTGTGTGTGTGTGTGTGTGTGTGTGTGTGTGTGTGTGTGTGTGTGTGTGTGTGTGTGTGTGTGTGTGTGTGTGTGTGTGTGTGTGTGTGTGTGTGTGTGTGTGGTCATGACAATGAGGGACACGGAGAGGAAGAACGGGAGGAGGAGGAAGGAGGAGGAGATGGAGGAAGCAGAGAGCTTGCCTCTATGGTGCAGGATGTCTGGCATTTGAAGGAGGAAAAGACGAGAAGACAGAGGAAAGAGAGGGTCAGAGCGAGAGAGAGAGAGAGTGGTGGGTTTGTTTCAAAGCACAGGGTGGACACCATCTACAGCAGAAGAGCAGAAAAACTATAAGCAGGGCCTGAAATTTGTTTAAAGATAATGGTCCCATGAACATCTATTATAGAAACAAAAATATATAATCAAACTTCTCACAACATCTGTCTTTGCTCCAGGATTTTATGAACTATGAACACCAGTCCATACCCGGGAATGAGCACACCCAAACTATATGCAGACTTTGGGAGCGACTACAACCTGGCACACTTTTGGAGAGGAGCGCTGCTAATTTGATCCTCCAGGCTGTCTCTCACTACCCGGTAATTTACGACCTCAGAGTCCATGTTGACGTTGTTTAAGCTATACGTGCTAATAACGCAGTCACAGGGTTCAAGCACAGCAACGGCTGATCGGTGCGAACGTTGCAGTCAATAAAAATAAACACATTTACATAATATCCAAAGCACTCCTACGCACATAAAGCTCAGCCGTGTGTGTGTGTGTGTGTGTGTGTGTGTGTGTGTGTGTGTGTGTGTGTACACTGTAGCCCCGAAGCTAGGTCCACCCACCGCCCAGCTGGGTTATGGGACCACGACCGCAGCTACAGATCCTATAGCCTGCGGGGACTGCAACTGTGACAACAGAGCTCATAGCCTGTGGCAAAAAAAGCTAATAAACAGCTTAAATTTGGGGAAAGTGAAACATGGGCTTGGTCACTCCCTTCCAATGCCGGTGTGCAAGTTCAGATCGATTGGTCAACCCACTGAGGAGACAAATGGATGAGAACATACAGAAGGACAGACAGTTTCCTCATTTTGTCATCCTCCTCCTCTTAGTCGTCAACAGTGTATTGTAAAAGGCGTTGGTCCGTACATTTAAAAATCTAGTAACTAATTTGACTGTTAAATTCAAGCCATGGATATAGTATGAACCTTTAGATTTAAACTTGCCTTTTGACTGCCTTAGCAACTTCATTGTCATTTGAGCAAGTACTTTCATTCTCATCTGTCTGACGATGCCGAGAATTAACAATGTTTTCGTCTGCGGCAATGCCTGTTGATTTTTCAGAGCAGGTTCCCCTTTTGATGATGTTGATTTACGTTTCAGCAAGTGGTCCCTGTTTTCAACACTTTAAAGTTAAAATTGAAACCTGAAATGCTAGCGAAGAGCCCCTTACAGCAGAGGGGGCTCATAGACTTGTACAGAGGGGGAGGGAGAGAGAGCATGCCACGGAAGACGTTCCGGAATGATACAGTGCTTCCAGCCGTTGTTCCTGCATCAACGTTGGCTGATTATATTAACATCGCTGTAAATCTGTTTGG
Source organism: Gymnoscopelus microlampas (assembly GCF_963454915.1). NCBI lineage: Eukaryota > Metazoa > Chordata > Actinopteri > Myctophiformes > Myctophidae > Gymnoscopelus > Gymnoscopelus microlampas. The sequence goes on along the minus strand of NC_139942.1, from coordinate 43,350,883 downwards.
GAATCTCCTACATAAATTTGCAGGAATCAATTAAAATATGTGCAATTCCCACAACCCTGCACCGAAATTCAGGCCCCAACGTGTACCCCAAAGACCTTTAATCAATAATCTAGTTTGTCCTTAGAATGACCATTATAATGTACAATTTAGTGCATTCAAAACAGCCTGGCTGCCATAACAATGATGCAGCTGTCGGTTCTATTATAAACATGCCCCTAAACATACCAACATTACCAGGTAAACCCACTTTAGTTTCTATACTTTTTTTTCACCCCTTACGTTTTTCTTTCTGGGAAAATAAGCTTTAAGTTAACATCAAAATACCTGTAATTGGCAGTAAAGAAAATACAACGATGATGAGATAGTACCGCAGCCAAACAGAGTTTAAGTCTTTTTGTTTTGGTTCTGCCCATGGATTCTGAATTTCTAGGCAGACGACATTTCGAGCAATTTCTTTCAAAGTCAAATGCAAGATGCTAGTCTTTGAATTGGTCAAACATTCCAAATGTCATTAAGTCAAACATACTGGGTGCCCAACAGAGAGGTGGGTGCAGGTTGCCTTTTTCATCATGTCTGCCCTTTACTGGTTTGCTTTGAGTGACAGTTGGCTTCAATACGAATCAAAGGACTGGGGGTTTATTCTGAATTGTCCATGTTGGAGTAGAATATAACTTTTAAACTATCACAAGCTTTGAGGAAAAGATACTGATGCAATCAAGTGAATCGCTGGCATGTATTGAATGGGTTGCATCGAATGTAAAATGCCCCCAGAGCCAGTTTGAATCTACATGACTAATTGCGTTTCTCTCTCTTTTTTTGGTGTGTGGGGCTGCAGGGCCCAAACTAAATAATCCGAATGACCACTAACAATGGTGCCAATCCATTAATCTTAAACCCAATATTTCTATTTAGATGCAGTAAAGATAAGCCACGCCATTTACAAGACTATAAATAGGGCTGATTTGGCTGTCTTGTATGCAAGTTGTATCGCAAGGGGAAGGAGACGAGCAGCCAGGCGGCGTTCAGAAGACAACCAGCCAGCCTCAAGTAATCAGTTCACTGCTTGTAGTTTCAGTGTTGAGACGAGGCTGAGGTATAACAACACCTAAAGGGACAAGAGACTCTGAAAAACCCTCTGTGATGATTTATCACCAAGGTGGAGTTGTTTCAGTCCCTTCAGGACTCACCAGCTGTTGTGTTTATCGAGTACTGGGGGCAAAATTAGTGGAAGGGGGGGACATTTACTTGCTCCAATAATAAATACACAAAAAAATATTACCCTCCACAGTTCATGACAAATAAGCTTGTGCAAAACCTCCCTTTAAAAACTAGCTCATCAACCAAGGGTAAATACTATAGACTATATGAATATTCAAATACCTAATAAAACATGCAGTTTTGCATTGAAGCCTTCAGCAGTACACCTGCCCCCGCACACAACCAGTACACAGAAAAGATCTCTAGTCCTCTACTCCCACAGCTCTCCAATCAATCACCACTATTGACAAGCTTTTTAGACCAATGGGCTTGATAGGTTTGGACAGCATCCCCTGAGATTGGTCAGCTCCTCTCGCTGTCCCACCCGCCTCCTAGTTAACAACCAATTAGCTTCTCCTCAGGCCTTCCCATAAGGCTGTGGGGTAAAGTACTCTCCTGGGACACACACACACACACACGGCCGTTTTGCAGAGCACAGTGCTCAATGGAGCAGACACTTTCGTTACATTGTGCGCTCAAATGCAACTCTTAACTGTGAAGTCTCACATTTCTCCATCACCACATCCCATCACTGTTTAGGCAGCAACCAGGATAGCATCAGATGCATGGACCATTTCTGAAGGAGAAACTTCATCAGGACCTCTCACCCCACCAGTCCCCCTCTTGAAAACACTCGCAATATTTATACTACTGTATTTCTGTCCATCCCCATCTCTTGCTGGAAGGCGATGCCACAAAGAGCAGCGCTCTCACCCCACTGAGCAGAGGATGTTGAGCAATAGATGCCGCACTTGGGATGTGAAGGACCAACAAACTCCATGGGCAAAGAATGACAGTTGTGTGCATCCAACACTGGTTAGACTATTTAGTTTTTCTTATGGCACACTTAACTCCCATCCATTTTAAATTGACAGTCTTGTTTACCTTCCCTTTCTTGGGTTTTGCACTCGGATGGAAAAGTTTAGATGGTCCAACGGAGCTGGCAGATGATAAATAGAAATGGTAGCTATATGACGCACATAAACACTCAGAGGTCACGGATGGATTGGTACTCACACACAAAGGTTGGAGATGTACTTGATGCTCTCTCGCACCTACACACATTAAGACTAACACACACGCGACACAGCCCACACAAACACTCGAGGTGTAATGATGCCAGGCTCTACTCTCGGCACAGCACTTGGTCCATAAGGCCTCCACTGCGGGTGGGAGGGAGAGCGATATATGGAGGAAGTAATGAAGGGAACGAATGGCAGAGGAGAGAGAGAGAGAGAGAGAGAGAGAGAGACAGTGAGAGGGTGTGGAAAGAGGGCAAATGGAGGGAGACTGGGAGAGATGGTGGGGGACAGACGGCCAGTTTTGAATGTCACCATGCTGCTCCAGTCCCCTGCTAACCTTTTGGCTGGAGAGGATGGAGATTGGAGAGAGTGCAAGGATGGAGGAGGTGACAGTGAGGAAGAGAGTGAGAAAAGAGGGGGAGAGAGAGTGAGAACCTGCCCACACGGCCAGGAGGAGGAGGGGGGCAGAGCAATAGATGAAAGCAAGAGAAGCGCCAGCTCAACCCCTCTCATCTCTGCGAGCAGGGCTGACATCCATGACACATGATGACAGGAGACAAAATGGCTGCCCTCCTAACACCAGTGCTCCGTTTCTGACACTACTACCATGGGTTCACTTTTGACTGTAAAGCAGCACCGGCTGGTGAAATTTGTCCAGCCAGCCAATCTTTTAACTGAACACAATCGTGATGTCCACCACATGGCACCTAGATGCATCGCCGACAGTACACCACGGGCAACAGAATATCACAAAACCCTGCCACACCCACAGTGAACACTGGCATCACATGGAAATCCAGATGGAGGGTCCACCAACCACACATGGCCAGTTTCAGGAATTCGGTCTGTCTCTTTCAGATCACCTGGTTAAAATTGGATGTTGCAATCAGAATTGTGAATTTTATTTTCTTTACAATCGAGTGAGCAGCTTTAACCAATAGAAACCCAGCATCCATATTGGATGCAAAACAATAGCCAAAAATAGCAGATCTACAAGCTAGTAGATCGGCTGCCTTTTGGTGTAGACAAAACAAAAGCAGTTTTCCAAGTCTAGAGGGTTTAAATGGTTACAGCTTGTGCTGATTGGATCATATATATATATATATATAAAATCACTGATCGTTTTTTCTTCTAAGATGTTAAAAATCTCTTCAAACTGCGCCCTACTGTGCATTCACAGATATTTTTGGTTGAGCGGCACGTCCACCCCGTACGAGTGATGAGTGCAATATTTACCTGCCTGGCGGAGATATTTACAATTTTCTGTCTCCAATGACAGCTCACATCTCCACATGCCTGCTCACCAATAAGTTGCTCTGCGCTCCATACAAGTAAACATACGAGACAAAAAGCAAAAGTAGTGAATTAGTGAAAATAGCTGATCTACAAGCCCACGACGCATCGCATTGCTATTTGATATTTTTTCTTCCATTTCACTATTTCAGATAATTTTCCTTCCATTTCCTGAAAAGTAACAGCTTTGAGATCCGAAACAATATTATAGATAAATAATATCACTGAAGGTCAACCACAAACCACTACAAACTGTCCAACAGTTCGGATAGGCAGGAATGGAGGGTGGAAGGTGTGTGTGTGTGTGTGTGTGTGTGTGTGTGTGTGTGTGTGTGTGTGTGTGTGTGTGTGTGTGTGTGTGTGTGTGTGTGTGTGTGTGTGTGTGTGTGTGTGTTGGGGGGGTCAGAAGCAGAGGATGAGATGGGATTAACACGGCAGCTACAGGTCAATGTGTCTAACCAATCAGAAGAAGAGAAGGAGACAGAACTAAAGAGGAAAGGGATGGTGCAACTAGGAGTGTGCAATATTACGAAAAAGATCGGTGAACGATTCCAATGTCTCCACGATCTGCCTTCTCAGAGAGATCGTATAGACCGTGATACAGCAAGTGACCATTCTATGAGTTGCAGTTCTATACCTTAATTTATACTTCTGTAGTACGGCGGTGTCATTCACAAAAAATAACAAATTTACAAGCTAAAAACGTGTCGCACCCTGGCCGACAACAGAAATAAACAGTTCAGGAAAGACAGGGGAACAGAACAATAATATTCAAATACCCCAGCTGCTACCAATGTCTTCTGTCTGCTTAGTGATATTCTCCTTGAATACAAATTTAATGCCATGAAAATCATGAGCATGCCTAATTGTGACATAATTCAATTCCATTTCGTTTCTTGGGGGTCACGATTCGATTAAAAATCAATTCTCCATTCAAAACAATTCCTAATCAATTGTTGATTTTCCAGCTATTAAATTTGTTTGTCCAACATTGTTCCGACATTGTCTTGTCATTATAGTTTTGTTGTCATTGTGGAGTTCTAAAGATCACAACGACAGTGTCTGTTCCACACACAGATTGCCGTACCGACGCATACAGGGAGTGAGGGTAAGCGAGCGAAAGGCGGAGACAGAGGCCGATATACACAAATCCGTCCAAAAGCGCTTGCGGTCAATGAAGAAGACAAGAGCCGGCTGTATCTTAAAGGTGTAGTGAAATGAAAAATATGTTTTTCACACTTTTAGAGCATATCCGTGGTCATCATATGGGTATACCTAACAATAGATGCCAAAAAAAATGGAAAAAAAACAATTTTTGTGTATTTTTACATCTAAAGTCCCTAAAAAGCCAATCTTAATTACTTCCTGTAAACGAAAACGTGCTGCGTGATGACATAATACAGCCTTCACGAATATAAATGAATCTTGATTACATGCACCTGTTTGATTCCCATAGCTGCACGTTCTTCAAACACAGCTGATTTTAATTACAGAGATACTCCGTTTTGAATCTCATTGAAGATGAGTGTATTACTCATTTTTAACTTCATCTGCACACTAAAATATGTATCTGAAAACATTATAGGTTAGAAATAAGCCAGGTAGTAGCAAACGTGCTTCACTGGCCGTCTCCCTCTCACTTGTAAACAAACACTAGCCGTGTGCCAGCACGGCTGAAGTGATTGAGATCCAACGTCCCATAGCCTGAAGGGATGGGACCTTCTGATTGGTTTAGAGTCGTTAAGCCGACGTTTCGGGCTGAACCTTCAAAATAAAATGACCGAAAATGTCACTTCAGTGCGTCTTTAACCTACTCCATTTTAGCAGCCAAGCAGCGATTGACAGAGTCCACTAGACACACTGCTTGTTGCGCACTACGGAAGCTGTAAAGGCCAGTCAACGAATCGATCATGGAAAGAAAGAAACTATCACGATTTTTGCATGAATCGAACCCCCACCCCTACAAAAACGACATCATGCCTGGCTCAAGTAAGGTAGCAGCAGTAAGGACGCGCTGTAGATAAATAGAGACAGACAACTGAATAAGACAGAAGACAAAGCAAGACTTGGGGAATAAAACGAGAGACAGTACAGAGAAAGACAAAGAGTGAAACTGGAGGCATGCTACACAATGGTGATTTTCACTAGCAGTGAAACAATAGCATCTGTGTCATCCAACAGAGGCCATAGTGCTCTCTGCATGCCAATGGGAGTGCCACTGTCTTCACACCATCTCCCTCTGTCAGTGTCACCACATGCACGCACACACACACACACACACACACACACACACACACACATCTGTTTAGCCTTTGTCTACCCCTCCATTGGCCCTTTCTCTTCTGGTTTTAAAAGTTTAGCCTACCGTACTTACTCTGGCCAATCGTGGGACAGAGACACACATACACTTTCATTAGCATGAAAGTAGGTTTAACTGATGACTGAAATGTGAATACACTCAGACTAACACCAAGACATAACTTATAAAATACATGAAAAATAGTAAGGACGACTCATAAGGAGAAATCTGTTTTAGCTTCACCCAGCTGGTGGCTGCTCAGATGGTTATGATGAGTGTTCAAGGGGGAGCAGTTAGGGTCAAGTGTCTTGGACACTTAGACACATAGCTGGGGCCGGGATTTGAATTGAACCTTCCGTTTCCTAGCTAGACGGCCTCTATACCTATTCAGCTATGGCCGCCCCAATAAGCCAACCCTGACTGGTTCAGGTCGCTATTAAAGAAATAACATGATACACAACTGCACTGTGTAAAGCAAATGGGAAACATTTCAACACTGTTTTTAATTCTTTATAGCCGTTAATTCAAGTAACATTAATTTAGTCTTTGACACCTCTGATCTGTTAGATCTGCGATTCCCAGAACTCAGTTTGGAAAAAAACACAGATGTACACCACCAAAGCAATTGCTGCAGGGTCCTAGTGCCGAGGATATTTTGGAAAGCAACAGCAGTCTCACTTTTTCTGACTATATTTAGTCATTCAAATCAACTCCAGTTTTACAGCGGGACTAGGGGAAATTGTTCCATGCACTGACATACAGCATTGCATCAATGGTCATTTCAGCTCCTAATATTAGTACTGTACACGTTA